>NC_090340.1:23784791-24100128 GCF_035084215.1 Heptranchias perlo
TCCAGACAGAAATTGCAAATAATCAGTAAGAAAGTGAAAAGAAATTGCCTCAGAATAAATGCACCAAGGACAGATAACAGTGGACCTGCTTGCTTCCAGCAGGAAGGGTAAGCAGCTGTGCCTAAATATTTTAGGGAGGGGAAACTTTCTTCTTTAAATTGATGGATGGAAACTATGGGGTGCCTGTCGGAATTCTCTTGTGTGCTTCTGGCGCAAGAAGCTCTGTGCTGAGATCATTTAAAGATGAACATTTACCCTCATGTGCAAAGGAGGTAAAGTGTGGGAAACAAAGACATTAGGGGGTGGGGGGGGTAATTTCAACATTGGATGAGTTCGGTGAAGGGCAGGAGGCCCACTCTGTCACCCAGGCAATGTGAAGTTGTAAACCTCCAGGGAGCACACTGACTCGCAGAGTGTGTTGAGCTTGCTTTTAACAAGCATTTAAATTAGATCAGCAAGGGGATAGTGTAGATATGTTGAAAGATACTTTAATTGATCTTGATCGTTGCATGGATTCTAAACATACTGTTCAACCAGGTAGGGGGCATATAAGAATAAATAACTATTAAGAAGGCAGATGAGATTATTATGATATCCATTTTGAAATGACAGATGTTTCTGGGCAGCTCTACTCCTCCACCCCAAGTCTTTTCTCCAAGACTGAGTCATAAGCATCTTACTTAGTTGGAAGTCACTTTGTTTAATGTACTGGAAAATACTTAGCTCTCTGGTTTGATCCCCAATCTGCGCTCAGTTAGCTAATCTCAGCAGCACGACGAAAGACCTCTGCATCCCTGGAGAAGGGAGAGGGAAAACAAATCACTCAAAGTTCCTGCTCCAGATCACTACCCAGTGAGTTTTGCTGGTAAGTTCATATCTGTGCACCTTAAGCAAGGACTGGATGTGGTTCAGTTGTGATGGTCCCCATGATTAAAAAGTCTGCCAACGCTCGTTGTCTAAAGTTGCACATGAAGAATGGTAATTTCCGCCAAGCGCTGCAGGGTAGCTGGTGCTGTGGAACCATAATCCTGACGTGAGTCAGCACCTTCTGGAGGGGAAAGGTTAAGAGTAAAGGATTCATTTTTTTATGGAGATGTGATTGCGAATGCAAGTATGGATAAAGTTTCAACTTTCTTCCTGGGTATAAAACAGGTGTTGCAGATTGGCCGCCTGTTATAGAAACCCCCGATTTTTAAATCAGCAATGCAAATGTTGTGACTGGGTGGCAAAATCTACCCCATAATGGCACGCGTTACGAATGGTGTTTGTACACTTGTTTCATATGTCGATTAACAACACAAAACTCGTCCAGCAACTTTTCTTGGCAGAAATATCCTCCCACATTGTTCTTTCTGGCTAGGTTTTTATTTTCATCTGCGCCTGAGTCCTGTAACAGTTAAGCCATTGTGTCTCTTACAACTAATACCATTTGCTGATGATTGGAGCTGAATGTTTTCATGCGGCCCATAGAGCAGACCTATTGAAGAATGAGGCGGGGGCTGTGTATAAGGAAATATCTGACTTCCAAATAAGCTTTGATCAACATTCATTTTTGGTTCCCTACACGATGTTTTAAGGAAATTGTTCTGAGAGTAAAATCCAGGCTTATGTCGAGGACATTGTGATTTTTTTTATATAAGACTTTTAGCACTGGATTATTATTGCAATTTTTTTATTTTTGAGTTAAGATTAAAGACACTTAGGGCTTGTCTCAAAATATTAAAAGCATATATAGATCATCCGATAGTGGCTTCATCATGCTATTGGTTCTTCATACCAAATTTCCAAATTTAGTACCTGCCCAAATTATTTTTAAGTAGGACATACCAGAAGGAAATTTTCACCCATCAATCTGGGCTGCATTTGAACCTAGTTCCAACTGGTAAAAGGCCAGGACCAGTCCATTATTTAATACATAATCCCTCCAAATGGCAGTTCCTGACATGTAAGCCTAGGGAATAAGTGTCCAGTAGCCTGTCGACAATGAGACAGTGTTGAATCTGATCTAAGCCTAGAAATTCGTCTGCGCAGCGTCTGTTTTCTGGATGCTAAAAGGCCTCCAATATGGTGGGAAAGAAGCTCACGCTCATTATGAACCTGAACTGTGCTGCCCTCCATGTTGGTAAAGGCCAAAAACTCGGTGTGCAGTGGCCATGCCTGAAATAGGTGTTAGGCCCTTTGCATATGCTCCCGTCCTTCCACCAGCCACTGCTACCTCTGACCTGGTCACCCCCATCATCGATTACCCGAGGGCCGCTGCCGGATCTTCAATCCCACTTTGCCAACGAGCTGCCTGTTACTGACTGCAGCTCGATGGTAATGCGGCCCATCATCAGGTATAACTTGGGCTTCACTGTTCAGGCGCAGGGACTAAGACTGGGCGTGCCTGAATTTCTAGGCCAGTGTTGCCCAACATCCATACACACAACACATTTTCCAGCAGACGTCACTGGAGGGAATCTCGGTTGCTTTCTTTCTCTTCCCTCCATAGCCCAAGATACTGAGGAAAATTGTAATGCCTTCTTCATTCTGCCTTTTGCTGAGATCAACTATCACAGCACAGGCCATAAATCAAACTAGAATCTTCACGATCTTTGAGACTCAAGTACATTGGTTCATTTGCAAAAAAAAATCATCGGGAGCCGAGGACCTTTTTTAAACATTTACCTAAATTAACCGTCGCTGCTTAATCTGTTACTTGAACTGACTAGAAGTAAACCTGAAAATAAAATACACTTTTTTGCCTTAGACAAAGAGTTGCTCATTGGCATAAGGCAGAGATATGGGGAAGTACAGAAAGGTACAATGAGATATAATCAATGATGGGCTGGTGAGGCGTCTTCATTTTCAAGCTTTAAAAAAAATGAACTTGGCTCAGCTAAATTTTCCAACTCTCATGAACACATTGAGGCTTTTACTGTGTGACTGTGGACTGTTGATGGCTGATTAATTGCATAGACCACAGGGGAAAAGTTCACTTTGGGACACTAGGGATGCACTGCAGCTGAAGAGAAGGAAATTGTTTATAAATGAAACCGTTTGCACTTATCCTATGTGGTCAGTATATAAACTTGTGAGGTGCCCCTTTTTTATGAAGAGTAATAATCAGTGCATTTGCAATTGTCTCCCACAGCAATGAATCTTTACTCCATTTAAAGTCTTGTGCAAAACATATCAGTGACATTTGTTGATTTTACTGCATCTTAGTCACAGAGAGTAGAGACTTTGCAGTAATATAATTTCTGTTGTGCACATGAACACTTCAGTGTGCTGTATATGTGGTCATTTTCTGCTGACTTCAAGTTGACTCTTGTGATGCTGGTGTTAAATACTTCACCAAGCACGTCCTCTGTACTTTATCACCTATCTATCTCCCATGGACAGTACACCTATGTGAATTTATCTCCAGTTGCAAACATCGCACTTCGATAACGTACCAGTTCTTTATTTCTATTCTTTCTGGAATGTTCCATGTTATGGGAGTACCATAGATGATTTAAGTACGTCATCGTTGTACTGCATATTTTGGCTTTGGAGTATTGCAGTCTTTTGGGCTGCACAGTGCCAAAGTGAGTTATGACTTTGCATTGATGCAAAAAGTGGCATAACCGCCAGCAAGAGATGGACTCTGGTGTTGGCACCGGACCATCAGCTGCAATTGCATTCTGCTTGTGCTATTGTTGGGTTATAATAATGGGGCAACACAAATATTATCCAGTGAGCTTTTTTCAATCAGTAGGAATCCCCCGAATGGTTGTTGGCCAGCTACTGACGTTCTGTGCATGTGTTAGCAGGTAAGCACAGAGCTCTGCCTTGCCCCCCATTCAATCGCGATGTGAGCAGCCAGCAGAACAAGGGCTTATTGCTCACATTAGAAACTCAATTGACAACACGCTGGAGTATAACAATCGCATTGAGTAACTCTGGTGAAAAAGAGCCAAAAAATGGAGGGACCTGCTGTAAGAATAGGGCCGATTATTAACTAATCTTTGGTGTCCTGTGCAAATTGGATTTTGTTGCCCAAATCTGGATGTTAAAGCATTAAATCAATATGCTTGCTTGAGACTGTTACTTCAGAATGACTTTGCCTGCTGGGTTCCTTTTCATGTTTATGCTGTAGTTAATCAAATGCTCACTACACTGTCCATAGACCACAAAAGCAGGATCCTTTTTTAATAGTCATTTTTTGAAAAAAAATTAAAATTACAGATGGCTAAAAGTGCATTTTTTTATGTTTTCACTTAAAATAAAATCCCCCTTCAATCTAAAAATAACCTGGCAAAAGATCAAAGAAATAAATGTAGACAGATATCATATGGTTTCCTGTTCAGAATAATGATCTAAGCAGCTGGCATCTCTGCATCTGGCTTGTGTTTAGACCTTTCTCAAGTGTAGTTTGAAGCTATGTTCCATTCATGTACTGCCAAATTAAGTGTCACTTGAAAGAAAGATAATTAATCTACAACACATAACAAAAAAAACCAAGAGGTGCCATTGTACCTCAATCACAGAACCTCATAGGGGCAGAATTTCCGGGGGAGTTTTCCTGATCTCCTGCTATAACTTCGGCGGAAGATCAGCGGGAATGGCTGTTTACAACATTTCTCCGGTTTGCACTGATCTTCCACCAAAGTAACGGTGGGAGAACCCCTGGGGAAATTTTACCCCATAGTTTGTAAAAGATCCATAGTTTCGCTCAATGAGGTACGAATGAGGTGATTAAACAGTTTGACAATTTATTTAGCCTTTTATAGAGGTATGTAAGGTATTGAATGGGATAAAGTAAACCCAGTACCGCACTTTGATACCCCAGGGCAGTAGGACAAGACGGCATAGGTTCAAGGATGTAAAGGGCAAGCTTAGGAAAGATGCTAGAGAGCATTTATTTATACAGTGTGATCAATGGCTGGAATGGGTTGACAAATGGTGGTTGCGTCCAAGACATTGGAATGCTATGAAGAAGAGTTCTGTAATGGGTTGGTATTTTGGAAGAGTAAAATCAAATGGGCTAACGGACCTCCTTAACCTTGAGATCTTGTACGATTATTACGGATGAGATGCATCAAATATTGTCTGCCATCCTCGCACTGGTGAGGTTATGCCCCTCTCTATCTCTACAACCACAAGCAGCCCTACAACCCTCCGAGAACTTTGTGTTCCTCCAAATCTGACCTCTTGTGCATCCCCGACTTCCTTTGCCCCACCATTGACAGCCATGCCTTCAGCTATAGGCCCCAAGATTTGGAATTCCCTCTCTGCCGCTCCACTTCTCTTCCTTTTAAGATGCTCCTTAAAACCTACCCCTTTGACCAAGATTTTGGTCACCTGTCCTAATGTCTCCTTCTGATTACGCTCCTTGGGATGTTTTATTACATTAAAGGCGCTATATAAGTGCAAGTTGTTATGGTGGCACTATGGGGTAAGTTTTATGGGGTCCATGACATGCTGACCTCTGCACCCCAATTCTTGATCTGCATTCCTGTCCTTTGAAGCTCTGCAGGCAGTGTTACTTCATAAAATCGACCCCATGACTGCTTCTCAAACTCTGAGTGCTGCTGTGCATGTGCAGGAATATATGTTTAGCCTGTACTGAGGCCAGTGGGTATGACCCATTTCACTGAGCTGTGCACAACCTGAATCTACTCACCACGATAGTTTATTGGCCGGAAGGGAGTCAGACTTGTGTCTGTAAATAAATTAATAACATGGTTTTGATGCACGTCAAGATATGACATGACATAAATTGGTTTGTGGAGCACCACTCAGCATCTCCAGCATATGTCATCTACTTGTGTAGGTCTTGGTAGAGGTGAGCACACCTAAGGTTTTGGAGTAATATCCAGAAACTCAAATAAAATGATTTTATTTTTACATCATGAGCCTGTTAGCGCATGCAACTTGTTCAAGTTCATTTTTAGCTGTAAATTGTTAAGTTGTTCTCTCTCTCGTGTGTATTTTGGTTTCCCCTTTCCCTCTCTTGCTCTGTGTGTGGTTCATTCTTTCTGTCTCTGTGTATCTGCTGTCCTAGGGGCAACTTTGGCGGCTCTCAACCTGCTCTCCTCTGCCGATTCTGGCTGCTCCCAGCCTGTTAGGAGCAGCTAGATTGATGCAGCTAACACTTTTCCATTAGCAGCTGTCCACTCAAATTTAAGGAAAATGGGAGATTTATATGCAAATTTTTAATTACAGTTTAAATCTGGAAAGTTCTCTGGACTGAGGAAGAGTGCAAGGTTGGGAAGACTAATGGGTGCCTACTAAAAGTAAGGGGACGGCTGTGCTATGCATGCATCAGGCACTGTTTATAGTATGCTGCTACATGTGCAAAGACCCTGCCTCATCTCTCACATCTTAAACCTTCTAAATATCGGAAGCTGCACCTCCAACTTGGTGACTGCGAAGGGATTACATCGATTTACAGCACAGAAATAGGTCATTCGGCCCAATAGGTCTATGCCGGTGTATATGCTCCACACGAACTTCCACCCACCTTACTTCATCTCACCCTATCAACATATCCTTCTATTCCTCTCTCTCTCATGTAATTATCTAGCTTCCCCTTAAATGCATCTGTGCTAATCGCCTCAACCACTCCATGTGGTAGCGTGTTCCACATTCTAACCACTGAGTAAAGAAGTTTCTCCTCAATTCCTTTTACTCGCACAACTCTGGCATGTTTTCTCATCAGTTCGGTGATTCTGACAACTTACATGCTTTCTGCACATCAGCTAGAATGTAGGCTGTCTCTTGTGTTTCTTCTTAATGTTCAAAGACCCTCTTTATCCTATTCTCAAGAGAAGGCTGTGTACAACCATATTCAGCCCTGATGGTGGGCCAGCCAACCTGTGGTGCTGCAGCATTGTGAGGAGCAGGTCCTCCAAATAATTGGGGCAGATTTCCTCGAGGGAATGAACACGGGAGAGGTGTATGGCAATGTGCCAACCCAACAAGGTAAGGCCTCAATTCAACACACTCTTCTTGCTAGCTTTTTACATTCATTCAGTGACTTAAGAGGTTACCACATCTGTCCCTCTGCTGCAGGGAACTGTCTAGGCCACATAACCAGTGTTAATATGGTCCCTTTTCTTTGTCTTAGAGATTTCCCATTATGAGGATTCTGGCACCAGGGAGGAAGAGGAAATGGCCCCCATCACATCTGCACCTGTCAAGCACTCCAGACCCCACAAGCACCTGTACAGAAACATCCACTTCAGGGGGAGTCAGATGGGGGTGCTGGATGGAGCACTGAACAACAGTGAGGAGGTGACATTGGCGATGGTATCAGATGAGTAGCCACAAGAGGGAAGAGGCTGCATATCGAGCTGCACTGAGTAATTAGTGAAAGCTCTTCACGCAGTCCTTTTTTGAGAATCTTTAGTGCTCCCTGCAGGAATTGTCACAGAAGATGCAACAAAACTGCTCCCAACATCTGTGTAGGTATGGGGAACCTTCAGAACATCATGGAATGAGTGGCAAGTCCAGGGCATCCTGCAGGGCAGCCCCTAGAGACCGGGCCTAAGCAATAATGCAATTCTACTCCCTAACACGGTGTCTGCACTATAAAGATCTTGGACTCCAATTTACAGGTGCTTCTTACTTCTGATCTATAGAGGTGACTGGATCAGCTTGACTGGACCTTGATGGCTGGATTCACCCTCTTTAGTGCTTGCCAAAGGTCCATAGGTGATTTTCTTTCTGCTTCCTCATGAAGAACTTGAACACAGGAACCGGAGTAGGCCATTCAGCCCCTCGAGCCTGTTCTGCCAACTTGACCTTCATTTTGCTAAGCACATAATTTGTAGATTTCCGGGTCATGCCTTTACATTTTCATTGAATATTCAAAGTATTGCAAACATCGCAATTACTGAGATTTCTGCTTGAGTACAAAAAAAAGTCAGTCAATGCAATAGTGAAAATTCTCATATGCTGTAGCATAATCTTTTTGTTTAAAAAATAGCAGTGAATTACCGAACACCTTGTATAGCCATCTGTGTTACATGCTCAACTATTTCCCACCCACCATACTTGTATGTCTCACCAATGCTGCCTTTTCTATTTGCCTACTCTCCCAAGCTGTTTATCATTTAATATCCTCTAGCAGTGAGAGAGGGAGACAACAGATGTCTTCTGAATCAGCATTAAGAATGCATGACTGGCCCTCGAGTTAAGCAAGCTAAGATGTTATTGTCTTCCACCAAATTCCCCCAGCCAGATGAAACATCTTCACCATGGGACGTTCGAGTGGCAGATTGAAAACGAGCACAATTGAGGCAAACTCTCCACCCAACCCTGAAGCAGTCGGCTCCCCCCACCAAGCCCAAGTGCAATAGCTAGCTCCCCATTAGGAACAATAAGATTTATGACAATCCAGAGCCGGCAGCAGCAATGAGCTAGAGGCCATCATGGCAGCAGTTTTAATAGTTGCAGCAAATGTCGGGATGAAGTTGGGTCAAAAGTGCTCAACTGGCTGCAGAGGATTCTGTTACGGAAAAATAAAACCGCACAGACAACGTTGCCTTTGGGCACGATCCAATGAAAGAAGCCATTATGGTGGACTGTGGAGGAAGCCTAGTTATTGTAAGGCATTGGGCCAGGATTTGCTGTCAATAACGGTGAGGCTAATGATGCTTGCATTATTTATGCACAAATGCTACAGCAACTTCAGGTGAAGGGCAATTGCGCAGTTAAAGTCAAATACCCAAAAGTTGCTGTCTGAGTTGCGTTGCTCTGCCATTAGCTTCGCGAAAACGGCATCTCGCTGTCTGACTGACCATTGAATGGCGTGAAGTTGCTTTATTTGCGCAGTAGATACAAACTAAACTCAAACAGTTAAGTCTTGTCTAAGTACCCTTTTAATGACGTGATATGTTTTAATTACTGCCAATCAACCTCTTTGGCAATTAAAATTAATTATTACAAGTGTGGCGTCTCATTCCTTCAACCTGGTTAAGATCCTTGCCCTCTTCACTCAGGTCCCAGATGCCCCATTTCCCTCGCTGCTCGTTATCAGTTTGCACTTTCAGCAACTTGCCACGCAAAAAATTTAAGAACCTAAAATGTGCAAGGGCATGTCTAACTAATGGCAGATGCCATTAGGTGCCCTGCTACAGCAAATTATGGCTCGGTACTTTTGGAGCAAGAGTGAAGTTGACAGTTGATGCACTTAAGGGGAAGCTAAATAAGCACATGAGGGAGAATGGAATAGAAGGATATGCTGATAGGAGGAGGCTCGTGTGGAGCATAAACGCTGGCATAGACCAGTGGGCTGAATGGCCTGTTTGTGCTGTAGACTCTGTAATTCTCCACGTAACAAAGGTCAGTCAACAAAAGATGTTAAAGAAAGCCAGCTTCCTGTCTGATTGAACTCTACTGTGAGTGCAGCCAGCTTCCCTAGTCCCATCTGACTAAGGAGAAAGGTGGTGAGTCAACCATTTCAATTCGGTTAAAAATGGAAGCACTATTTCTTTCTGTTGTTAACGCCTTTCTTTTCTTGGTGACTCTAGGGTACTTGAAATGTAATTTTTAAGCGTGGAGGTGCTTGTGAAGCAGTGTAGTTGCACCCCACTACAATACAGTTGAATGCTCGTGATCAGTTTAATTGCAGTGGCCATGGTGGATAGGCTGCTCAGCACGTGGGCCTCTCAGGAGAGAGCGTAGCACAGCACTTGTGGCGTTGGATTTTAGTTCCACTTTGCTGCCCCCCGTAGAGCTTGCTGACTATCGCCTCTTTTTTTTTGCAGGGAATATAGAGTTTTTGGCAATTTCAATCAGATATCTCTGCCATTGTAACATCACTTCTTGCATATTTCTTTAAATGGTAAATATTGTACAAAATGCAATGAATTTGATACTTTAATAAGACAACTACTTGCAGTTATATAGCACATTTTTGAACGCAGAAAATGTTTCAAGGTGTAATCAGACAAAAATGGATGCTGAGCCAAAGAACAAGATATTAGGAGGAGTGACCAAAAGCTTGGTCAAATAGTTGGGTTACTTGTCACAATACTTGCCTGTTATTCATAAATATAATAAATTCTTCTGCAATGTGGCAATTCTAGGATGTGATTCGGGTTTTGGAAAGACAATGGCTCAACACTTTGACTCCCTGGGCTTTGACGTGTTTGCTACAGTGCTGAATGAAGATGGGCCAGGAGCAAAGGAGCTGCTACAGATGTGTTCAGAACAACTTACCTTAATTCAGATGGATCTCACCAAACCCGAGGATATCGACAGAGCCTTGCAAATCACGAAGAAGAAGCTTGGTGAAAAGGGTAAGCGCAAATCAGATTTCACTACAGTCCAAATTATCTGGCTTTGGCATGATTTCAAAACAATTTTATTTGTTCAAGAACAAAGTAACCAAACCTAAAAAGAATGAGAGAGTGCAGTGGATGTTCTAATATAATATCTTCTGCATAGAGCCTGCGAGTTTCATTGTGCACATCTTGACAATGATTGGAAACAGGCTGGGATTGCAAACAGATTGCCACAAATCCCCAGAGTCTGGTTTCCCACCCACTTTATGTATGTGATCTATAAATCATTATGCGTATTTTCATGTGCTTTAAATATAGTGGGTGGCTTATATACTAGTAAAATATTATTTGGCCGAATGGCAATTATATGAAATAGGAGTGACTTGTACACCAGATTTTATGGTATCTAGAATATTTTGATGTTAATTGGAAACATGGAATTTTTTTTACTCTTTGTGCATAAATTGAAAGGAATAAATTTTAGTGATCATTGTTGTAACACTACAGAAGGGCAATGACATATCTGGTTTGTCTACCACTTTTTGGAAGAAACTTTGAGACAGTGGGCCCAGAATTCCAACAGCACCGCTGTACCATTGGAACTGAAGTGGGGCCAGACCTCGCTGTAAATTGCAGGGCCAGCTACTTTAAATTTGCAGAGGTGTGCAGGCTGTTCTAAATCCAGCCTGCAATGTCTCCGACGGTTTGGGCGTGGGGGGGGTGGGGGCGGTGGAAAACCCCTGCGGAGTTTAAGCACAGCAGAGAGAGAGGCACAGTGGTAATAAGAAGAGTGCTGTAAATTAATATACGCACAGTAAAATCACCATGATGTGAAGTCCAGTGTTCTGCACAAAGTCTGTTCTTTATGTTTGGGAGGATACTTGGAGGTCAGTTTGCAATGGGAGACAGTTATGAACTGTTGTCTCCTTAAGCTGACCTCTTCTGAGGCATCATCGAGAGAGTGGCGGGCACTGTAGTCTCTGGTGGAAGATTACTGCCTAAGTGGTGGTCTTTATTTGTGTAGCCTTATCCTTTGTGCCTTCCCTCATTACCTCTTCCTCCTGCTCCTGTTCTGCTTCCATTATAAGGACATACATGGGAAGGCAGGGACAGTAACAGTGTAAAGAGGGGGTGGAATTACTGAAATGTGTTCGAGAACTTTCTGGAAGAATGTGTTTCTAGCCCAACCAAGAAGAAAACTGTGCTTGTTCTGGGGAATGAAGTGGGGAAGGTAGAGCATATTTCAATGGGGGAGCATTTAGGGAACAGTGATCATGTCATTAGGTTTAGAATAGTTATGGAAATGGATAAGGAACAATCAAATGTGAAAATGCTTAACTCGAGGGGGGGAAATTTCAGTGAGTTAAAAAGTGATCTTGTCCAGGTGGATTGGAATCAAATTGGTAGGCAAAACAGTAATTGAACAATGGGAGGCCTTTTGAGGAGGAGTTGGTTTGGATACAGAATGGACACATTCTTACGAGGGGGAAAGGAAGGGAATCCAAAGTTAGAGCTCGCTGGATGACTAAAGATATAGAGATTAAAATGAAACAGAAAAAGGAAGCTTATGATGAATGTAAGGTTCATAATACAGTAGAGAACCAGGCTAAATACAGAAAGTACAGAGGAGATCTAAAGAATGAAATAAGAGGGCCAAAGAGATTATGAGAACAGATTAGCAGCTAACATAAAAGGGAACCCAAAAGTCTTTTTATAAACAACATATAAATAGTAAAAGGGTAGTCAAAGGAAGTGTGTGATGGATTAAGGATAAAGGAGATCTTGTGGAGGCAGAGGCCATGGCTGAGTCACTAAATGAATACTTTGCATTTGTCTTCACTAGAGAAGATGCTGCCATTATAGCAGTAAAGGAGGAGATAGTAATGATATTGGATAGGATAAAAATTGATAAAGAGAAGGTACTTAAAAGATTGGCAGTACTCAAAATAGAAAAGTCACCCGGTCCAGATAGGATGCATCCTAGGTTACTGAGGGAAGTAAGGGTGGAAATTGCAGAGGATCTGGCTACAATCTTCCAATCCTCCTTTCAGATATGGAGACGGTGCCGGAGGACTGGAGGATTGCAAATGTTACACCCCTATTCAAAAAAGGGACAGGAATAAACCCAGCAATTACAGGCCAGTCAGCCTCACGTCGGTGGTGGGGAAACTTTGAGACAATAACCCGGGACAGAATAAATTGACACTTGGAAGAGTATGGGCTAATAAATGAAAGTCAGCACTGATTTGTTAAAGGAAAATAGTGTTTGACTAACTTGATTGCGTTCTTTGAAGTTTCGGAGAGGTTTGATGAGGATAGTGCGGTTGATGTGTATATGGACTTTCAAAAGGCATTTGATAAAGTACCACATAATGGACTTGTTAGCAAAATTAAAGCCCATGGGATTAAACGGACAGTAGCAGCATGGATACAAAATTGACTAAGGGACAGAAAGCAGAGAGTAGTGGTGAATGGTTGTTTTTCAGACTGGAGGGAAGTATACAGTGCTGTTCCCAGGGGTCAGTGTTAGGACCACTGCTCTTTTTGATATATATTAATGACCTGGATTTGGGTATACAGGGTATAATTTCAAAGTTTGCAGATGACACAAAACTCTGAAATGTAGTCAACAACGTGGAGGATAGTAATAGGCTTCAGGAGGACATAGACAGACTGGTGAAATGGGCAGACACATGGCAGATGAATTTTAACGCAGAGAAGTGTGAAGTGATGCATTTTGTTAGGAAGTATGAGGAGAGGCAATATAAACTAAATGGTACAATTTTAAAGGGGATGAGGAACAGAGACATCTGGGGGTGCACATACAGAAATCTTTGAAGGTGGCAAGACAAGTTGAGAAGACTTTAAAAAAGGCATATGGGATCCTGGGCTTTATTAATAGAGCCAGAGAGTACAAAAGCAAGGAAGTTATGCTAAATCTTTATAAAACATTGGTTAGGCCTCAGCTGGAATATTGTGCTCAATTCTGGGCACCACACTTCAGGAAGGATGTCAAGGCCTTAGAGGGTGCAGAAGAGATTTACTAGAATGGTGCCAAGGATGAGGACTTCAGTTATGTGGAGGAGCTGGGGTTGTTCTTCTTAGAACAGGAGGTTAAGGGGAGATTTGATAAAGGAGTTCAAAATCATGAAGGGTCTAGACAGAGTAGATAGAGAAACTGCTCCCATTGGCGGAAGGGCCAAGAACCAGAGGGCATCTATTTAAGGTGATTGGCAAAAGAACCAAAGGTGATATGAGGAAAAACTTCTTACACAGCGAGTGGTTAGGATCTGGAATGCACTGCCCAAGGGAGTGGTGGAGGAAGATTCAATCATGGCCTTCAAAAGGGAACTGGATAAGTACTTGAAACGAAAAATGTGCAGGGCTACGGGGATAGTGCAGGGCAGTGGGACTTGCTGGATTGCTCATGCATAGAGCCGGCGCGGACTCATAACCTTCTATGATTGATTAGGTTTTTCTACTGTAATTTACTGTGTATTTTAGAATGGGTGTAGAGCTGGCACATCTAATTTGCGCTCCAAATTCCAGTTCTCTAAGCCAGAACTACACAACTTTTTTTGCTCCAAAACAAATCTTGGAATTTTGGGCCAAACATTTTCTCTGCAAAAACACCATCCCTTAGACCAAAAAAACTATTGAGACAAAAGTAAATTAGATAGTATTTTGTTTAGTCATTTTACACTTTTAAACTATATGCATGACTACATTGCCATGGTAACAGGTATTCCAACGGAAATAGAAGCTTTGAGGTTGGGTGGCAGAGAACAAACAGCACGTCAGATAATTATCCTTTTAGATTTAGCTTTGATACAGGCTGGTGAATTCCCCGCCCCCTTGCAAGATTTGTGTCCTGAACTGTCTGAGGGGGTTTTGTTTTTGTACATGGCACAGCATGATGCATGTGTTAGCACACAGTACAGGTGGTGATCAGACTGTGGTTTGTTCTTCAGTCTGAGTGAATTATCGACCTGTTCATATCCGTAACTGTTATGGTTAAAATTCTTACCAGAAGAATGACTTTAAAAGAACATGGGACGGTCATGGCATTTTCCCATTAGTTCTTAAACCTCTTTGGTAACTAGTGGAACAACAATACTTTTTTTTTCTAATTTGTTTAGAATGGTTGTGGTCCAATAACTTTACTGTAAACTATAATGCTTTGGTACTCCCATGGACCAATGTGACTACCCTCTACAACCTTCAGAGAGCTGCTGCACCATGTTTCTCTGGAGTTCCACTCATGACCAACCTAGTTGGTATAGTTCTCTCTTGCTGTCCAGTGACAGAAAGCAAAGGGATGTTATTAGGGGATCAAGGCTATCCTGGCATTCACAAAGCATGTACAACCTATAGATTTAACAAATGCAGTTTTTCATGGAGCTCTCATCCCCAAAACATTCCGCCCCAACCCCATCACTGTCTTTGAGGTAGTGTCTGCGACTTCTCAGGGTGGTATATTTGAAATCAGGAGCTCAGCGTTGGGACTGCAGATCCATTTACTCCATAGTGCAGCATGTTGGAGCAACAATGGCTTTCAAGGATGTCACTGCTTGGGAATGTGGCCATGACCAAAAAGTTAGTATCACAGCTGTAAACTACAATATTATAATTGGGCTGGGTCAGTGCAGTCCAGCGGTGCAGTGTATTGGTGTACCAGCTCCCTGAGCCATGGAGTAAAAGGATGCACGTTATTTTTTTTTTGTCGAGGGGCTTCACTAGAAGAGGCAGGGAAAATTAAAGGGGAAGTTGAACCAACTCCTCTCTCGCACGTCTCCAAATATCTTGTCGGCAGAATCCTGGGAGCAAGTCACCTCTCTGGTTTCTCTGTTGGGGAATGATCGATCCATGGTGCTGGAGGAGAGGAGGCTACAAGGGGGAGCCTTTTACATGGGGTGTGAGAGGGATTATATTGTAACAATATTACTCTTGACACCCCCATGAAACAAATAAGGGCCACATTCCAAAACAAGCCTGAGCCCGGCTAAGTTGGCCACAATAACTTAGCAGACTCCATTTTAGGTCTTAAATTTTCAGAAAAAAATGTGCAAGATGTAAAAAAAAATCCTGGGTTTAATGTTGACTGTAAATGGAACAAAACTTTACTCTGCAGGAGTGACTGAGATCTGGCACTCCCAGGGAGTGCATCTCCAGAAACAGCGAATGCACAGCCCAGGAATTTCCATCCAGTAGTTCCAAACTAGATGCAGAGAAAGTATTTAAAAAGTTATCCTTTTGTAGCCTCAGACTTGCACAGTCTCATGAACCCACACACCAGCCTCACTAAGAAGTTATTGTACTCTTTTTCTTCAGGTTTATGGGGTTTGGTCAACAATGCCGGAATGTGCTTCAACATTAGTGATGCTGAACTCTCGGCCATGTCAAACTACAGAAGCTGCATGGAAGTTAACTTCTTTGGTGCAATAGCTATTACAAAGGGCCTCCTTCCTTTGATACGCAGAGCCAAAGGCAGAATTGTAAATGTTTCCAGTCCAGTGGGTAAGCTATAATGAATAATATGCACACAAAAACCAAATTCAAGAGAGATGTAATAGATGCCAAAGGATGCGTGACAAAATGTGTTTATGGTTCCGACTTCATTTCGGGTTGATGGGTTTAAAATGTCATTTTTTTCACCACCTGATCCAACTGCTGATTTATCAGCTCATACTCCTCGTTCACCCTGCCAAATCAGTAATCAAAATATTATTATACCAGTTTAAAAACAGTGGCACCTTGTTGGTTGAGAGTGGATGCTTGCAGAACTGTGAGCCGGCAGATCGGCTAATCGATTAGAAGCCGCACCCCCATCCAATTTTGCCTCCAAAAAAAGAGCTGTCATGTGTGAGGCTGAACAGGATATTAGCTAGTCTCTTGCAAAACACACTGGTACAAAGTGCACAATATCTTATTAAAATAAATGCTGAACCCCCAGGCTTAGCTGAAGAATGGATGTGGAAGGAGACATATATTTGTTCACATCGCGTCAGATCAATTGTAATTAACAAGGGTCCTGGAGTCACATGTCTATGAAATTGGCAAACTGTTTAATGGTTGATGGTTATTTACAGGGACCGTTTTGATATCTTGTTAGCCTACTTAGTGCTATTTATGTAAAGTGGAATTGAGCTGCAGATAGTTTTTATAGAAAAGGTGAGGGATAGGGATGGATAAGGCCATGGAGGGATCTCTGCCCAAGTTACAGTGATGGAGCGGGAGAAGCTCTTGAGGAAATTCGTCCCCATCCCCCCCTGCCTTTCAATCGGCTACTACACGAGGCAGTGTGTTAATCCATCAATGCACTGCTTTACCGTTTATACATCTTTAAAATATTGTCCCCTTCCTGTAGTGGAATTTTAAAATTTAAGCAACAGCTAAGCAGTTGTTGCCACTGTACAGCTGACTGTGCAGTGCTTCATGCATGTCCCTGACAACTAATCTTTTAAAATTAAATTAAAATTACAACTTGTCTATACTGACTGTACTAGATAGTAAAATACTAAAATAAACAACCCGATATGAGCCACCTAATAATATACACAAAATGATTACATGTATATTGGTGATCTCATTGACATGTTTTAAGGGTATAATAATTATGTTCAAAAATATCCAATAACAAAATCCATTGATAAGTCATGAATCAAAAATCTTGTACAGTATCTGGCATTTTATTTAATAAAAATGTAACTAATCTTTCATCTGTTTCCTTCCAGGAGAGATTCCGTTTCTCTATTTAGTGGCTTATGGAGCTTCAAAAGCTGCACTCACCTTATTCACAAATATTTTACGCCTGGAATTGAGCCACTGGGGAGTGAAAGTCTGCATCATACTTCCTGGACCCTATAAAACAGGTAGGTATTATTTGGCATAATGGTGAAAGCCAGCATAGGTTGTACTTTGTTGTTCCCCTGTTAGTCACACTAATACTCACTCTTTGCTTTGACTGTGCAACAAGTTCCATTAATAATCCGAAGGCCAAAATTAGCACACATTGGCTTTTGTGGGAAAAAAAATCAAAATATTCATCAGTCTATTTCTGGAGATATTCAGGGCATTGTTGAACATGGTCAAATATACCATTAGCATTTTCTAATGGTATTTTGTCCTTACCAGTAGAGCGTGCTAATCAACTATATACCCTAAAGTTAGCAAAGAAACAAATTTAGCCCTAATTTCGTCATTTGCAGTTTGACGTGGAGAGTGCTGAAGAACAATTGCCAGCTACCAGAGCCATCTGGCTGCATCAGATTAATGAGACCCTTTACATCATGACTCCTAACCCTCCCTTGCATTAACAGTGAAAACTGTTTCCACTGGCAGGAGGATCGGTAACCAGAAGACACAGATTTAAGATAATTGGCAAAAGAACCAGGAGGGAGATGAGGAGACTTTTTTATGCAGATTTTTATGATCTGGAATGCACTGCCTGAAAGGGTTGTAGATGCAGATTCAATAGTAACTTTCAAAAGGGAATTGGATATATATGAAAAGGAAAAATTTGCAGGGCTATGAATAAAAAGCAGGGGAGTGGGACTAATTGGACAGCCTTCAAAGAGCCAGCACAGGCATGATGGGCTGAATGGCTTCCTCCTGTGCTGCAAGAGTCTATGAACTGCTGACTATTTTCCTCCTTGAGAGAAAAGAAAAACAGAGCAAGAGACCTGTGGCCAATTTACGAAAAAGTCTTCTGACTCCCTCAGCAATCAAACAAGGTCCAGAACATCACAGTTGCCTATGACGTCTCACAATCAACTAACTAATGTACTATAAGTGTCCTCTTCTTTCAGGCACTTGTCAAGTCCCCTTTCAAAGGACTGAAGTGACTCCATATTTATCAGTGTTTGTTCCAGGGGCAACGACTCTTTATGAAAAGAAATACTTTGTGCCATCTGAGCATATTTAGAAACACATGAAGCCAGACCCTGTTAAATTAACCAAAGTGTTGAAGATCAGAGTGCTCTTGCACAGGCCAGCTGCACAATGCAAGAAAGGCTTTTGGGAAGGGAGTGGTTGTTTCTATTTTGCATGGAACTTTGCTCCATGATTTTCACTCAACAAGCAAAGCAAAACTCCATTATAAATAATTGCACTGAAGTTAATGGTTGCTGCAGTCTATTCTGTGGGAATGTCTGAATGATCATTCCATTGAACACTGAACAAATGAACAGAATGCACATCTGTGGCCTATCACTTGACAGCTGGCAGTGCCGTGCAGCATTAATTGGAAGAATGTGCTGGGATTCCAGAGAACAGTGAGCCCCACAGAATAAGCTGAATACCTCACCAGTGAGCCTGAGTGTCAGGTATCCTTTCACTCAAGCCAATACAAGAAACTCGCTGAATCCATTGGACACCCTCTATTTACAGATTGGCCTGGATAACACAATGCAAATTTAGATAGTTACAGTGCAACTTTTACTCTGTTTCCTTATACTTAAATAAAATATCCAGCACAATATTTTATCCAAACTCTTCTAGATTCTGAGTTTTATGTATATTGTAACAAAAATTACAGTAGGATACTATAAAGTGTCATCGCACAGTCTCTTACTGTAACTCGTTCTTTCCCAGGACCTCAAAATTGTGGAACTCCTTTACCACCTTCAGTATTTGTCTTCCTACAGTCTTAGAATCATAGAAAGGCTAAAGCACAGAAGGAGGCCATTCGGCCCATCGAGTCCGTGCCGGCTTTATGTAAGAGCAGTCCAGCTTGTCCAACTCCCCTGCCCTATCCCTGTAGCCCTACAATTTTTTTTCCTTTTCAAGTACTTAACCAGCTCCCTTTTGAAAGCCACGATTAAATCTGCCTCCACCACCCCCCAACCCCGGCAGTGCATTCCAGATCCAAACTGCTTGCTGCATTAAAAGTTTTTCCTCATGTCATCTTTGGTTCTTTTGCCAATCACCTTAAATCTATGTCCTCTGGTTCGTGACCCTTCCATTAATGGGAACAGTTTCTCTCTAGACCTTTCATGATTTAAAATACCTCTATCAAATCTCCTCTCAACCTTTTCTGTTCCAAGGAGAACAATCCCAGCTTCTCCAGTCTATCCACATCACTAAAGTCCCTCCTCCCGGGAATCATTCTAGTAAATCCTTTTTCTGCATCATCTAAGACATTCACATCTTTCCTAAATTGCGGTGCCCAGAACTGGACACAATACTCCAGTTGTGGTTGAACTAGTGTTTTATAAAGGTTCATCATGACTTCCTTGCTTTTGTACTTTACGCCTCTATAAAGCCCAGGATTCCATATGCTTTAAGGGCTTTCTCAACTTGCCCTGCCACTGTCAACGATCTGTGCACATATACCCCCAGAGCTCTCTGTTCCTGTGCCCTTTTAGAGTTGTGCCCTCTAGTTTATATTGCCTCTCCTCGTTCTTCCTACCGAAATGATCATTTCGCAATTTTCCGCGTTAAATTTCATCTGCGACATGTCCACCATGCCACCAGCCTATCTATATCCTCTTGACAATTGTAAACAATTTTACAACACCAAGTTATAGTCCAACAATTTTATTTGAAATTCACAAGCTTTCGGAGGCTTCCTCCTTCCTCAGGTGAATGTTGTGGAAATGAAATCCTCGAACCCTTCGCATTTATAAATCACAGAACAATGCCTGGTGATTACAGATAGTCTTTCCAACTGCCCGTTGCCACGGCAATCACAGTGTGCAGACAGAGAGGTGTTACCTAAAAGGCCACCGAATATACAAACCACCAAAAAAAAAGAGAGAGGCAGAGACATAGAAAAGACAGCAAATGACCCGTTATATTAAAAACAGAAAACATATGTTCGCAGGTGGGGTTACGTGTAGTGTGACATGAACCCAAGATCCCGGTTGAGGCCGTCCTCATGGGTGCGGAACTTGGCTATCAATTTCTGCTCGACGATTTTGCGTTGTCGTGTGTCTCGAAGGCCGCCTTGGAGTATGCTTACCTGAAGGTCGGTGGCTGAACGTCCTTGACTGCTGAAGTGTTCCCCGACTGGGAGGGAACCCTCCTGTCTGGCGATTGTTGCGCGGTGTCCGTTCATCCGTTGTCGCAGCGTCTGCATGGTCTCGCCAATGTACCATGCTCTGGGGCATCCTTTCCTGCAACGTATGAGGTAGACAACGTTGGCCGAGTCACAGGAGTATGAACCATGCACCTGGTGGGTGGTGTCCTCTCGTGGTGATGGTGGTATCTGTGTCGATGATCTGGCATGTCTTGCAGAGGTTACCGTGGCAGGGTTGTGTGGTGTCGTTGACGCTGTTCTCCTGAAAGCTGGGTAATTTGCTGCGAATGATGGTCTGTTTGAGGTTGGGTGGCTGTTTAAAGGCAAGTAGTGGAGGTGTGGGGATGGCCATAGCGAGGTGTTTGTCGTCATTGATGACATGTTGAAGGCTGCGGAGAAAATGGCGTAGTTTCTCCGCTCCGGGGAAGTACTGGACGACGAAGGGTACTCTGTTGGTTGCGTCCCGTGTTAGTCTTCTGAGGAGGTCTATGCGATTTTTCGCTGTGGCCCGTCGGAACTGTCTATCAATGAGTCTGTAGGTGTCCATCGCGTTCCTCCTCGTCTGAGCAGACCCTGTGTATTTGCAGGGCCTGTCCATAGGGGATGGCCTCTTTGACGTGGTTAGGGTGGAAGCTGGAAAAGTGGAGCATCGTGAGGTTGTCCGTGGGCTTGCGGTAGAGTGAGGTGCTGAGGTGCCCGTCTTTGATGGAGATTCGTATGTCCAAGAAAGAAACTGATTCTGAGGAGTAGTCCATGGTGAGCATGATGGTGGGATGGAACTTGTTGATGTTATCGTGTAGTCTCTTTAGTGATTCCTCGCCGTGGGTCCATAGAAAGAAAATGTCGTCGATGTATCTGGTGTATAGTGTTGGTTGGAGGTCTTGTGCAGTGAAGAAGTCCTGCTCGAACTTGTGCATGAAAATGTTGGCGTATTGGGGTGCGAATTTGGTCCCCATGGCTGTTCCGTGTGTTTGGGTAAAGAACTGGTTATCGAAGGTGAAGACATTGTGATCCAGGATGAAGCGGATGAGTTGTAGGATGGCGTCTGGAGATTGGCTGTTGTTGGTGTTGAGTATTGATGCTGTCACAGCGATGCCGTCATCGTGGGGGATACTGGTGTAACGCGATGGACACCTACAGACGCTGAAAGATGCCCTAGTAAGAACGGGATATGACGCTCGACTCATCGATCAACAGTTCCGACGGGCCACAGCGAAAAATCGCATAGACCTCCTCAGAAGACAAACACGGGACGCAACCAACAGAGTACCCTTCGTCGTCCAGTACTTCTCCGGAGCGGAGAAACTACGCCATGTTCTCCGCAGCCTTCAACATGTCATCAATGACGACAAACACCTCGCTATGGCCATCCCCACACCTCCACTACTCGCCTTCAAACAGCCACCCAACCTCAAACAGACCATCGTTCGCAGCAAATTACCCAGCTTTCAGGAGAACAGCGTCGACGACACCACACAACCCTGCCACGGTAACCTCTGCAAGACATGCCAGATCATCGACACAGATACCACCATCACACGAGAGGACACCACCCACCAGGTGCATGGTTCATACTCCTGTGACTCGGCCAACGTTGTCTACCTCATACGTTGCAGGAAAGGATGCCCCAGAGCATGGTACATTGGCGAGACCATGCAGACGCTGCGACAACGGATGAACGGACACCGCGCAACAATCGCCAGACAGGAGGGTTCCCTCCCAGTCAGGGAACACTTCAGCAGTCAAGGACATTCAGCCACCGACCTTCAGGTAAGCATACTCCAAGGCGGCCTTCGAGACACACGACAACGCAAAATCGTCGAGCAGAAATTGATAGCCAAGTTCCGCACCCATGAGGACGGCCTCAACCGGGATCTTGGGTTCATGTCACGCTACACGTAACCCCACCAGCGAACATATGTTATCTGTTTTTAATATAACGGGTCATTTGCTGTCTTTTCTATGTCTCTGCCTCTTTTTTTTGGTGGTTTGTATATTCGGTGGCCTTTTAGGTAACACCTCTCTGTCTGCACACTGTGATTGCCGTGGCAACGGGCAGTTGGAAAGACTATCTGTAATCACCAGGCATTGTTCTGTGATTTATAAATGCGAAGGGTTCGAGGATTTCATTTCCACAACATTCACCTGAGGAAGGAGGAAGCCTCCGAAAGCTTGTGAATTTCAAATAAAATTGTTGGACTATAACTTGGTGTTGTAAAATTGTTTACAATTGTCAACCCCAGTCCATCACCGGCATCTCCACATCATATATCCTCTTGAAGTCTAACACTATCCTCCTCACTGTTCACTACACTTCCAATTTTGTCATCTGCAAATTTGGAAATTGTGCCCTGTACACCCAAGTCCAAGTCATTAATATATATCAAGAAAAGCAGTGGTCCTAGTACCGACCCCTGGGGAACACCTCGCTCCAGTCCGAAAAACAACCGTTCACCACTACTCTCCGCTTCCTGTCACTTAGCCAATTTTGTATCCACGCTGCTACTGCCCCCTTTATTCCATAGTCTTCAGTATTGATGACAACACTATTATGTGGCACTTTATCAAACGCCTTTTGAAAATCCATATACACAATCAACTGCATTGCCCTCATCTACCCTCTCTGTTACCTTCTCAAAAAACTCTATCAGGTTAGTTAAACATGATTTGCCTTTAACAAATCCATGCTGGATTTCCCTAATCAATCCATATTTGTCCAAGTGACTGCTAATTCTGTCTCGGATTATCGTTTCTAAAAGTTTCCCCACCACCGAGGTTAAACTGACTGGCCTAAAGTTGCTGGGTTGATCCTTGCACCCTTTTTTGAACAAGGGTGTAACATTTGCAATTCACCAGTCCTCTAGCACCACCCCTGTATCTAAGGATGTTTGGAAGATTATGGCCAGTACCTCCGCAATTTCCACCCTAACTTCCGTCAGCAACCTAGGATGCATCCCATCCGGACCGGGTGATTTATCTACTTTAAGTGCAGCTAGCCTTTCCAGTACCTCTATCAATTTTTAGCCCATCTAGTATCTCAACTACATCTTCCTTTTACTGAGACTCTGGCAGCATCTTCCTCGGTAAAGACAGATGCAAAGTACTTATTTAGTACCTCGGCCATGCCTTCTGCCTCAATGAGTAGATCTCCTTTTTAGTCCCTGATCAGCCCCACCCCTCCTCTTACTACCTGTTTACTGTTTACATGCCTATAGAAGACTTTTGGATTCCCTTTTATATTTGCCACCAGTCTATTCTCATACTCTTTGCCCCTCTTTATTTCCTTTTTCACTTCCCCTCTGAACTTTCTATATTCAGCCTGATTCTCACTTGTGTTATCAAACTGACATCTGTCATATGCCCCTTTTTTTCTGATTCACCTTACTCTATCTCTAGTCATCCAGGGACCTCTGGCTTTAATTGCCCCACCTTTCTCCCTCGTGTGGTCTATGTCCTTTTGCATAGCTGTTCTAAACCTTATGATACAATGATTCGTTGTTCCCTAAATGTTCTCCCACTGACACTTGCTCCAATTGGCCCACCTCATTCCCTAGAACCAAGTCCAGCAATGCCTCCTTCCTTGTTGAGCCGGAAACGTACTGGTCAAGAAAGTTATCCTGAACACACTTCAAAAATTCCTCCCCCTCTTTCCCCTTATTACTATCCCAGTCTATATTTGGATAGTTGAAGTCCCCTGTTATTGCACTCTATGGCTTTTGCACCTCTCTGTAATTTCCCATCAAATTTGCTTCTGCATCTCGTTCCCTCTAGTTGATGGCCTATAGAATACACCCAGTAGTGTAATGGTACCTCTATTGTTTCTTACCTGTAGCCAAATAGATTCTGTCCTTGACCCCTCCAGGACATCCTCTTTCTCCAGCACTGCAATATTCTCCTTAATCATTACTGCCACCACCTTTCTTTCCTTCCCTGTCTTTCCTGAACACATTTTTATCCAGGAATATTTAGTACCCAATCCTGCTCTTTTTTGAGCCAGGTCTCCATGAACCCCACATCATATTCCTATGTGGCTAATTGCGGCTGCAGCTCTTTGTGCATTTACAGACATGCAGTGTAAACCTATCTTAGACTTTCTTGTACTCTCTCACAGTCTGGTCCCATCTACTACTGTACTATATCTTGCTCGAGTGCTGTCTTCCCCTCTCCCAATCCTTTGTGCACCTTGTTTCTCCTTTTCAATGCTACATCCTGGAGCCCATCCCCCTGCCAAATTAATTTAACCCCCTGCCTCCCACAGCCCTAGCGAACCTCCCCGCAAGGACATTGGTCCAAGCTCTGTTGAGCTGCAACCCATCCGGTCTGTACAGATCCCACCTCCCCCAGAACTGGTCCCAATGCCCCAGGAATCTAAAGCCCTCCCTCCTGCACCATCTCTCCAGCCACACATTCATCTGCTGTATTCTCTGATATATAATCCGGAGATTACTGCCTTTTTGAGGTCCTGCTTCTTAATCTCATTCCTAACTCCTTAAAATCGTCCTGCAGGATCTCATCCCTCTTTCTACCTATGTCATTGGTACCAATATGGACCACGACCTCTGGCTGTTCACCCTCCCCCTCCAGAATGTTCTGCAGCCGCTCGGTGACATCCTTGACCCTGGCATCACGTCTGCGGCCGCAGAAAAGCCTGTCTGCTCCCCTAACTATAGAGTCCCCTATCACTATTGCTCTCCTGACCTTTCTCCTCCCCCACCCCCATGTACAGTTGAGCCACCCAAGGTGCTATTGTCTTGGCTCTGGCTGCACTCCCCAGAGGAACTCTCTCCCTCACCAGTATTGGTTAGAGAGTGAGATGCCTTCAGGGGACTCCTGCACTATCTACCTGCTCCTCCTTGTCTGTCTGGTGGTCACCCAATCCCCCTCTGCCTGCAATTTCTTAAGCTGCGGGGTGATTACCTCCAGAAATGAGCTATCCATGTAGCTCTCAGCCTCGTAGATACACTGTAGTGACGCCAGCTGTTGCTCAAGCTCTGAAATCCGAAGCTTGAGCTCCTCCAGCTGACGACACTTCCTGCACCAGTGGTTGTCCAGGACACAGGAAGCGTCCTGGAGTTCCCATATGGCTCAAGATATGCATTTGATGGGTCTGAGGTTCCCTGCCATACCTCGATTTATTATTATTAACTAAACTAAACAAAAATAAACTTTTTTAAAAAACACTCACCATCTACTCACCAATCAGCTCCTTCCCTTGTGCTGATGTCACTAGGTGTTTTACACCTCTTTCCTCTCTCGCTCTGTTTTTATCGCTGGGACTTTTTATGTCACCTAATCACTACTTCCTATTTCCTTTTACTCTTTTTCCATTCTTGCTGTCCACCTTGACCCTTCAACTTGGTTTCTCTTTTTTTAAAAGTGGACAGTAGGCTTGTTTGCCAGTTGCTCAGTGAGTAAATGCCCTTGTGGTACTGAGGCATACAGATCAGCAACCATAAAGGCTAGTGGATGCTGGGACAACTGGAGCTTTTAAGACTGAGATCGAAAGATTTTTGTTAGGTAAAGCTATCAAGGGATGTGGAATTGAGGTGCAGATCACCCATGATCTAATTGAATGGCAGAGCAGGCTCGAGGTTTGCTATGTTCCTAGGTCCAAGATTTGATCAGTGATCTGTGCTCCATTAGCTTTTCTCAGCTGGGGCAGTAAGAGAAGTGCTACAATTGACCTCAGCGTCCCAGGGCTCCTGCTCCTGTTGCTATCTTAGTAACCCCGGCTGTCAAGTATGATTTTTGGACTGTGGGTATGGACAGTGTTGGGTTTGGCTGTGATGTTGCTGATAGTTTAATGGCCTGCCAAAGGCTCATTGTACAGGCTTGCACATGAAGAATGGCCAAATGGGCAAGGCACTGAAAGGCTGCTTGCATCAGTCAGTGGCTTCAGGGAAGGGAGGGAGTAAAAGTAAACAGGAAATCTTGAAAAGCTTACTACCCATTATATACAGAAACTTGAAATTGACAATCCATTGCAACTCCCTCAATCTTTCTGCTCATAAATCTAACAGAATTTTCAACTTTAGAATATTTTATATATTATGTACACAATTTAGTGATCTTGTGTGTGGATATAGGCTAGAAATTCTGACCTATCTTAGGCGTGGAATTGGCATAATCTGGGCAGAATCTGGGTTTCTGCCCTTTCAGGCCACTCTTCAGAGGGAGGACGGGGACACGTACCCACATCACATTTGGGAGTAGGGCTGTTGGGAACCTGGGCTGCCCCAGAAGTCCTGAGTGTTCCACCCAGCATACATTCAATGGAACTAATGCAGGAGGACTTGCCACACAACAGCCATAATTGGGGCCCACAATACCGTCGCTCTAAGATCGATCGCTGTTGGGAAAGCAGCAAGTTGTTCCAGGAGCAAGTGAGCACAAAACCTTTTTGTCTCTTTGTACACTTTGGCGAGACCCCTGTGAAATTCTGGTAATCACCCCCACAAGGGTGCTTGCCTCAGTGGTGCTGTAACTGGCATGGGTGCCTGCCCCTTTTATGCAAATGATCCCATCCCTGCGATTTGGGAGGAGATCATCAGATGGGCAGGTTGAAGTCCTGGTACTGACTCACTTCCAGCGGTGCAGCTGCCAAACTGAAATTTCTGGGCAAATATATAATTAATATTTTTCATTTGAATAATTTGAAGCACCGAGCCATTGCTTAAAGCATACCCCAATATAAGCATATTTATTGGACCTGTCCGGATACAAGATGCCCGTGGTTTGTTATATATGTTTCCATTCATTTAGATGACCTTTCAATGCCAGATCCCATGAGGTATGATGGACATGGACATCAAAACAATCACTCATATGTGAAATAATACCTGGAGGCCAGTAACAGTTCAAGCTGTTCCAAAATCAATTTTAAGCTGTGTGGAAGAGTCTAATAACCAATAAGTCACCATTATGGTGACTTCCAGTCATTTTTTTTACTCCTGCCAAAGACTGTCATCAGTCACTGTAAATCATTGACTGCAAGTCAAATTCTGCGTTTACTACATGGGATTCCAGGATTTTTATTGCTATTTTGGGATTGCGGTTTGGAATGCAACCATTTCTTCATGAAAAGTTGCAAACCAGTGGCTGTTGTCATAACCCACTCACACCAGCAGTGGGAGACGCCTATAATAGCTCTCCTCAGAGTATTCACTTGTCTGTCCGAACGAGCCTGTCCTTTGTGTCTGGTGGAAAGGGCTGTCATGTCTATCATTAAAGCACACGGGGCACTGCGCGTGCTTCATTCATTTGAAGCTACATACAGAGGAAATATCAAAATAATTGTGATATTTAATTGTTAGTAGGACGTGATAACATTTTTGAAAATATAAAATCGCCTTTTTAAGGGGTCATTCTTTGGCTTTGCACTACCAGCGGCAGCCTGACCCGCTGAGGCCATATATCAAAAGTTAGAGCGCATGCTGAACACTGTGAGGAAAATTTTCCAAGATTCGGTTCCTGAGGTGGAGCCTGGCACGCAGTGGGCGGCTTATCGGAAAATCACAGGTGTGATTTTTTTTTCCCCAGTGGACGGAAAACTGTGGGGGGGCCGACGCACACGCTGGCGAGGGTCGCCGAGGGGGCCGGCGCGGGCTGGCGGGGGGCGCCGTGGGGGCCGGCGGGCTGGCGGGGGTCGCCGCGCGCACGCACGGGCTGGCGGGGGTCGCCGCGTGGGCTGGCGAGGGTCGCTGTGGGGGCCGACGCAAATGCCCCAGCAAATTACGGCGTGGAGTTTGTAACAGTATAAGAAAACTCGCCCCGTAATCTGCTATTTCTGCACCGTAATAATGGCATACGCCAAGTTTTCATTATTTCAAGGCCCTTCTATTGGCAAATTATAAAATACTTTATGTCGTTTAATTTGCCTGTTTACTTTTTTTTTAAATGAGTAAACCCATTGTAGTGTAGAATAGCAATAGTTTTTATATTGCTAGCGATCAATGTCTGTAATGTAAGAATTATGAATACAGCCAACTATGTACATTTTTATGAAATATATGGGCACACTTTGTAACAGTAACTTTAATAATCATAATTCATAACACTATATAATTCTTGATCGAGGCAAACTAATAGAAATAGTTTTGCTTCCAAGTCTCTTATTTTTGGTGCCAGCAGTTGAAAAGAAATCTGCTGATTTAGTCCTAAGACAGTAAAGTATAATCCCTAGAGCCAAATTCCATTTAGACTCTGATCCAAAGCCACTCAGCTGCTTTCCACTAACTTCCCCAATGTTCCCTCCCTTCCGACGGCTGCAGGGATAGGCAATTATGTTCACCACCAACATACAGAGGAGAAGTTGACCTTTAAATGCAGACAATGGCTGAAAGATCAGTGTCCGGCGGTGGAGCAAAGAGGGCAGGTCAGGCCACTCGTTAAAATTAGTGGAATGAAAATCAGGTGGGTTCTGTTAAAGGCGTGTGAGCCATCCCATCGGATTATTGCCCAAGGGTTGAGGTCGAAAATCTACCCCACCTTATCGCTTAAAAAAAAATTCTTATTAAATTTGTCACACTTGACTGGCTTTTAACAGACCATGTGGGTTGACCTTTGATTCACCCATGCATTTCTAAACATTCTCTAATTTTACCAGTAATTATGGATTTTAAACTTTGGCCCACAACTGATGCTAGACTAACTGGTTTATTCTTCTCTTGATCAAAGGTTTTATATTGGCGACTGTCCATCCCTATGGTACAATTTGCATATTTAAGGAGGATTGAGGAATTGTAGCCAGAGCCTCTGCTATCTCCCTTCTGACTTACCTGACTTCTGAAAATGTGGCGGTTCCAGCATGGAGGCCAGCCGGTGCAGGTATTGGGGGACTTGATCCCAAGGGAGGACTGTGGAGGATCAGGCACCGCAGAGCTCAATTTTTGTGGGGCCAGGACCAGTTAATGCTCCTCCTGACCGCACAAGAAATCAATGTTATGCCTTAAACTTACTTTTCTCTGAACAGCTATCAGTGGCCCCTTTTAAGGACCGCTGGTTAGGCTACTCTCTTGCAAGTACCAATGGGAGGAGGTTGCGCGGCGCTTGTTGCATCCATTGGTTCCTCAAAATTCCATTCGGGTCCTATTGATGTCATAGCCCATGCAAATTGGGGGCCCACCTGTTTTCACCGAGCGCCTGGGCTTCCCATTTAAAGGACCCCAGCAAAATGGCAGCAGTCCAGACATCGGTAGGAATGAGCCAGTAAGTGCTGTGCCACAATTTTCATTGCGTTACTGCCCCATTCCCACCTGAAAACGGGGATGAAAATTGGTCCCCGCTTCTAACATTTAAGGTACCTCCAGACCCTTGAACAAAAATTTTAATTGTCCTGCCTGAGGTGACCATTACAAAACATAGTTAAAATCACATTTCCATTGTTTAAAACAAGTTTTTATTTCAGATATAAAAACAGAAAATGCTGTAAACACTCATCTGGTCAGGCAGCATCTGTGGAGAGAAAGAATTAATGTTTCAGGTCGATGACCTTCATCAGTATCCACCAGCATGACTTTAGTATCACTACAATCAGAGTATTATGGAGGATTTCCTAATCAAGTCTTAGTTGAAAGTGAAAGTCAATTTGCATTATATTGAATGTGCGGTTGTATCTAATGGAGCAAAACTGCCAATATTTGAAATGCAGGTTGTTCTCCTTTGCTTCTGTTGGCCGGTGAGAGTAGTTATTTTCCTTTTACTCAGACCTATGCCCAAGCTCTTTTATTTGGCTGTTCCAAAAATACAACATATTGGATCTTTTTGATTTTTTTTCTTTGTCCATGTATGAATGCATAATTGAAATTTTATTAAGAACCAAATTTTGGAGGACATTTTGGACCACAGGTCTCCAGAAGAAAGGTATAGTGGCAATGGGCTATCCTTGTAACTCATTCTGGCACATTGAGACATGAAATTTCTTAATGCCAGCAGCCCTCTTTAAGGAAAACATTTCTCAATGTTTTCCTGATTATCCACCGTAATGTATAGATAAGTTCCACCTTAAACTTTATTACTTGTTCTCTCGACGTTGGGAAGGCCACATTTATTGTCCATCCATGGTTGCCCTGAGATGGTGGTAGGCTGCTGCCGCCTTGGGCCACTGCAGTCCTTGTGCTGATGGTACTGTCACTATGGTGTTAGGTAGTGGAATTCCAGAATATTGACCCAGCAACGAAGAGGCAACGGCTATATATATCCAAGTCAGGATGGTGTGCGAGGTGAATAAGAACTTGCTGGTGATTGTGTTCCTGTAATATTTCTGCCCTTGTTTATCTTGGTAGTAGAGGTCACAGGGGAGGGAGGTGCTGTCAAAGTTGGCTTGGTCAGTTGATGCAGTGCATCTTGCAAAGGGTACATACTGCAGATACAGTGCACCAATGGTGGATATTGAATCCAGTGGCAGTGGTGCCAATCAAGCAGATTGACAAGGGTGAGTGTGAGTGCTACCGATGTCCTACAGTGGACCTATCCATGGACTTTCATTTTAGTCCATTCCTAACATTTACATTACTTGTAGAACTTGTGCTTCTGGCCCTGAATTTCCTCAGACTTTCTGCCGCTGTGCTGCTGTAACTTCATTGGAAGTGCGTCAGAAACCCCATTTAATGTGTGTAAACTGGGTTTCTATTACACTTCTGACAAAGTCACTGCAGCATGGCAGCAGAAAGTCTGAGAGAATTCAGGACTAAATCTTTCTATCACTACTCATGACCATAATCAACAATAGTTTTCTGATTTATTGATGAAGACTAGAGCCCATCTTTCTCATTTATTTGCATTGCCAGAAGGCAGTATTTTTTCATGTAATGAAAAATGTACATTTTTCTGTCGGTTCATACTGTTTAGCTATCCTTGTGTCTATCTTTCAGCTGCATCACGTAATGCTGAATACTGGGAACACCAAGTCCACCATCTCATAAGAAGTGTTTCTTCAGAAGTGCTTCAGGACTACGGAGAAGAGTATATGCTGGAGACAAAAGACCTATTCCTGAAATACATCACTGCTGCCGCGGAGGACTTTAGCCCAGTGATTGAAAGCATCACAGATGCTATTCTCTCAACAAATCCAAAACCAAGATATTATGCTGGAAAAGAGATTATCATTATGTATATTTTTCTCTATATTTTACCAACATCATTAAGTGATTTCATTTTCAAAAATTGGTTCCTGCACAAGAAAGTCTTACCAAAGGCTTTGCAAAAATAAGTGGGAGAAACCTAAATATGATAATTTTTCCTCCAATAATCAGTTGTTTTGATAATTCTCAGTGTATTAGTTGCTGATTTGGTAACAAGTACACAAACATAGTTGACTTTGCTAGGAATAGTGAGATGGATGATGGGGTCGGAATTTTAATCTTCGTTGCCTGGATGGTAATTTGGTAGAGCAGATCGCCAGCCTGTAATTGAAACCGCCCCACCCCCTTCCCCCGGCCGAGTTTGATCCCATTGGTTCTGATCAATGATAAAGGTGAAAATAACTTCAAGGTTTAAACACCAGGGCATTTGTATTTAAAATGGCAACTGTAGAAGTACAGCTGATTTTTACAGTCAGTAATGATTATGTAGAAATGTTCATGTCCTTGCGGGCTGATCCTTTTTGGGAGAGAGAGCTTGCAAAATGGCATTCACAGCAATGGAAACCAGGATAAATTTCACAATAATTATGTTTCAAAACAATTTTGATGGTGCAATCTAAATTATTGGGGGAAAAACTGGGCTGTTTTAGCAAGTTATGTTTCAATCTTTATCAACTTGTTGAGGCTGTATATATGCAATAGACCTAGGAACAAAAAAAGGACTTACGAACTTATCAGAGAAATAGGCTTGTCTATTGAGTAGTCTGTTTAGTTACTAGTTTTAGAAATGTGTTATTCTCTCTACATATAACCATGTATTAGCTGTATCATGAAGTTCACGGTTATCCCAGGAGCTATGTGATGATGTCACCAGCTAGAATCACTAAGTTCTTTGGTCATTCTGTACCCTGTTGTAAAGCATAATAGCCATATGAAAAAATTCAAGCAAAAAAACCCCATACACTGGACACAATACATCAGCTAAGGAGACTGGGATCTTTGACATTAATTACATTGTTTAAGATGAATCTAAAATGATCCCTAGGAAAACTATCTGATTTACAGCAATGTCCATACTTTTAATTCTGAAGAAAAAATATTCAAAATTAAGAAAATAAATTCTAGATAAATGCATTTCACAATATATTGCAAATATTTAATTATCACTTTTTGAAGTAGCAAAAGTGCTCTAACACTTGTGCAAAAGGTTATTATAATGAATATTCTATTCAACTTAAATCTGATCAGAAAGTGATGGCTGGAATCTGGAGATTAAAAGTCTGTTTAAATGAGGACAGTGCATGGGAACTAGTTTCAATCCAAGATGTTCCCCCATACTCCATCCAGCTAGTCTGAACCAAAATGCTGGTGATCTCCTGACGGGCAAGAGAAATTCCTAGTATTGATCTTCACTTCCTTCCCTATGTAGTTCTTCCTTTATCTGCTGTAAACAACTGTACCAAAGACTGTTGCAAGCAAAATAGAATTCAATAGGTCAGTGCCAGAGCTGCTCATGGATTCTGTTTGAGTGATCTTCCAGTGGGCAAAAGTTCTTCCGGTAAATTTCGCTAACTAGAATTCATCCAGAGAAATTGAGATTAGGACTGGAAATTTCTTCTACCAGTTAGGAAGAATCCTCAATACCTTTTCAGGATACCCAAACAGGGGAGGGGGGGGATAGGGTAGGGGAGGAGCAGATATTCCATGTTAAAATTACCCCCACCCCACACTATCCTATACCTTCAAAAAAAAAGTCAGATGTTTTTGCATCCTTGAGTTATTTTAATATGCTTAAACATTAAAAACCACGGTTTGTTTAATGAATATCTTTAGATTACTTGTATGTTCTACCAATGAAGCCTCAATCTGTGTTCCATTGCTGCCTGATGTCACTTATTGACAAATCTCTACCTATTGAAACTGATGAAAGTCAAAGCTTTCTGCTAGCCTTTAGAAACTGTAGCCTACCAGTACAAAATTAAACCAAACATGGAATGTGCAACAAAAAGCAATGGCATAAAGAACCTATTAGCTATTACTGTGGTCTTCTATTATGTATACTAACTAGACATTTGATCTGGTTTGTGTGTGAGTTTTTATTTTTTATATATATATGTACACACACAGTCATTTATGCTTTGTCTGCTTTGAATGCCAATGTTATGAATTCATCATGAAGCATGATTTAAGCCCTTGCGATAGTCATTGTAGCCATCAACATTGCAAGAATTAGTACTAGTCAAATAGTTAGTGGTGCATAACCTGCATAATTATGATATCCCGTAGTTTAGTGTTTCTTTGTATCTATTTTAACTGTTGCAACAAAACTTGCAGAGGAAGTTAAAGCCTTGATTCTTATTCTTCAAAGACTCTTATTTGTGCAAAATATCCACTGGATTAAATTCAGTAAATGCAGAATGACATCTGCATTTACTGAATTCTAAGTTCTGCTGATTGATTTATCATCAATATTACTTTCATACTTGTAAGTTAATTTAGACATATAAATGTATCAAGATCAAATTTAGTTTAAATTTGAAAATGTAATATTTGATAGTAGATTTGAGTTAGAACCACAAATGCCAGTGGGCTTGAAGAGCATGAAAATGCAGACTGTAAAAAAAAAACATATGATGTGACTTAAACTTTGTTAAGAATTATTTTTATTTAAAAGTGTAAGATGATCCATTTTATATGTACCCAAGGAACTTAGTCCATTTTTTTTCCCCCAGGATGGAACAAAATTATCCAGTTTTCTTTTGCAAGAGAATAGCTTGTGCCATGATGTGGGTTTATAATTCATATTTTTCTTTGTAATTGTTTCCTGTTTTACTTAAATAAACACCTAAACAAATCAGATCACAGTTTGTACCAGTATGATTGTGGCTCTTGGGATAACACATTAGTTCACTTTACTTATCGCACCACCACAATGTTGTTAATGTCTCGGCAAAACCTTCAGTTTCTGTCCCATACTTTGTGCTGATCCTAAAGAGATGTCAATCAAAGCTGGACAGATGCATAAATTGACTGCATAGCTTTGTTAACTCTGAGTGCTAGATGCTATTTGCAGTTGCAGAATGCACACTTTCTATTACATAATATTTGCAGTAGTTACTTTCTGTACATTTCTCGTGCTGAGTATTATAAAATAGCATTTGACAAAAAAAATCTACAGAACCATTCTTTGTTGGTGCCCTGTCCTGAATGTTTTTTAAAAAAAGTCATTTTGTAATCGGGTTCATAAATGAAATAAGTTGCCAGTTAGTTAGATGGCACTGCTTCTTAAATATGAGCAAAACACATTTAGAATGTGTACTAGGTAAAACTGTCATAAAGGAACTAAAAATAGCAGATAATCTATAATATATTAAAATTCTGGCGGGGTGAGAGGGCAGAAAGAGGGCATTGTGTCTGCCCAGGAACTGCAATTTGGGGTGGACACCAGATCTGCCCCATTTGTGCCAGTTTAAAAATTCTGGGGTATTGAGGGCTGGAATAAGAGCCCCATCCACCCTTTAATAGTGCAGCTATGCAGATGTAGGATGGGACTATCAACTGCACAGATATGGTGATGTGAGCTCTGACTAATGATTCTCGCCATCTTATCGACGGAAAGAACATTTTGTTACTTGAACATGTGACTGGTGTGTGGGGAAAAACGTCCCATGTATTAATGCCAAGTATGTGAGGAACAGCTACAACTCCTTTTATCCTGCATTAGCTACTGTCCCCACTTTCAAATTCAAGGGCAAGGTATGGGATGACTGGTGACGGGAGTTACCAAAACTACCCTGGATCTTGATACCATTACATCGGACCAGCAGAGGTGTGTTATAACGAAGCCCATATCCACTTGTGTGTTAGGATTGAGCAAGCAATTGGCATGCTGAAATGAAGATTCAAGTGGCTTGCCAGATCATGTGCTTTGCTGCAGTACGCACCTAGCATAATGTTCAGAATTGTATAGCCTCCTCAATTTTGCTATGCAAAAAAATCCTCAAATTGAAATCTTCAAGGAGGAGGGCCGGGTAGAAGGGTTCGGGCGGTGGTGCAGCAGCATCGCAGACAGCAGCAGGCAGAGAGCTGGGAAGCAGACTTACTTGTGACACCTTTAGTCATGAGAGATCATATTCTTGTCATTGTACCACAGCTATCATCAAGGGCACCATTATACAACACCCCAGTCACACTCTCCCATCATACCACTTATACTTGGAGGCATCAGCCATTGAAAGAATCAAAGCCAGAAAGCATATTTTTGCTGTTCCAGTGCCGGTTTATCTAGTAATGAAGCTAAACATACAGATAAAGGCTACTCATCACATGTTTCAGAAGAACTGATATGGACAGCTACTGACCTCTACTGTGAGGATCTTGGGATGGAGGTTGGCCCTCTCTGTACCAATGAGTTCTGGGATGGACTGTGAGCTTGGCTCCTCAGTAGCCTGGGCCAACAGACAATCTCACCTGACAGCAGCTGAGGGGACAGACCAGGCAGATGTATAGGGCTGTTGTCATGAGGGAGAACACGCTCCCTGGAGCACTATCATGCTATCTCACTGGAAGCAGGAACTGGATACTGGTAACCACTCATGAAATCATTAAATCCCATGGGAGTGTGCACCAGATATCCTCTGAGATACTGCTTTGAAGAAATATGAATCCTATAGCTATTGATCCCTCAATACATTGCCCACAGTCAGATTTCCCATTGGAGGCACTCACTCACCTGGAGGCTTGTACAGTCTGCCTCCTGAGCTGTAGACACCTCTCGCCTCCTCCAACTGGGCTTTGCACCTGACCTTTAACACACTGCCTCCCACTTGATCTCTTTATTCCTCCGGCCTATCTTTGGACCAACCTGTTTTGTGTTTGCAGGCTAGGTGAGTGTTGACAGTGTGTGAGTTGGGTTGCAGTGGGGTGCCACACGAAAAGACAAGCCTCATTTTTTGGTCCATGAGAAACATAGGCTACATTTAGTGACACCACTATTCCTGGCCAGAATGGTGATGATTGGGTAATTCCCTTGAAGGGGTGACCTGATAGAAGTCTTTAAGGTAATGATAGGGTTTGATAGGGTAGACGTAGAAAAAATGTTTCCACTTGTGGGGGAGTCCAAAACTAGAGGTCATAAATATAAGATAGTCGCTAATAAATTAAATGGGGAATTCAAGAGACACTTCTTTACCCAAAGAATGGTAAGAATGTGAACGTGCTACCACAAGGAGTAGTTGAGGCAAATAGAATAGATGCATTTAAGGGGAATCTAGATAAGCACATGAGGGAGAAAGGAATAGAAGGGTATGCTGATAGGGTTAGATGAAGAGGGGTGGGAGGAGGCTCATGTGGAGCATAAATGCCAGCATGGACCAATTGAGTTGAATGGCCTGTTTCTGCACTGTAGACTCGATGTAAGCTGTTCTTTTGGCAAGCCATATTAGTTAGTGTACTGATTTGAATCTAACTGGTCCCAATAATTCATTTTGTTGGTTAATGTGGCTGTATGTAGCCAGTGGGCAGGAAAAGTCAAGATTCTGTTGTTTCTTTAGACTGTGGTGGCTATTATTATTAAGAGAAATTGGAATGAGATTTTACAATAGCCCTTCTCTGTTAGTGGTTTCTATTTATAAAGCTTTATTTTGAAAGGTCGGCACTACGGTCACACATGTAGATATGTGCCATGTGCGTCTTGCATGTACTACCATTGTTATTTTTATTAAAAGTATGCTGACTTCTGTAAAAGTAAAAGTGGGAACTTAACTTTCAGGCCAGTGCTGGAATAGCAAAATAAATGGTTGACAAGTGTACCATTCACACCATTCCAACAGCCACCGATCATGGATGGGACATATGCCATAACATGCCAAGCTTGGGAGAAGAAAGCAAATAAAAAATCTTCCTGACATGTATCTGGCCACTAGAAAATATTTATATTAAATATCACTTAAACCTAGTTTTAAAATTGAAAGTCCAGATTTTCTGATTGCATGCGATCTCAATCGGAAGTAGCGTAGAATGCGAATTGCCTCAGTCCAATGTCTCGAGCATTGACCCTACAATATTTCTGGAGTCAATCTAATTTTAATATTCTGGGTGTTAGAAATGTTCCTGATTGGCAGCTCTGGGAAATAGTGTGCTGCTGTACAATTTAAGGCCTGCAGCAGCTTAAAGGGACACGCATCATTTGCTACACATAAGAAACATGATTTCACAATGAAAGGAGATGGCCAGGACAGTGAGTATGAACTCAGCCATCCTATGCATGGCTATTCAGTACAGGAAAAAGTTTAATGACCCTAGCAGGTCAGGTAAGGGAAGAGAAGCCATTTACATCTTCCAGGAATATACTATACTGAGCATGTCTCCTCACCCTGTGTTAAAGTGCTTGAATTGCTTACGATTAATTCCCATGAAGTAGTGTGGTGTCCTTTACAATCGCAGCCTTCGCTCACAAGTGCTCCTTCACTCACATCCTTTTCTGCTTTAACCCCAGTACGAGCCTTACCTGACCTGTAACTCTCTATTGCATGCACATGTCATTGTACTCAATATAGGCTGCATGCTAGGAACTGAGGATTACTGTATGTCATGGTAACCAACAATTATTTGTCTCTTTTTGCTTTCTTTCCCACAGACAAGGAAACCCATAACAGGAGGAAAGAAATGTGAATGGTTCCAACCCTCAAAGCTCTGATCTCTGACCCTCATGAGGAGGAATTGTTCCAAATCCTGGGGAGGGAGGCCATAGCTGGGATAGAGCGAAAAGAGGAGTGGATGTGTCAGCTGGACTTTCACAATGGCATTCTGTTTCTCCTCATCATCCTATTGTACCACATATTAACTGTCAGTGAACCACATCATTTCACTCCTTCTACTGAAGAGACATGAGCGCCACTTGTCAGGAAACCATCTGAACCTCTCTTCCTCCTGCAGATGTGCTGGAGGAAGCGGCACAGGGCCCACTGCATCTGATGCTGCCTATATATCACAGAATGCAACTTCACTTCCTCTATCTGTCCCAAGTACCAGTTCATAGATATCTGCTCTAGGAGTTGTTAGAAAGAGAGAGCGCCAGAGGCGAGTGCACTGGGTGACACACAGCAAAGGATCAAATGAGGAGGAACACATTGCTCTCTTGACTGAACAGTTTAGATCTCATGGGTCCTGATTATAAAAGAATGATGTATCCAGAGCATCAAACATTAATGCAGCATTGGGAGCCATATCACACTGTATGCTTGGGTACAGGAGTCCACCAGCAGGATGTACAGGCCCTCGGAGGATGGTTTCTCACTGCAGCCCACCATGAAGTGTGCAGTAACTCCAGGGAAATCTGCAACAGAGACCCCTATAATAGAGGGCAATCTGTGCTTCTTCCATGGATGCTCAGTCTACTTCAGTGCCAGATTGGAGAGGGCTGTCTCTTCTGGCTTTGACAGGCTTGGTGACCAATTACCGATAATCATCAGTGAGGGCTTGACTGAACCCATTGCTAACATTAGGTCTGCTTTCCAACAGGTAAGCGGTTAGGCTGAGCCTAATACAAGTGCTCAATACAAATATCATGGCAGGAATGCACACAGATGGTGGTACTGTCTCTCTATAATAGAACATGCACCCCCTCCAATGCCTGCACAATTGACAGAAAGGATGCAGGCCGGGCTGCCCATGCAACAGCACAAGAGGCGCAGCCTGAACTTAGCTGTCAGGGGTGATGTTATAATTGGTCTCAGCTACACTCCAATATCTGTTCAACCCTGACACTGCCTTAAGACACATCTGACGTGCAATTGTGACAAGTACATTTTTTGAATAGATTCAGGATTTTGATTTCTTACTGTTGAATTCTAAGAAGGCACATTAGCTATCAGAATTCTAAAAAAAAGTGTTATGTTGCTTTTTATTTAAATACAGGAAACCGTTCCCACCTTATGATGCTAAGGATAAGAAATGTCAGTGCTAACATTGTTGTATTTATAAGTCACTGGCAGTTAAAACTGCTGTGGATAAGTACATTATGATTTATTGCCATAAATCAGACAAATCCATCATTGCGCATTTTGCATTTAGTGATTTATTAAATTTGATGGAGTAAATGTTATTGATTCCACCGAGCTGATTTTTATTGCCTTGCAGACTAGATTTTTAAAAATCTACATTAATTGCCAAGTAAAATGGAGTTTCTGATGCTAACACTGACAGATAGTTGTACACCACTTGAAGACTGCAACAAGATCTTATCAACTGCCACCTGAAGCATTGTGATTTTGAAGTTATGCGTTACCACAGAGACAAACCCATTCCAATGACTGTTTGAAGTTTAATATTTCATGTGTTCCTGGTTCTCTGCATGACTTTCTTGAACAAAGGGCTTATGCATTAGACAATTAGTTAAATATTTCTTTAATTGTCGGGTTCATTGATCATAGCTTTCCTTGGCTGCTGTTTCCAGGACTTCTGTATAGATTTTAAAGCAGGTTGAAGTCTGGATTTATTGATAATCTAAAATGAATTAAATTGGACCATCTGATTAATTTGAAAATATCATTTTGGACCTTTCCCTTTGTACATGGAAGGTTGGTATCTCTGCCAAAAGTTTTCTCCGTGTGGTTCTTGATGTCCATTAATGAACACACAGCAACAAAGTTAATTTATCATTGTTATTTTAATGTTCAACTGGTGTGCTGGATGAGGGGAGAAGGTAAAAATCTAACGTCCTTGCAGCCGTATAGGCATTTTTTCTTTTTATTCCTGACAGTCTAGTACGGAGTTACTAATTTGTGGCGATCTTGTGATATGTGCACATCGCCAGAGAGACCAACAGACCACCTCATCCGTCCATATTCCCCAACAGTCTAATACACATCTGTGACCCATGAATCAGTTAGCTTGATCTTCATGAATAAGCAAATGTTATAACATTGGAAGCCAGAATCCCACCCCCCCCCCACCCCGCCTCAAAAACTCAAATTCACTGCCAAGCAAAATGGAATCCATATTCCAAAAGAGTAATGAAGATATCACTACAGAGCATGCATAGTATGCAGGTGCAGCAGGTGATCAAGAAGGCCAACGGAATGTTGGCTTTTATTGCTCGGGGGATAGAATATAAAAACGGGGAGGTATTGCTGCAGTTATATAAGGTATTGGTGAGACCGCACCTGGAATACTGCATACAGTTTTGGTCTCCATACTTAAGAAAATACATACTTGCTCTCGAGGCAGTACAAAGAAGGTTCACTCGGTTAATCCCGGGGATGAGGGGGCGGACATATGAGGAGAGGTTGAGTAGATTGGGACTCTACTCATTGGAGTTCAGAAGAATGAGAGGCGATCTTATTGAAACATATAAGATTGTGAAGGGGCTTGATCGGGTGGATGCGGTAAGGATGTTCCCAAGGATGGGTGATACTAGAACTAGGGGGCATAATCTTAGAATAAGGGGCTGCTCTTTCAAAACTGAGATGAGGAGAAACTTCTTCACTCAGAGGGTAGTAGGTCTGTGGAATTTGCTGCCCCAGGAAGCTGTGGAAGTTACATCATTAAATAAATTTAAAACAGAAATAGACAGTTTCTTAGAAGTAAAGGGAATTAGGGGTTACGGGGAGCGGGCAGGAAATTGGACATGAATTTAGATTTGATGTTAGGATCAGATCAGCCATGATCTTATTGAATGGCGGAGCAGGCTCGAGGGGCCGATTGGCCTACTCCTGCTCCTATTTCTTATGTCCTTATACTACGCTGAAAGTTTGTCGCGTAGCATGTTAAGTTGAATAATCTTGAAATTATTTGACTTGTTACTTAAATTGGAGTCCGCCCTGATCTGCATTCAAATGATTAATGGATTTTGTGTGCTTTGGACTATTGTCGTGGGATAGAGTTGGTTTCCGTTCACATTTACAGTTAAGCTCTTACAAGTATAAGCAATGACTTCTAGGAGACACGGTTGCTGCAGAAAAACAGTTTGTTCTATATTTTAATCCCAGTAACCTCAGGCAGGAAAGGATTTCACACTAGAAACACTGCTAAAAGGAGACTTCTTCTCTGTACATCACGGGACTGTTATACTATAGATATTTATTTGAGACTAGTCTCTGCCTAGAGTGATGTACAGCTAGCAGTGCTGAGTTATGCCACCAGCTTTGTACTAGTTTCTGATCAGGCAAGTAAATCTCTGCACAACTACTTGCGTGCATGCATGTGTGGAGCCCTGCTAACCGCTATCCAAATGGGATTACATTTTAACCTTCATTTCTAACCGTTAGCAAAGAGCTGATCTTGGCTCTTTTCACAAGTTATAAGGTTAGAAATGAAGAGCAAAAATTCTGTTTTCCACTGGTTACATCTACACCGAAATTCCAGTAGAACTAGACCATTTGCGCATAAAAGGGCTCGGCCGGAAACAACTGGAGGTCAGATGACTCACGAGAATGACTCTGATGGTTGCTGATAGCATGAAAAGGTCCAAAATTCATACCGCAGTGCCAAGGGGAATATTCAGAGCCTGCCCATGAGTTATTGCACATACATTAACTTTTTTTTTTGAGATCACAATCCCAAGGCCTACAATAAAACAATTCTACAACTTATTTTTGACAATAGCATAAATGCCATGAAGAAATACCAATAAAAAATCTACACCCACAAGTTATTTTTGCACACTTTTTATTTAGCATTATTGTATACTGTGTTCATTAATTATTTTTATAAACTTTGTGCCAACATTTGCTTTAACAAAATAAGTGTCTAAGGTTTGATTGTAAACCTGATGCTGCTCTTCAGAACAGCTGGTCCCAGGATCCTCTGTTATTCTACAGTGGTGCAGATTCATTGTTGAGAATGAACCCTGTCATAGATAAGGGAACCCAGACATACAAGTGATCTTTCTGGCTGTTTACGTGAAAACTGTAAACTGCCACAGAATAGTATTCTACAATTCCATTGCTTCTTTCCTCAGAAATGTAGCTTCAAGCTTCAGAAGCATAACCCTGTTGCAGGTCAATCAACTCCATCTCTGCTGGGGCTCTGGCCAAACCAAGGATTCCAACCATATGGATCTCATGCACTCTCTTTGAACCTCAGTAAGGGACTTAGATCTTTCAGTTAGATATAGTGCAATCAGTAAAATTGATCTGTTCTTTTAAATCTGGATATCATCCAGTAAGAGTTTCAAATTTGGAAAATGGGAGAAAATGAGGGTTAGCATCTGAGCTTTGAAAAGGCCAAACATGCTCCTTGTAGCGGCAAATCGGTCAAGATCATAAAACAAAGCTTCAGGAACCAATTCCCTCATACAAGCTCAGTAGGATTTAAAACTGACTCAGTAGTAGTAGTACAACAAACTACTGAAGCACATTGGGGTAGATGTTCAACCTGCCAGCCGATCATAAAAGCTGGCGTTACTAATCAACCGCCCGTTATAGAAACGCTGAAATCAGCGGAAATGAAAATTAGCCGATCCTCAACGCCAGCTTTACACCCAAGCAACATGTTGAAAATCTACCGCTTTGTCTCTCTCAGCCATCTAACTTGTGTAAGAGGAAGAAATTGCGATCGAGAAGTTTATGATGTTCAAGTAGTTTAGACGATTCTGAAGTCTCTGCTGGGTCAGTGCAAAAACTGTAGATTTTTGGCCAAATGTTCTTCCTTTCTTTCCAATGTGGTTCTTTTGATCTTGTTCAGTTTAGAAATGTTATCCTGGGGATGAAGATATTGTAAGTAACAGAGAGAATGCTGCAAATAAACTGGCCTGGAAACCCAACCATAATTGCAGTATTAAATTTAAAAGGGTTGAATGACTGAACTGCATATATTGCAGCTAGTCCCTACCCAATGATTGCACCTAAAAGACGGGTCGTTTGTTAAGCATCATTAACATCAAAGCTAGCATGTTTTGACCTAGCTGATACTCCCAGTGACTGGCATTGCAGTCATATCAGCTTTTCTGGTATCCCTGCGCATGTTGTAGATTCTCCTGTGCTTTTTGGCCAAACTAGTAAGGCCATCCTTTAAATTGCATGTTAAAAAATGTTTTTACATTGTTGTCACAAGTAAGCAACCAGCCGAGATATAAAGTCTGGTTGGATAAAATCTCTTCCCCGAACCTGAGTCAAGCAAACTTTTCAAACAAAGTGTCGGCCACGATGTCTGCATCCACGGATGTGACAACTACTGTGCCCGAATAGCTAGGTGCATGGTTAATAAGAGCAGTTTCCTTGACTGACTCCAGACATGAGGCATATGATATCTATACTCTGCTGCTTAAAAAGTTCATTAATAATGGAGCAGGGTTGCAATAGTGTTTTGTTGCAATCCTGTGGTTTACCCACACCCTAACAGGGCACACACCCTACAAAATCCAGTCGTGTCTTTAGAGATTGTTACAAGTTTCAAGTCTGCCTCTCAGGTACTGTGGTGCTCATCACTGCCAGAAACGGTCCAAATATACCATTTGCTCTCGCTCCCATATCAGGAGAGTGGTCATACTGCCCAATACCTAATTATATGACAGCATTGCCAGGGATGTAACAATAGGGCTGCTTATCAGTTGAACTGGATAGTGCGTCTTTTGTATGCACCATTGTATGTGCTTCCCTAATCTTTTCAAAAGGAAGACTGAGAAACATCTGGTCAGATATGAATCTATTTCACAGACTATTTCACAGACAGCAAGTGAATATACAGGGTACCAGTCAAAACAGATTCAACTCAATCTTGCTTCTCTCCTCAAAATATAGGAAAAATAATAAACCACATGCCCTGGCCCTTTCATGAGCTAACTTACTTGTTTTTGGATTAGCTTTTTTTCTAAGGAACTTTTAACTGGAAAAACTGACCTTTCATTTTAGCTCCCAGCTCCAGGCCAAGGACTGATCCTTGCAGACTCTAGCTGTACAGCTCTCTGACCATGCATGCCTTCATCTCTTTTTGTCTGTGCCCCTAGACAGAGGGAGAGCTGTGATGCTGATTTCCTGTTAGTGATTCATTAATATACTTGTGAATGAAACTGGCTACCTCTCCTCCTCCTCCTCCTCCTCTCCACCATTCTAAAGATGACTGGGGCTGAGTTCCATGCAACCTACAGAGTATGGTGACTCAGGAGGCCATTCCCTTGTGCTGGGTGAAGCAAGTGAATTTTTTTTTCCAATTGGGGTGTCAGACTCCCGTGCGAGGGAGGGGAGGAGGGGGGAAAAAGGAGGTAAGCAATGAAAAAATGCTGTGTTTTGCCCATGGAATACTATTCTTTGTTAATTTCATCTTTATGTTATGGCACCTTCAGGGTTAAAACCAGATTCATTTGATACACAAAAGGGCAGGAAACAGATGCTAGTACCGACCCCTGGGGAACACCACTGTACACCTCCCTTCAGTCCGAAAAACAACCATTCACCACTACTCTCTGCTTCCCGTTACTTAGCCAATTCTGTATCAATGCTGCTACTGCCCCTTTTATTCCATGGGCTTCAATCTTGAAGACAAGCCTATTATGCAACATTATATCAAATGCCTTTTGAAAGTCCATATACACATAAACTGCATTGCCCTCATCAATCCTCTCTTACTTCATCAAAAAACTCTATAAAGTTAGTTAAACACCATTTACCTTTAACAAATCCATGCTGGCTTTCCCTAATCAATCCACACTGGTCCAAGTGACTGTCAATTCTGTCCGGATTATCATTTCTAAAAGTTTCCCCACCACTGAGGTTAAACTGACTGGCCTGTAGTTGCTGGGTTTATCTTTGCACCCTTTTTTGAACAAGGATGTAACATTTGCAATTCTCCAGTCCTCTAGCACCACCCCTGTATCTAAGGATGTTTGGAAGATTATGGCCAGTACTGTCGCAATTTCCACCCTTACTTCCCTCAGCAACCTAGGATGCATCCCATCCGGACCGGGTGACTTTTCTACTTTAAGTACAGCTAGCCTTTCTAGTACCTCCTCTATCAATTTTTAGCCCATCCAGTATCTCAACTACATCTTCCTTTACTGAGACTCTGGCAGCATCTTCTTCCTTGGTAAAGACAGTTGCAAAGTACTTATTTAGTACCTCGGCTATGTCCTCTGCCTCCATGAATAGATCGCCTTTTTAGTCCCTTCCCTCCCCTTACTAACCGTTTACATACCTATAGAAGACTTTTGGATTCCCTTTTATGTTTGCCGCCAGTCTATTCTCATACACTCTCTCTCTGTCCTTCTTATTTCTTTTTTCACATCCCCTCCGAATTTTCAATATTCATCCTGGTTCTCACTAGTGTTATCAACCTGACATCTGTCATTCGCCCCTTTTTTCTGCTTCATCTTACTCTCTCTTGTGTCATCCAGGGAGCACTGGCTTTAGTTGCCCTACCTTTCTCCCTCATGGGAATGTACCTAGACTGTACCCGAACCATCTCCTCCTTAAAGGCCACCCATTGTTCAATTACAGTTTTGCCTGCGAATCTTTGATTCCAATTTACCCAGGCCAGATCTGTTCTCATCCCACTGAAATTGGACCTCCTCCAATTGAATATTTTTACTTTAGAGTGGTCCATGTCCTTTTCCATAGCTATTCTAAACCTTATGATACTATGATTGCTGCTCCCTAAATGTTCCCCACTGACACTTGGCCCGCCTCATTCCCCAGAACCAAATCCAGCACTGCCTCCTTCCTCTTTGGGCTGGAAATACACTGGTCAAGAAAGTTCTCCTCAACACACTTCAACAATTCCTCCCTCTCTTTGTCCCTTACAATATTACTATCCCAGTCTATATTAGGATAGTTGAAGTCCCCCATTATCACTACTCTATGGCTTTTGCACCTCTCTAATTTCCCTGCAAATTTGCTCCTCTATATCCTTGCCACTAGTTAGTGGCCTATAGAATACACCCAGTAGTGTAATGGCACCTCTATTGTTTCTTAACTCTAACCAAATAGATTCTGTCCTTGACCCTCTCAATGACATTCCCTCTCTTTCCAGCATTGCAATGTTCTCATCAATACTGCCCCCCCCCACCCTATCTTTCCTGAACACCTTGTATCCAGGAATATTTAGTACCCAATCCTGCCCTTTTTTGAGCCAGGTCTCTTATCGCCACAACATCATATTCCCATAATTGCACCAGCAGCTCACCAACCTTGTTTAACATGCTTCGTGCATTTACACACATGCGCTGTAAACCAATCTTAGACTTTCTTGTACTCTCGGTCTGATCCTACCTAATACTGTACTATTTGTTCTTATAGTGTTATCTTTCTCTCCCAATCCTTTGTGCACCTTGTTTCTCCTTTCCAATGCTATATCCTGGTGTCCACCCGCCTGCCAAATTAGTTTAAACTCTCCCCTACAGAATTAGTGAACTTCCCCACGATGACATTGGTCCCAGCTCCATTGAGGTACAGATCCCACCTCCCCCAGAACTGGTCCCAATGCCCCAGGAATCTAAAACTCTCCCTCCTGCACCATCTCTCCAGCCACACATTCATCTGCTCTATCCTCCTATTTCTATACTCACTAACGCGTGGCACTAGGAGTAATCCAGAGAGTACTACCTTTGAGGTCCTGCTTTTTAATCTCTTTCCTAACTCCTTAAAATCTGCCTGCCGGACCTTATCCCTCTTTCTACCTATGTTGTAGGTACAGATATGGACCACGGCCTCTGGCTGTTCACCCTCCCCCTCCCCCTCCAGAATGTTCTGCAGCCGCTTAGTGACATCCTTGACCCTGGCACCAGGGAGACAACGTGCCATCCTGGAATCACGTGTGCGGCCGCAGAAATGTTTGTCTGTTCCCCTAACTATTGAATTCCGTATCACTATCGCTCTCCTGACCTTTCTCCTATCTCCTCCTGTACAGCTAAGCCACCCATGGTGCTGTGGTCTTGGCTCTGGCTGCACTCACCAGAGGAACTCTCTCCCTCACCCGTATTAAATACTGATTAGAGAGCACAATGCCCCCAGGGGACTCCTGCACTACCTGCCTGGTCCTCCTCGTCTGTCTGGCGGTCGCTCAGTCCCCCTCTGCCTGCTTTTTCTTAAGCTATGGGGTGACCACCTCCCGAAACGTGCTATCCACGTAGCTCTCAGCCTCGTGGATGCACTGCAGTGACGCCAGCTGTTGCTCAAGCTCCAAAACCCGGAGCTCGAACTCCTCCAGCTGGCTGCACTTCCTATGTATATGGTTGTCCATGACATGGGAAGCATCCTGGAGTTCCCACATGGCATGGGCCGTGCATTCGACGGGTCTGAGCTGCCCTGCCATGCCTCGCCTCGATTTATTAGATTATTTACTAAACTTGACAAAAATAAACTAAGCCTTAAAAAAAAAGTACTCACAAGAAAAAGAAACATACCAGTTACCAACCAATCAGCTCCTTCCCTTGTGCTGACTTCACTTTAGGTTTTCTTACCTCACTCTTTAAAACTAATTATCGTCAGAGCGAATAAAGAAGTTTTTATTCTATCGGTTATTTATAGTTTTATTAATCTAGTTAATAAACTAGTTTGTTATTAAATTTAACAGCACTTTTATGTTCCCAGTTTTTAAATTTAATTTTACCCACTTCCCTAACTCAGGAAGAAAAGCTGTAATACTTACCAGCCAGTCACCTACCTGCTGTCCTGTGACATCACTCCTTGTTTTTTCCTCTATTCCCACCGACTGCTCGGGAAGATACAACCTGTCCCCCCCCCCCCCCCCCAGAACCCCTCCCCTTGGACCGCCCCCACCCCACCCCACCCAGAACCGCTCCAAGCGAACGTAGGCCTTCGAGCCTGGACCACATAGTCCCCCGAGCCTGCTCCGCCATTCAAGATCATGCCTGATCTTCTACCTCAATGTCACTTTCCCGCCATATCCCTTGATGACCAAAAATCTATCAATCTCAATCTTGAATATACTCAACGACTGAGCAGCCATAGCCCTCTGGAACAGAGAATTCCAAAGATTCACAAACCTCAGTGAAAAAATGTTTCCTCATCTTGGTCCTAAATGGCCGAATCCTTATCTTGAGACAATGACTCCTAGTTCTAGACTTGGAGTCTAGGGGAAACAACCTCTCAGCATCTACCCTGTCAAGCCCTCTAAGAATTTTATACATTTCAATGAGATCACCTCTCATTCTTCTAAACTTCAGAGAATATAGGCCCTTTATATTCAATCTCTCCTCATAGGACAACCCTCTCATTCCAGGAATCAATCTAGTGAACCTTTGTTGTACCCTCTCTAATGCAAGTACATCCTTCCTTAGGTAATGAGACCAAAACTGTACACAGCACTCCAGGTGTGGTCTCATCAAAGCCCTATAAAATTCCAGCAAAACATCCTTACTCTTACACCCTCAAAAAACTATAATAGATTTGTCAAACATGATTTCCCTTTCATAAGTGTTTTTGTTATTTGTTCGTGGGATGTGGGCGTCGCTGGCAAGGCCAGCATTTATTGCCCATCCCTAATTGCCCTAGAGGTGGTGGTGAGCCGCCTTCTTGAACCGTTGCAGTCCGTGTGGTGAAGGTTTTCCCACAGTGACATTAGGTAGGGAGTTACAGGATTTTGACCCAGCGCCAATGAAGGAATGGCGACATATTTCCAAGTCCGGATGGTGTGTGACGTGGAAGGGAACGCGCAGGTGGTGGTGTTCCCATGTGTCTGTTGCTCTTGTCATTCTCGGTGGTAGAGGTCGCAGGTTTGGGAGGTGCTATTGAAGAAGCCTTGGGGAGTTGCTGCAATGCATCCTGTAGATGGTACACATTGCAGCCACGGTGCGCCGGTGGTGACAGGAGTGAACGTTTAGGGTAGTGGATAGGGTGCCAACAAGCAGGCTGGATGGTGATGAGCTAGTGTTGTTGGAGCTGCACTCATCCAGGCAAGTGGAGAGTATTCCATCACACTCCTGACTTGTGCCTTGTAGATGGTGGAAAGGCTTTGGAGAGTCAGGTGGTCAGTCATTCGCCACAGAATACCCAGCCTCTGACCTGCTCTTATAGCCACAGTATTTATGTGGCTGGTCCAGTTAAGTTTCTGGTCAATGGTGACCCCCAGGATGTTGTTGGTGGGGCATTCAGCAATGGTAATGCCTTTGAATGTCATGGGGAGGTGGTTAGACTCTCTCTTGTTGGAGATGGTCATTGCCTGGCACGAATGTTACATGCCACTTATGAGCCCAAGCCTGGATGTTGTCCAGATCTTGCTGCATGTGGGCACAGTCCGCTTCATTATCTGAGGGGTTGCAAACGGAACTGAACATTGTGCAGTGAACATCCCCATTTCTGACCTTATGATGGAAGGAAGGTCATTGATGAAGCAGCTGAAGACGGTTGGGCCTAGGACACTGGCCTGAGGAACTCCTCCAGCAATGTCCTGGGGCTGAGAAGATTGGCCTCCAACAACCACTACCATCTTCCTTTGTGCTTGGTATGACTCCAGCCATTGGAGAGTTTCCCCCGACTCAGAAAAATCATAATATGGTTAGGCAAAGTGCCCTGTTACCATGTCCTTAATAATAGATTCTAGCATTTTCCCTTCCACTGATGCCAGGCTTACTGGCCTATAGTCCCTTGTTTTCTCTCTCCCTCCTTAAATCAGTCATGCTCCAGATACGTTCAAGCCTGCACCCCTTGAACGTCAGAGAATAACATAGGGGCTATACAGGGAATGAGCAGGATGGGAGATCGTAAAGGTTTTACTGGGGACAAGGGCATGAAAGGTGGAGGAGGGGGAGTGGTTGAGTGGATCGACAGTTACAGAAGTATCTTGGCAAATGGAGGACCAAAGACTAGGCAGTTGGCAGCTTGAAAGTGCAATTTTATGTGACTTGGAGAGTTTTTTTCCTGGAACAGACACAGAAGGAAGTAGGGTTAAAAAGGGGTAGGGAAATGTGGTGAGGGGTACAAGGAAATGGTTGGACGTGGCCTTGTCTATGATTAAAACCATGGGAGCAGAAAGGTCACATGACAAGACATGGTTGAGGGGGTGGCCATGAATAGGAGGAGAATTTATGTGGAGGGAAAGGTTTAGGGAGGACAGCAGGGAACTGAAATCAGAAGAGACACGACAGTGAAAATTCTCTCATTTTGGGACGTGAGACAAATGCAGGCATGACCTAAGTGACTTATAGAAGTGTGTTAACTACAGTACTCAGATGCAACAACTATTCTCCTACGTTAGTGAAAGTTAGGTTGTTACTTTATGCGCTTCAGTCACATTACAAGCCCACTAAAATAAATGAAATGAACCAAAAGTCTCGTGTTTTCCAGAGCTAGCATTTTAACAGGATGCTGCAAACAGCAGGTATGTACGGTAAAGAAAATCCATGAAGAGATTCTTGCATTAAGCAGCTTCATGGAAGATGATGAATCAAAGTAGAACCTTAATTCCCAAAGGGAATGAACTGCATGAATACTGTACAGCTAAACATATGAAATGAAGGAAAAATATTTCTTCTATTGACTTACTTATTATCGGCTGATCTACATAAACTCCAAGACTGCAAACGTTTAACTGAAGGAATGTAAGCTGTTGCTTAAATAAATGCAAACCCAGACCATCTATAATAGTTAGCAAAGATTTATTGACTTGTTTTTAAAGAAGCCTATTTAGGATGAACAGAAAGGAATAACGGAAAATAAGGTTACTAAAATAAATCTCGAACTGTTCAATGGATAATTTTGAAGACCATTACTTACAATGCATTATTGAACATCTGGTCATAAATTGCTTTCACATTTTAAAATATTTAATTTTAATTGGAAACATCTGCAAGGAAGCAGCCATCGCTTTATTAAAGGACTTGATCACAAATACAATATACAGCAGTCCACAAGTCACAGGATTTTTTTTAAATTTCAGATTAATAGTTTCAGAATCACATCCTAATTATTACACTAATGTCAAGAGCTTTCTATACACTGCACATGAATTACCAAATTGCACATAGAAATACTTTACTTCTAGGTCCGTACTCAAGAATCTACCATTTATTTTCAAAATTCCCATTTTATGCTTCAACATGACAAACAAGCAAAACTGCTTTTGTGAACATGGGGCCCAGCCAGCAATTATTTTCTGAATGTAAACAGTTTATGGTGAATGCTGGAGTAATACTAAAATACCACATGCAGAAGTGAATGCTCCAGGAACAATTGTGACAGAATAATTACATCGTACACTTCACTTCAACATAAAAACCAATTTCCAGCTACTGAATTCAGCTTGGAGCACTTTCTGAAAATAAAACATTGCACTTAAGAGAAACGACCACCATCGATCACAGGAAATCGTTATGTAAAGAGATTCAAACGTTTGAAGAAAAGGTAATGCTGACCTTCTGATCCATCCGCTCACCTTGATTTTGCATTGTAATTAGGCATGCAAAGATTCATCCAATAAAGTTGTTAAAGGACCCCAAAAGAATTTGTAATATTGCCAAAAATATATAAAGTCAAACTAATTTTCCACATTCAGCTTTTGGAAAATATTAGTTTTTAAAATACATTACAATTAAACAAAGCTAATAGCAATGCTCATGAATATAGCAAATCAACTTGCAAATGTTGCACAGATTATTAAAACTTGGGCAATTAGGATCTGGAGTTAGTTTCATTGTTTTTTTAGTGTTATTCCAAGGAGAAGCAGATTACAAATTAAAACGTTAGCAAAGCCTTTTTAAAAAAAATCTGGAATAAGAGAAATACATCCAGGAAATTCAATGTACACTTTACAAATGAAAACATTCTTAACTAGAAACACTACAGGGAGATGAATGCAATTAGTACTTCATGTATTAGGGGCAAAGCTGAATTTAGAAGATAGGAATGTAGTTATCAATCTTGGCCCTGTGCCTCTGTGCAATACACTCTGCAATCCATACAATGTTTCTGCATTCCTGTTCTTTAAGTTTCACATATGCATAGAAGACTCCAAAGTGGAACTGGTTCAGGAATGCCAACTTGTTCAGTTTAACCTGTAAAACAATCCAAAGTTAATTAACGTCAGCCTTGTACAGGGCTTACAATTCTAGTACACTTGTACTCCTAAGTGTCACCTGTAGGTTTGCACGTCACTGAACATCTGCAAGACGGTGCGATTTGTGAGCTAGATTTAATAAATGAAGACTCCTGTGCAAGTACAGAGAGGTGTTAAAATGTCTGTGATTCGTTGAAGTATCAAAATCAAGCTGCTTTAGTTCACATTTTTTAATTTAAAATGCTTGTATGAAGGCAAACCAAAGTGCATTTGAGGGTCAGAATCCCTTTTTTTTATATAAAGCTTCTTCCCAAGCCACACATGAACTGCAGATAAGACAAATGCTCCCTGACCTTTTCCAGTGTCCCTGCACAATAAACTTGTATGTGAACAAAAGCAGCTTGATTTTGATACTTCAACAAATCGCAGACATTTCAACACCTCTGTACTTGCACGGGAGTCTTCATTTATTAAAACTAGCTCACAAATCGCACCGTCTTGCAGATGTTCAGTGACGTGCAAACCTACAAGTGACACTTAGGAGTACAAGTGATCGCTTGGAGCTCAGTACAGGAGTGGCTTTTATGTAGACATTAGAGGCTCGTGTGCCTTGCTTGTTTCACTTGGCAACCCCAATGTTGAATTTGCTGAAGTCCATTAAAAAATGTCTTTCCAGTGGCTGTTCTTCACAAATCCAGCAAGTTTACATTGGGGTTGCCATCAAGTGTGCAAGACCTGTGTGGCAGGAACTGGCAGCACAATAATCCCTCCCATGCTAAAATAAAGGTTGTTAACTAGTATTTTATACACTGGTTTTAAGGTTATTATGCAGTCACATGGGAATATCTGCATCATTTTCTAAATTCTAGATACTGAACAGCTAATATATAAACCAAAGTTCTTCCCATTTCCATCTACCGCGCTGACTAACTTTAGCTGTAAATGTCCTAATATTGCTCCTTGAATACAGAAAGCCTTTACAGGAGTCATTCTCTCATATTCCAAATGTCACCTCCAGGTTTACAGGTCATTAAACATCTACAGGATGATGTAGTTAGCATAATTTTTGGATTGTATCAAAATGCAGCAAACCAGTTAATATTTTAGAATGTGAAACTGCTCAAATACAAAAGTTGCCTTACATCAAAGCAAATTCTTAAGGCTAAATGTTTTCAACATACGTACAAAGACAGTGACAAGTAGTTCTTATGGTAGCGAATCAGATGAGCACTAAGCAGGAGGTGGTCCCCAGGGTAAATCCTGGCTTTGAACTTGATTACCCTTAGGTAAGTTGCATTATGGAGTATCTTTATTTTGAATCCCTGCATCACAACAGGGTAAATCATTCCAGCCTGCAAAGCACACTTGCTACTAGCTGGGATGAAAGCCACTGGTAGCCATGGAAGCATTCTGGGCAAGTATGGCTTACCCTGTATGGTGTAAAAAGGCAAAAAGTATAGGATAGGGGAGTAAAATTTTAAAGCATCAAGCATGGCCTATTTGGTACAGAAACACAGTGGCACTACTGGAAGTAGTCCAGTGCTGGTTCATTAAATAAAACAGGTCAGTCAGGATCAGGGAGCCCAATCTTCAGTATGAACAGAATTATTGAGGACCCGCTCCATCACAGTTATGGGGTACCATAGATTCAATTTAAGAGGATCTGACTCAATTTTGTCAAGGCTACTGAAACCTTGTTTCTTGCGAGTTCCTCAATGACATTTCAAACAGACTGGCACAGGATGAACTCTATAATCTCCAAGCCTCACATCTTTGCTGCTTCCTCCACAGTGCCACCTTACAAGGAGTCTAGAGTAATTCGTCTAATGAGATCACCATAGCTTAACTGGAAAGATCGATTACTTTGTTAGGTCATTGTCAACCGATCAGTTCATAAAGGCATAAACTCACAATCCATCTAACAATGCATTGCTCAGTGATGGTTCACTCGATGTTTATTACTAACAGAAACAAAATCATTTCTAAACAAATATACAGTAAAATATGTTACGTGTCTAAGGAATGTTGTGGCACTTCCCACCCGCCATCTATTGCTGGGCAAAGAATATAATGCAACACCTCACGCAGTTTGTCTAAGATGAAGTACCTCATGTTCAAAAAATCTATCCTCAAGTGTTTTGTCTCCAGGATTGCTGCCAGCTCCTTCAAAAAGTAGTTTGTATTCCTGAAGGGCAAAGAGAGCAGTAGGAATTGGACACTCATAACTCAATTATCACATATGAAGTACATTGTGAAAGCATGTGTTACTGCAGTTGCAGTTATAAAATGGGAGCATGAAATAAAGGATACACAATAAGAATTTGTTGAATATTCATTTTACTCTATATCTAAGCCCTCAATCTAGTTGTCAGTGAAATGTATTGTGTGTAGCAAGTCAAAGAAAGTTTAGACGCTAGCTACTTGTAAATATTAAATTGTGTTTTGAAACAACAAAAGCAAACACAGTGCTTCCTTAATAAGAAAATATATCAAAGCATTAAAATGATTCTTGTTGCAGAATGTGGATATAACAGCTAGCTATTTCATGGAACAGATACTAAATTACATAGAATTACATAGTATTAATATTACATTGTAATATGTATCGCAATTTCCAATTGGTCCAATGGAAGAAGCTATTTACATTTAGTCAGTATTTTAGCGTGCATGAATTACTCTAGAATTCTTCACAGCATAAACTTCAACCCAAAAATGAGCACTACTTACTGGATAATAGTCTGCCACAGTCTTCACCTGTTCATAGTCATCTGCTCTGGCTAACTGAGCAAGTCCTTCTGGGTAGAGTTTTCCACAATGAGGAAACAGTTTAGCTCGGTCTTCTTTAGACAGTTCTGTCCCAAAAGAGTTTATGGTGATGATGAAAGCGCGCCTGTCTGCTTCAAACTAAATGTTAGGGAAAATAAATTACTTCCACTATTCATTTTTCATACTAGATTACAGTTTCTTCTAATTCTGCACAATATCTACAATGCATATGAACCCACATTAATACACCTCAGTTAAATTATTAGGGTTTCCAGCACTGTGGAAATTGATTCAGATTCCCCATTTGCAAAGCTAAACATGTGATTTCTCACACTTAAAAAAAATACAAAACGCTTTAAAAATTACATAATTGAAATATTTAATGGATGTGTGTGAGATATTTTAATCCAAAGAGAATTATTTGTTTCTATTTAGCTACACCTCAAATCAAGACTAACCAGTACTATATTTTGGGTGGGGGGGGATGGTTAAGATGTCAGGGGAAGGTTACTTTGTATCTCAATCTTATAGCCTCAGCTAATGTTCTTCTTACTGCTCTTTGAAATATGTTAGTATTCCCTGCAGATGCTGTTTAATTGTTACATAGAATCTGATTACATCCCTCTCAACCCCAACAGGTATAACTGTGCCCGTCTGCATCTGAAGCTCTCATTGGAGGCCCAGTATCACTTCTACTTTTCACAGGAGATGAGCTTCTACCTGCAGCTTACAGTTGGTGTAGCACTACTGCATTATAATAAATTTAACAAAAATAAGGCTGTACATGTAATGAGTAAAAGACAAGCTCAATTTAACTTCTGAAAGTTGAAGTTGGGCCAGATTAAATACTCCTTTAAATGGAGTCACAAATGTTGTAATAAATTCATGCAAATATTCCACTTCTATGTGAGGTGCAAGTGTCTAGAATTCTAAATAGCAGGATGGTCAAAGTTTGGGAGAGAACAGATATTAGATTTTAAACTTTGTAGAGTACTGAGAGGGTTTTTTTTTTAAAATGAGTTAATGGAAACCTATAATGGAGACCTTTGTTTTTATATACATGTCAGATCACTCATTAAGCCAGTAAGATCAAAAAGTCTTACCTTAATTGGTCTGAACAAAAATAACAAAGTTCCATTAATATAAAAATTCACAAATTTCAACCATACAAGTGAGAAATTACATGGCTGCATATTTTGATCAAACCTTTGGAATCATGAGTCAAAATACAGGGTTGGAACTGACTGTCAAAAAATACTTACAGTGTGGGCTTTCAATCTTCAAACATAAATTAAAAAGCAGGACCTCTAAGGTAGTAATCTCAGGATGACTCCCAGTGCCACGTGCTAGCGAGAGCAGAAGTAGGAGAATAGACCAGATGACTGCGTGGCTTGAGAGATGGTGTAGGAGGGAGGGGTTTAAATTCCTGAGGCATTGGGACCGATTCTGGGAAAGGCGGGACCTGTACAAGCTGGACGGGTTGCACCCAAGCAGAACTGGGACCAATATACTCGCGGGGGCATTTGCTAGTTCTGTTGGGGTGGGTTTAAACTAGTATGGCAGGGGGATGGGAACCAAAGGGCAGGTACAAATAGGACAAATTCAGACCAGGAATTAGGAAGTAGAAAAGGAGCTCGTGATGTAGTTAGCGACTCAAAGGCAAAAGAAGAGGAGGTTAAATAGTGTTCAGCACAGGAATTTGATGGGGTTAAAGGGTACACACTTCAATGCAAGGAGTATTACAAACAAAGCAGATGAGCTAAGGGCACAGATAGACAAGTGGCAGCAGGATATCATTGCTTTAACAGAAATCTGGCTTAAAGAGGGGGACAATTGACAGCTCAATAAACCTGGATATAGAGTTTTCAGGCAGGATAGACTGGGTTAGCGTTATTGGTTAAAGAATCAATTACAGTTGTGAGAAGGGATGATATGCTAAATGGATCATCAATTGAGGCCATATGGGTTGAGCTAAGAAATAAAAAAGGGGCAGTCACACTACTAGGAGTGTACTTTAGATCCCCGAATAGCAAAAGGGAGATAGAAGAACAAATATGTAGGCAAATTTCTGATGCAAAATTAAGAGGGCAATAGTAATAGGGGACTTCAACTACTCTAACATCAACTGGGATTCAAACAGTGTGAGGGGCACGGAGGGCACAAAATTCTTGATCAGTGTCCAGGAGAACTTTTTTAGCCAGTACGTGACAAGCCCAACAAGAGGGGATGCAATTCTAGATTTAGTCCTGGGAAATGAAGATAGGAAAGTGGGTGAAGTGACAGTGGGTGAGCATATTGGGGATAGTGACCACAATTCAGTTAGTTTCAGCATTATTATGGAAAGGCGTAAACGTTTTAAATTGGGGGAAGGCAAATTTTACAGAACTAAGGTGATTTGGCAGAAGTGGACTGGACACAACTACTTGGAGAAATCAGTGGCAAGCCAGTGGGAGGCACTAAAAGGTGAAATTCTACAGGTACAATGCAGACACGTCCCCTAAAAAAAAGGGTGGCACTGCCAAATTTAGAGCCCCCCTGATTGTCTAGAAGTATACGGGGCAAGATAAAGCAGAAAAAGAAAGCTTATGACGGTCACAGAAAACTAAATACTGCAGGAAGCCTAGAAGAGTATAGAAAGTACAGGGATGATGTAAAAAAGGAAATAAGGAAAGCAAAGAGAGGACATGAAAAAATATTAACTAGTAAGATTAAAGAAAATCCAAAGATGTTTTATCAGTACATTAAGAACAAGAGGATAGCGAAGGAAAAGGTGGGACCTATCAGGGATGATAAGGGTAACTTGTGTGTAGAAGCAGAGGATGTGGGTAGGGTTAAATGAATATTTTGTCTCCGTATTCACAAAGGAAAGGGATGATCCAGATGCAGTTAAAGAGGAGAGGTGTGAAATATTGGAAAAGGTAAACATAACGAGAGAGGAAGTACTAGAGGGACTGGAGTCCTTGAAAGTTGATAAGTCACCAGGGCCAGATAGATTGTTTCCTAGGCTACTGAAGGAAGCCAGGGAAGAAATAGCGGATGCTCTGAGGATCATTTTCCAATCCTCACTAGGTACAGGGGGGTACAGGAGGACTGGAAGACTGCAAATGTAGTACCATTGTTTAAAAAGGGTATGAGGGAAAGGCCAAACAATTATAGGCCGGTCAGTCATACCTCCGTGGTGGGAAAACTATTAGAATCAATACTGAGAGATAGGATAAACGGTCATTTGGAAAGGCATGGTTTAATCAGGGAAGGTCATGCCTTACAAATCTGATTGAATTCTTTGAGGAAGTGACAAAGAGGATTGATGAGGGTAGTGCAGTGGATGTTGTCTACGTGGATTTTAGTAAGGCATTTGACAAGGTCCCACTTGGCAGACTGGTCAGAAAGGTAAAAGCCCATGGGATAAAGGGAAATGTGACCAATTGGATCCAAAATTGGCTCAGTAACAGGAAAAAAGGGTGAAAGTCGATGGATGTCTTTGCGAATGGAAATCTGTTTCCAGTGGTGTGCCACAAGGCTCAGTGTTGGATCTCTTGCTGTTTGTGGTATATATTAATGATTTGGACTTGAATGTAGGGGGCATGATTGGCAAATTTGCAGACAACACAAAAATTGGCCGTGTAGTTGATAGTGAAGAGGATAGCTGTAGACTCCAAGAAGATATCAATGGGTTGGTGGAATGGGCGGAAAAGTGGCAAATGGAGTTCAACCCAGAGAAGTGCGAGGTAATGCACTCAGGGAGGGCAAACAGTAAAAGGGAATACACAGTAAACAGGACTATATTGAGAGAGGTAGAGGAAGAGAGAGACCTTGGAGTGCATGTACACAGGTCCCTGAAGGTGGCAGTACAGGTAGATAAGGTTGTGAAGAAGGCATACGGAATGCTCTCCATTATTAGCCGAAGTATAGAATACAAAAGCAGGGATGTAATGATGGAACTGTATAAAATGCTGGTAAGGCCACAGCTGGAGTATTGTGCGCAGTTCTGGTCACCACATTAGAGGAAGGATGTAATTGCTCTGGAGTGAGTGCCATGAAGATTTACAAGTATGTTGCCAGGGCTTGAAAATTGCAGCTACGAGAGATTGGATAGGCTGGGGTTGTTTTCCTTGGAGCAGAGGAGGCTGAGGGGTGACTTGATTGAGGTGTACAAAATTATGAGGGGCCCAGATAGAGTATACAGGAAGTACCTGTTTTCCCTAGCAGAGAGTTCAAGAACTAGAGGACATAGATTTAAGCTGATTGGCGGAAGGATTAGAGGGGGCATGAGGAAAAACCTTTTTACCCAGAGGGTGGTGGAATTCGCTGCCCGAATTGGTGGTACAGGCAGGGACCCTCAACTCTTTAAAAGTACATGGACCTGCACCGGAAGTGCTGTAAGCTGCAGGGTTACGGACCAGGTGCTGGAAGGTGGGATTAGAATGGGCACCTGGTTGTTCTTTGAGCTGGAGCGGACACAATGGGCCGAATGGTCCCCTTCTGTGCTGTATCTTTTCTATGGTTCTATAACATACTAAGTTCAAGCTAAAATGAATCTGTACTAAAATTGCAGAATGTTGAGCACTGCAGTTTAAAATTCTCACCTCCAAAATAGGACACATCGCATCAGCAGTTGTACCTCCCAACGTCTTGCAGAACTTGTAAAATGATTCGAGGTATGCCTTATGGTTTTGGTGGGGGTGGGGTGGTAAGGAAAGAAGCAGCCAAGTCAATTACTTAAGCAACAAGCTTCCAAAGTTATGTAGAAACAGTCTAGCAAATCTAACCTCATCAAAATCTAAGCTATGTAATCAGTTAACTAAATTGCAGCATATTTACTATGATTAAATTGCAAAAGATTGTGACAATCAGCTAAAAACTTGTTCAACTTGACCCAGTAGAATTTTCTCCTCCTCTTTCAAAGGTGCTGATTGATACTGAAGCACTGTTCCATGTGCACCAAAAGCCCTTTGTCACCTCGCTCAAGTATCCATACTTAGTGTGAGTTTACAGTGAGCTTTGGTAGGCTAGAATTTTAACTGATTCTATTACAGTAGAGGTCACATTAAGACTTAGCTCTAACTGATAAAATTATGCACCTGACTAATCTGAAACAAAGCTTTCATAAATTCTAGATGGGCAATATATACCAACATACCCAGATTAGAAACAGAGAAGAATAGTGCATTCACATGCTTTTCAACCAGGTAGTGAAAACAGGTTACTGCTTATGAAGCCCACACTGCAGTAACCAGTATCTGCACTGAAATGAAAGTCTCACGTTGAAATGACTGAGCAGTCTCAACCTTTTCAGTGGACACAGGGACGTAATAGTAAACTGCCCAGAATTTGATACGATGGCACCAAAATGGCTGTCACAGAGCCCGTAAGGTTTGGTGGTTATGGGAAATGCAAAATCATATTGTATACTGCTAGTAGTGTTTCGAGGTTATGGATATTGCACATTATTGAGGGCATTTTACTGCAAATCTGGCTTTGTTACACCCACCTATGAATACTGGATGCCAATACTGGCTGTCCATGATGAGAATGCGTTCCATTTCTTAGCACTGACACCTTTTACTTTGTTGAGCATAGAAGTTCATTTAAAGTTTCAGAAGTACAAGTTACTTTGCAGTTACCTTGTACAGTGTATTACGAATAATTTCAATGTTCATTTCATCAAGGTCCTGTTCAGATATACAATCCTGGAAAAATGCAGCTGAAATGAAGACAAAAATCTCATTGCACCTATCACTTTGAATTCTAAAAAGAAAAGCTGAGAATTCCCAAGCAAAGTGCATTCACTGAAAAAAAAAATCCTGAAGGGACAATTTACAGCTGTATATCAGTTATCATATTTCAAAATGCACAGAACCATTTTTACACTGCAGCCAGGCCCCTGGAATTCTGCAGCAAGAAAATGGCCTAGAAATTGCTCCGAGCAGTGAACCAATAGTGCTTGCCGCTCCATAGATTTATACTAACCTACTAACTTACTGCGGTCTTTACTGGGTGTACTTCCTCTAATAGGAAGAGAAGAGCCCAACATTAGTTCAAGCAAAGCTAGGACCCATTGGAGAAGCGAGAGGATCACTCTCTCCCCATGATCCCAATCAGATTGTATCATTTTTGACACGCTGCGAACAGTTTCTGCAAGCTGGAACGTAAAGTCCAGGAAGTGAAAGGTACAACACTAAAATAACTTGTAAAAACAGTCAGTGAAAAGAGAGGGTAAGAAATAATCAAATTAAAGGGACAAAAGGAAAAAGTAAAAAAATATATATTTTTTTTAAAACTTCAGCTTGTTGCTTTTTTAAAAAATGACCAAAAGCTATTAAAAGGAGTTATGAGACTCCACATTTTTAAAAGTTAACAACTGCCAAACAATTAAAAATTAAGACTTACTGTACTGTTAAAACTTAGTTTAGACCTGGTGTTTAAGCATACCTGTTTTGTGGCGATATTAGTTACTTTCCAGCTGGGCAGAAGAGCAGGTTGGCGCTGGTTCCTTGATTCTGTTGATTGCAGACGGCGATATCCCTTTAATGTGAAGCTGTCAGATTGCCGGCGAACCAGGAGGAGCAAGTTCTGGATGTTCACATTTGACTGCGCATGTGCGAACGCCGGAATTTGCTCCTCGATTTCACCACTAACAACGGTGAGCGCTGTTGAGCTCACCGTTTTTTTTAAGCAATTTCTGGGCCAACGTATTTTAAAATACATTGATAAGTTAATTTGCTAACTGACTATGTATTTACACTGCACTTACTGATCAGAGACCAGTGGTGGCAGCTCAAGCTCCCGCCAGGCAGATCCCTGTTTATCCGGCTGGCTCCTAGCTGGCTAGAACACTAACTATCCCATATAGAAAAGAGCTCTGCACATGCCTGGATACAGGCAACTGCAGAGCTGTCTCCCAAAAGCTATTAAATGGGAGAATCACTGGTCTCTTAACACTTAGATTAAGGTCAAGTAGGTTTCTAAAGTGTCCAAGGGATCCAAAGGTTTGCAAACCAGATTATATTCTGTGCAGTCCAAATTGTAGTGATGTCACATGACCCCTCCAGGTAGTTACTCTGGATTTACACTACCAGCTTAGTGTTGATAGAGTGGAAATCAGCTCATACAACCGCTAAACTTGTAGTTATGTGCACCCTCAGCAGCAAAAAACAGTAAATTCTAATATAAGCCTTCTGACAGCTTTTTGAGAAAAAAAACAAGCTACGTAAACAGAAAGGGGTTGTTCTTGCAAGACTCTGGTCCTGGGGCAGTGCCTCACACTATGAAAGCATAGATTGGAGAATCAAAAGCTACTCTATTAAGCTTAGTTGTCTTCTAAACTATTAACAGATCAACACATATTGTAAAGGGTGGGAAATTGAGGATCAAGGAGCACAATATCCTTGCACAAGATCTTGTGCAGTACAGTAAATTAATACAATCTATTTTGTACAAGTAGGATTCTTAAATGCCCTATTTTCTCTCATTAATTCGTGCTCAATGCTCTCTGAAGTCAAACTATATTAACTGGTTGCTTCTATTTTGCTTTAAGAATGATGTTATTGTTTTTAAAGAATATCTAACCTTTGTACACCTAATTGATGGCCAAAGATTAACTGCATACTAGTTTTAGAAATGCTGCAATTTACAAAGGTTTTTTGCTCAGCACTCTAGATCCTCAATTTCCTCTGTAGAGCCAATACTGGTATGTTGTAAGCCAAAAGTGAATTGTTTCAATTCAAACCCACTCCATGGCTGCAATTCCATCTCAACACCAATCTGCACTAACTACCTTTTTTTTTAAAATTAAATTTACTTTTTATAGGTTAATTGTTCTTCCTGGTCAGTATCATAACCCTTTAACATGCAGCACAACAGGTCACTTTTCTAATTCATGAAAAGCTAAAGTATATCATTGCTGTTGAAGGACTGCATGCAGTCCCACTGAAGTCTCCTAATCAACTCACTTAGAGAATCAATAGTATAAATTCCATCAGTACTTACTAAACAATTGGGTATCCCATCACAAAGAAAACAGAATCAAAAGCAAAATACTGCAGAAGCTGGAAATCTGAAATAAAAACAGAAAATGCTGGAGAAGCTCAGCAAGTCAGGCAGCATCTGTGGAGAAAGAAACAGAGTTAACATTTCAGGTCGAAGAGATGCTGCCTGTCTTGCTGAGCTTCTCCAGCAGTTTTTGTTTTTATTATACAAAGAAAACAGACTCACCTTTCCCATTCAATGAAACTGCATAAAACAGGAGATTGAACACAGGCTGACATCTCACCATACATAGCTCTCACTCCTTTAGAGTTCAAGTTGCCTCGGCTTGGTTGGCTTTCACATGCACAGTAATTCCTTATCATGAACAATCATCCTCCTCTGGTCTGTAACCATCAGCTCTCTCCTAACCAAATCTTTTACAATTTGGGCCAATCACTTTTGTACAAAACAAATGTTGTGAAACCTAATATTAAGTTCCAACTCAAGGAAGAACTTGAAACATTGCCACAGTTAGGGGAAAAAAGATTGGATCATGAGCAGAACTTCAATGACAAAATGGCCATGCTCCTATGTTCTTGGGTCAATCATAATGTTATATAGATATATAATCTCTTAGTAGAACTTTTAAATTCTTTAATGCTTGCATACTCATACCTTACCTAAAGGTGTGTCAACCAAGATAGCATTGTAAAGTTCTGCTGGTGTCTGGGCAATATTCACTGCCTCCATCTGCTCAAAGCTGCCTAAGGGATGGCACTTTGGAACTAGTTCAGAAATGGATCGCTGGTGTAACGTTCCAGTAATCAGTAGAATTACGTTGTCTATCATGTAGCTATACCTGTATAAAATAAAAGTGAACGTTAATAGCTTATACAGGGAGTTTAAATTGGTGCTCAGTTTTAAGACCGAATTATGTTTTTTAAAGCATGCCATCAATACTCATGTAAAATCAAACTGCAACAACTTGCACTAATAAAGTGCCTTTAATATAGCAAAATATCCCAAGGCACTTCACCAGGCACAGGAAAGGGTTTGGCATAGTTGGACACCAAACTTGAGTGAGTTGGGGGGGGTGGGGGGGGAGAACAGTTAGGGTGATGACCAAAGGCATGGTTAAAGAGGTAGAAATTGAGGTTTTAAAAAATGGGGAAGAGATGTAACAAGGCAGATCAATTTGGAAGAGTACAAGAGTACAATGGTTGAAGGTTAGGCCACTGAGTGCTTAAAAAAAGCTAAGTCTGTTTTACTTTACTATTCCCCTCAATCGGATACTTAAAATGTCAGAGGCAGCTTCTAATCTTGTAGATGTTATCATAAGTATCCGATGGAAAAAAATCAATATCATTCAGCAATACCACTGCACAGTGTTTACAGACAGTTGTGTGCAGTGGTTAGGACTACAGCCATTTATGAAAATGGCTTTCTCCATTTCAGTTAATTGTCAGGCTTGTTGCACTGTTTGAGGGTGCTTCTTGCACATAACTCTTCTTTAAGCTCACACCCTGAAAAAAGCACAATATTGTAAGAGAAATATCACTAGCCTTCAAAGTTTAAGTTATGACACGCTGGGATTCAATGTTACAGCCTCAATAGGAAGTAGTGGTATTCAACAGCTCTGTTAAGAGTACATTTGGCAAATACTATATTTTTTGACAGATTATGTTTTCTGCTTTTAAATTGTATTCTTACTTATGTTGTAAAGAAAATACTTATTTGCTGAACATCCCCATTTTGCAATACTTGTTTGCAAAAACTGAGTTAGAATACTAGAAAAAGCAAAATAGGAAGCTCGGATTGTCAACTGCCAATTTTTTTTTTGAAGTGGAATGGAAGTATTTTGGGAGCATTTTCTGCTCATTAGTATTTTCAGGTCAGTATCACTAAAAGCATTGTGACAGGACCTTCTGGGGCCTAAAATGCCACAAAAGATCTTGCATTTACATAGCACCTCATCACATTCTCAGGATGTTCCAAAGCACTTCATGTCCAATTAACTACTTTTGAAGTGTTCACTACTGTTACGTTGGTAAACGAGAGCCAACTGTGCAAGATCCTATGAACAACAAATTAGTTGAATAAGTAGTTAATGTGTTTTTGGTGGTGTTTGGTGAAGGAGGAATGCTGGCCAAGACATCTAGACTAAATATGGTACAAATAAATACTGTCCTGAAAAACAAGGTATACTTATGTTAGATTTGCACTCAGTTCTTTCCCAGCCATACAACTGTGACTCACGTGATGAAATCGAGAAAGCTGGCCAGTGGCTCGTATGCGTGGTTCCTCATATGCCTGAACTCAACCACCATCTTCTCCTTCAATTTGTCATCAATCACTGACACAGTGAGTGGGGAAGCCTCATTTGCCAGGAAATTGCCATAGTCTGTGCTCTGAAGATGAAGCTTCAGATCTGTAAGATGCAAGCATAATGAACTGCAAAATATTACTTGATACACTAATTTCTCCACCCTGTCAAAACAAGCATAACCACCAAGTAATGACAAGGAACTGGAAAGAAATTTATTTTCAAAACATTAGGGCAGGCTTTTGTATATTTTTCCCCCCCACAGTGTTTCTTGTGTGCTGGATACAGTTTTATGGCATAGATCAACCCAAATAGAATTTCCTTTCTTCTTTGGCCCGATTTTTTTTTGTGGCAATCAAACTGAGGCATGTTAACACTGGGAAACGGAACACTAGCTCATTTCTGGAATCCAGTGTCAGCAAACATTCCCAGATCAGCAATATTACAAGTACCTCCACTCTGTCTCAGCAGTGTGCCTTTTCAACTTCAGAACATACTATGTGTTAACTCCAACCACGAAGCCTCAAAGTTTGCCGATATGCATTGAATTAAGGGCAATTTTCTTCTGTTGGTCCACACCAAGTAGGCTCCAGGCTAAGATTGCCCAAACCCATTTCATATAGATCCTTAACCAGTAGAGACCTTCATTCCATCAGTCTGGGCTGGATTCAGACCCAAGGAAGAGAACTGAAAACATTGTTCTAATCAACTGCCCCACTCAGACCATGTGTCGCAAGTGTTTTTTTTAAAAAAATAAACTAACGTCAAAGCAATTTCAGTAACCATACTTGAGAGATGTGGAAACTTATTTAAGGGGCATGAAGCTATTAAACAAAGAGCACGAGCAAGGAATGGGACAGAGCAAATAAGAGAGAGAAAGGATGAGTAGGAAAAAGGAAGAGAAGAGAGAAAAAGAATTGCACTTATATAGCACCTTATCAAGTCTTCCAGACATTCAAATCGCTATACAGCCAATGGATTATTCACTCACATATGTAGGCAGGCGCGGCAGCTAATTTGCACATAGCAAGGTCGCACAATAAATGACCAGTTAATCTGTTTCTGGTGGTGTTGATAGAGGGATAGATGTTGGTCAAGTCACAGAAAATTCCCTGCTCATCTTCTAATGGTGCCATGGGACCTCTCTGTCCACCTGAGCTGGCAGATGGAGTCTAGATTTAACATCTCAATGAAAGACGGAATCTCCAACAATGCTGTACTCCCTAGGTATGGCACTGAACTGACAGCCGAGATTACGTGCTCAAGTCCACAGCAGGGCTTGAACCCGCAAGAGGTCAGAGTGCTACCAATTGAGGTAAGCTCAGTAAAGTCTAAAAAAAATGTGGCCGAAAACGTTTGCATCCCCACAAATTGTTTAGGAAATTTCATCATCCTGTCATGGGTGCGGAGAATATAGGCCCAAACAAATGCATTAAACCAATGGATACACTATAAAAACTTTTAGCATAATACATACTGACCAAGGTGGGCTGAACGTTGATCCACTGGGCAGTTCTACAAGCTCAACAAAGTAACAGTGGAGCTTTATGGGAAAGCACAGCGCATTATATACATGGATCTCAGGAGGTAAAGTGAAATTTATGAATTATCAACTGAACCACAAGACTGCAAGATGTAGTAGGTGTCCACTACACAAATTCTCCAGAACTTTTATGTAAAATCCTAGAGGTTCAGGTAGCTGAAGAACTGGTGAATGTAGACTACAAAGACAGATGTTTAATGCTGCCATAGCCAGAGATAGGCTAACACCGATATCCTAACTGAAGCAATGCAATATGCATCTATTTTACTTGGTGTAATTTCATACAGAACTTAGTTTGGATTATAAGTGCACCTCTACAGAGTTAACATTATACAGTGGAGTACGTTGCTTGCACTAAGTTTACAGAAACCACAGTATCTGGAAATCAAATTTTCAAATGTAACTGGAAGTCTGGTCATACAAATTGTTCTGCCAAAAAAAGCCAATTGTTGCAATTAAGTCACATACGAATGAAAAAAAAACGACCAGTTACTACCTCTCATTTGGGACTGTTTTTAAAGCATTTGGCTGAGGTTAGGAACCCTAAAAGAAAAACACACTAAAAGTGAATGTTTAGATTGAACAAGCGTGCATGGCAGGGCTTTACTAACCTTTGACTTTTACTGTAACCCATTCAGCTAGTATAACATGACCTTGAACATAAAGAAACATGTTGTTCATTACTGGTGACTGGGAGCCATACAAAAAGTGGTTTGCCCATTAGCAAAGTCAGGGAATGCTTTGAGGAAATAAAAACACATTTGATGGTGCAGTACAGAACTAATCACTTACCCAGTCAATTTCAACAATACAAGTCCTTTAACTTCCTCACCGGAAACAGGGTCAGTAATGCCTTCAAGTCAGTAACTCCTTTGAGGTTAAATTTTTTTTTAAAGTGGTACCGGTGGCAAGCTTTATAAGATGCAGTGTTTCAAGTCCAAACTGAGTTTGATGACTTAATAATAAAGAACATATTTGCAAACACTAATCAGGACTACAATTCAATTTCACCAGTATCTTCATTCTACTGGACTTCAATAAGCTCAGACACAAGCCCTATGGTTATTCATTTCAGAATTTAATTTTCTGGTACAAACTCTACAGCATTTGACATCCTGATCAGACATTGCCTGCGGATCACATTTCATTTTCATAACTGTTTTAGTTACAGTGCTGCAGGGAAGCATCCAAGCTTTACAGAGAAGGTCTGCAAAGTTGATCCATAGTATCAAAGGATTGAGTTATAAAGAAAGGCTAGTAAAACTAATTCTTCAGCCTTGAAAGAGGGGACCATAGGTGGTAAATAAAGGTGAGGCACCAAGCAGAATCAATATGGTAATTTGGAATATTTTTAGTTAAACTACATATGTAGGACAAAGGGAGATGTGTATATTACAAGATCAGTAATTGCTGCCGCAGTATGAACCAAATCAAGCGTGAGGGCTGCAACTGGGGAGCACAACAGGGGAATTTCACAGGGCAAGGATTCTGCAATAAAATCATGGCTGCAATTTTCCAGTGACCCTGCTCATGACTTCAGTCTCCAGTGCTTCTACTGTATTCCCCCTGCCTCTTCTGCATTCTTGGCTTCTCTCCTCCCCTTTAGTTTATTTCCTTATTCACTAGATTTTTTAACAGAAATGGGATTATTACTAACAAAAGGCTGCACACATGAAACATTTTATGATTTCAACAAGATCAAAATGATGGCTAGCTTCCACAGAACAAACTTCTAAGTTGATCAGAAAACCATTTTGCTTTTATCCTATTGACACCTTGCTGGAGCTGGAAGCTGAACGGCACCACCGAGTTCCTGCAGCCAGACATGCAACCTTCACATACTGTGACAAAAATGGGGCAAGATTCAGAGAAGTTGCGCGATATCTGGAATTTTTTTAAAGCTGTTTCGAGTTTGCATAAGCAATAAAAATCTTGCCCATTTCTGTATTACTACCAGAAATCCTGTAAAAGAGGAAATTGCTGTAGTAAAACTGCTTCTAAGTGCCATGTAGTGCTGGTTTCATTCTTCATTGGACTGAGCTTCGCATGATCAATCCTGCCACTACTTACTGTGGACCACCGGAAACTTCAAAGGGACCTTTTCTCTCACTCCCGCCCCAAGTTTTTACCCTCCATATTTTAACTATGCACTACTGCTATATACAACAATCCCATAGTATCAAACACACAGCTACAGCAGCAGCATGGAGACGTCTATTAAGTGTTAACTACTTTTAAGTTGGATTCCTGAAGGCCTGTTGGTAAGGCAGCTGCCAGCATTAGTGCTGGGAATTCTGGTTCCCTTGTCCAGGCAATAAACTCAACCAGTTTTTTGTCCCCTAAAAAAGGTATAGTTTTGCTTAACTCAGGAGACAAATCACAAGATCAATTCATGTGAACTTAGCCTGAATAGTAGTTTCCACATGCCAAACCGAAGGTTCAGATAAAGTTTATGGAACATTCCCTTCAGTGAGAAGCCAGAATACATTTCCTAGTTCCTCTGGTGTAGGGTAATATACGAGGGACCATACCTCAGCTACACAGATGCAGGTTTACAAGTTCAGACAAAAGCCAGTATTACTGAATTATATTGAACTGTTGCATATAAAAAAAAGTCTCTGCAATATTTAAAGTAGGTTTGGGTCTCTTTCAAACAATGATTGTTGTACAGCTGCAATACAGTATTTAACAAGCTTAACCCAACAGCACTTCAACGTGCACTATAATGGCTTCGCAAAGTTTAAAGAGGAAATCTCATCAGGTCCCCTTAAAAAAAGTGGCCAATTCAAATAAAATTTCTATTTAAATACCAAATCAGAGATGAGAAAAGACAGAGAATGGCTTTGAGGTAAGAGTTTAATGGTAACTTACATTTTTTAAAATGGCAATATCAATTCATCTCCTTGATGCTGTTATACCAGTAACCCCAAGGATATCACCAGAACTCGATGACTATTTAGAAAAGGGTGTACTTTTCCCAACATCACCCCTTTTCTCCTGAAGATGCTAACTCAAGCTTGGGTATGGTTTTGAAAGCATTAACAATCTCCCACCACCACCTAATTTGATATTCTTCGTGTGTAAGCGTAGACAGTGTAGAAACATCACAGCCAAACATGATCCTGTCCTTTTAACATCCACACTTGCAGACTTTTGGAGCAGGGTAACAATAGCAATCAGGAGAGAGAATTGCAGCTATTTCCTTCCTCCTCTTCAGTCTGGGGGCAAAATGTTCAACTGCTGCTACTCTACTACAGCCCCTGATGATATTGGCTAATTCAGCAGGACCAGGTATTAAACATGAAGCTTTCATGGTCTGTTCAGTTTTGTACCAAAGCAGGATTTGCATTTACCTAATAAGTTCCCTGGACAGCTCAGTTTTAAAATTCTTGAAAGGAATCTTGATGGAAATTTATTTTTAAAGACATGATGTACTAAAGTGCTACACAAGATAAGACAGGCCTTCTAAAAAGTGCATTTCTTTTCTCATTCTGGGCGATGTGGGCGTCCCTTCTTGAACCGCTGCAGTCCATGTGTTGAAGGTTCTCCCACAGGAGAATATACTGAATATTGAACTGTGCCCTAGGAGATAGAGCAATTACACTGACAGCCTCAGCTCAAAATTTCAATTTAAGCAGGAATTGAACTATTTGAAACTGCTGACAAGTGACCAACCGATAAGCTTCGTTCCCATCTCCAATAGTGAGTGACTATGCCTCTTACAGGTTTATTCTTGCTAAAAATAGTTTAGGGAGAAGATTTTCCTCCAACACTGGTGTGCAAAAGCATGGCAAGAAAGAAGCCCTTATTGTATAATAGGATGCAAGCTGCTTACAATTTTCTGTCCATTCATTTTAAAAGGACAGAAAATCATGAGCAGCTTGCACAAAATTGTGTGACAAGGGCTTCTATCCAGCACTGCCGCTGGGGAGGAAAATCTACACCAGGCTCCTGCAATAATCACAGCTCTTTACAATGAATACATTTCCTTTCAACAGCAGAAACTTAAAACTTATAATTATTTAGTTTGCTTATTGAATTGCAGTTAAGTGGGGAACCTTAATTGTACAGGTCAAAATGCTCCACCCAGTGGTACCTTAGTGCTTTGTAATCTTGGTAAATCTGCACAAGTATAAAGAAAATATTTTTCCACCATGGATTTTTTCCATTGATTAATCTTTACATTTCCAGAATTCAGCATTAAATTGTTTGTGTTACTTTATTCTGTCATAACGACAAGGTTATAAATAGTTAGAATGCTACAATTTGCAGGTTTTGGATGATAAAACTGGAAGTACATACTATAAGCAAGAAGATAAAACACAGAATGTCCATTCCCTCCAATATACCATGCCCAATGCTGTATCATGGCATCCACCCAACCCAAACTAAAAATTCCTGAAGTTAGAATTTAAACCAAATATTTCCCGGTGAGCGCGGGCTGGAGCCAGGGGGAGGGGGCGGGAAGAGCGAGGCGGGTCAGCCTCCTATGCTCCACGCTCTGCAAACTTCCACTCTTCCAAAACTCTGCTGCCCATATTGTATTCCTGCACCAAGTCCTGTTCACTCATCAGTCCTGTCTTTGACGACCAACATTGGCTCATGGTTACCTAATGCCTCCAATTTGAAATTCTCAACCATGTATTTAAATACCTTCATGGCCTTGGCCCTCATATCTCTGTCGAGAAATCCCCCACCTTCATTCTTTCAACTCTGCCCTCTTGGCAGTCGTCCCTTCAGCCGCTTAGGCCCCATGGTCTGGAATTCCCACCCTCTACTCAAAACACACCCCTTTGACCAAGTCTCTGGTCACCCAACCTGATAGCTCCTCCTTTGGCCCCAAGTACATTTTTGTCTAATTACACCTCTATGAAGCACCTTAGGATGTTTTCCTACATTAAAAGGTGCTCTATACTGCAAGTTATTGTTGTTATACACTTGTATACACAGTTATCAAACTTGCCATCTTCCAACTCATAAAATTATAGAAACTGTATCTTCAAAGCCTCATTCAATATTGCAGTGACTGCAGAAATAACCACCATAGAAAGGTGCAAGGCATTAGAAGGAAGATAAGGAGAAATATTAAAAAATGCCCATGTGTGTTTTCTTTGAATATCTGGAACCAGAACCCACTTTGGACTACAACTTTTGATGCCCTAAGCATTGTACTTCAGCTATCCCTATCTAGGCCAACATAGACTCTCCCTCGCTTCCTTCACCCTAAGCAACCTCCAGAGTTTCTCTGAAGCTTGTAGAACTGCTGTGTGTTGGAACACAATTAACAAAATGCAAAGCCTTCAAGCTCAAGTAGATTTGTCTTCACGCCCAAGAACTGTGAAGCATGTACAAATTTTACATGGATAAAGTTAAAATTTTTCATTAGTCTTGCATTATAATTTTACATTTGACCCATAGATCGTGGATATGTTCCAATTCATAATAAAGTTAAGAAAAAACTTTGAGGAAAGGGAACCTTTGATTGAAACAGCTTTCAGAACATCTGGATACCATTTCCATTAGAAATGCATACTTTTCCTCATGAGGCTTCCAGCATGGTTTCCATCACGTATTTTGAAAGGAGAACACTAAATATCGAGAACAGCGTGTTCTTAACATTTGTGTTAGTGCTGTACTTGTAGGATTTGATTCTGTTACTTCCCTGGAGAATCAGTTTATAGAACTTATTAAATAACTAGCAAGATCTGGTTTTATAACTCAAGGGATTAAAAAACAAAATAAAATCACATTTACAGAACATCAACCTACTAGTCTCCATTTTATAACAGCTGATAATCCAACTGAAATATAAATTGACTTTCAATCATTTAAGTATTGACAAGCAACTTTCTATGAAGAATTGCAAATGTTACACCCTTGTTCAAAAAAGGGTGCAAGGATAAACCCAGCAACTACAGGGCAGTTAGTTTAACCTCGGTGGTGGTGAAACTTTTAGAAAGGATAATCCGGGACAGAATTAACAGTCACTTGGACGAGTGTGGATTGATTAGGGAAAGCCAGCATGGATTTGTTAAAGGCAAATGGTGTTTAACTAACGTGATAAAGTTTTTTGATGAGGTAACAGAGGGTAGACGAGGGCAATGGGTTGATGTGATGTATATGGACTTTCAAAAGGCGTCTGATAAAGTGTCGCATAATAGTCTGGTCAGCAAGATTGAAGCTCATGGAATAAAGGAGGCAGTAGCAGCATGGATACAAAATTGGCCAAGTAACAGGAAGCAGAGAGTAGTGGTGAACGGTTGTTTTTCAGACTTGAGAGAGGTGTACAGTGGTGTTCCCCAGGGATTGGCACTAGAACCACCGCTTTTCTTGATATATATTAATGACTTGGACTTGGATATACAGGGCACAATTTCAAAATCTGCAGATGACAAAACTTGGAAGTGTAGTGAACAGCAAGGAGGATAGTGATAGACTTCAAGAGGATATAGACTGGCTGGTGGCACGGGCAGACGAAATTTAACGCAGAAAAATGTGAAGTGATACATGTTGGTGCGAAAAAGGAGGAGAGGCAATATGAACTAGAGGGCACAATTCTAAAAGGGGTACAGGAACAGAGAGATCTGGGGGTATATGTGCACAAATCGTTGAAAGTGGCAAGGCAGGTAAAGAAAGCATGTGGGATCCTGGGCTTTATAAATAGAGGCCTATAATACAAAAGCAAGGAAGTCATGATGAACTTTTGTGAAACACTGGTTCGGCCACAACTGGAGTACTGTGTCTAGTTTAGGGCAATGCACTTTAGGAAAGATGTGAAGGCCTTAGAGAGGGAGCAGAAGAGATTTACTAGAATGATTTCAGGGATGAGGGACTTTAGTTACGTGGATAGACTGGAGAAGCTGGGGTTGTTCTCCTTGGAACAGAGAAGATTGAAAGGAGATCTGATAGAGGTATTTAATATCAGGAAGGGTCTAGACAGAATAGATAGAGGCAAACTGTTCCCATTGGAGGATGGGTCAAGAACCAGTGGACATGGATTTAAGGTGACTGGCAAAGAAAAACGTGATATGAAGAAAAAACATTTTTGCACAGCGAGTGGCTAGGATCTAAAATGCACTGCCTAAAGAGGTGGTGGAGGCAGATTTAATCGTGGCTTTCAAAAGGGAATTGGATAAGTGCTTGAAAGGAAAAAAATCTGCAGAGCCATGGGGATTGGACGGGGGAGTGGGACTAGCTGGATTGCTCTTGTTTAAAGCCGGCATGGACTCGATTGGCCAAATGGCCTCCTTCTGTGCTGTGACCTATGATTCGAAGCAGTGCAACACAGTCTCCCAAATTGACAGTAAATCAAATTTAGCATAATGGTCTAAAAATAAATGTTTTTGGGTTGGACTAGCAAGAGTTGCAACTAAGACGTCCGATGGGGCCATTTTTGTTGTACCATTTCAGCCGTGGCTCGCAAAGATACCATATTGAATTCCATTATTGTACTACTGTGGATGGCACAGAATGGTACACAATGGAAATATTCCAATAATTGTGACCTCATGTTCAAAATCAGGTACTGCAACAAATACTGTTACAGTATTTTTGTTGGGATTAAACATAACTGGGCAAAATTAGAAAAGAGAAAAATTAATCTTGTGACTGTCTAATACTGACTTCCAGTACATTCTAGTTCTGGATAATGATCCACAAAAATCATTGGCCAAAAGTCACAAAAAATAGTCCAAACAAGTAAAAATATAATTGAAAACAATGTTTTAGTTGAAAACTTATTAGCATTCAGAATTCTTTCCATTTTGGGGAGGGGTGAAAAGAGGGGAAGAGAGATAGATGCTTAAGAATACATTTAGACTTTTATTCCACAAGTATTCTGCCCAGAACTAATTGCTTCCAGTATCGTCACCATTGGCAGAACTGGCAACCAAGCAGTTTACAGCCATTAGCCTTAACGGTGACCCTCTCATCAAGGAAAGGTAATGCAAAAGAAAAAGGCATGTGGTTGAGCAAATCAAATTGGGTTTTAGTACATTCAAGAGATATGTGAAGATAAATGCATTCGAAATTCAACGAGGGTTTATACAAACCTGTGCCAAGAAAAAGCAATAATGAAAAGTTACAACAAAGCTGCAAAGGATTAAACTGTACCAACCTCTAAGAACATCAAAGTCCCACAGAACAAAGTTCAAAACTGAAGGGCTTGTTACCCAACAAATTATAATTGATGAAAATAGTTAAAAGTCCATTACAGAGCAGCTGTAATTCAATCAAGTGAGTCTGACATCATAAACTGCAAGTAATACTTCAAGCAGCTAATGCAGGTAGAACAGATAGGATTACTGCCTTATCATTGCCATTTACAATTGGTGTACGTACAGTGGTTTGTGGAATTGTAAAATGGGCAAGTTGAACGTAGCACAAGCAGATGACTCGTCATGCTTTGAAGTTTACTATTTACGATCTCCTTCAGTGTTTTGGGGCAAGCATATGACCAAAGTTATCTACTTCTAGGATTTTTTTGTAAGGCAAACCAGAAAGGGAACAAGAAAAAAAACTTGCATTTATGTAGCATCTTTCACCACCTCAGAACATCCTAAAGCGCTTTACAGCCAATGAATTACTTTTGAAGTAGTTACTGTTGTAATGTAGGAAATGCGGCAACCATTGTGCACAGCAAGGTCCCACAAACAGCAAAGTGATAATGATGAAATAATCTGTTTATTTTAGTGATGATGGTTGAGGGATAAACGTTGACCAGGACACTGGGGTGAATTCCCTGCTCTTCTTCGAAACAGTGCCATCGGATCTTTTATGTCCACCTGAGGGGGCAGACACTGCCTCGGTTTAACATCTCAGCCAAAAGATGGCACCTCTGACAGTGCAGCACTCCCTCAGTACTGCGCTGGAGTGTGAGCCTAGATTTTATGCTCAAATCTCTGGAATGGGATTTGAACTCTCAACCTTCTAACTCAGAGGTGAGAGGGCTATCACTGACACTAGGAGAATTAGCATTAATGTAACAGTAAATCCTTTTCTAAATAAATCCCAATCTCCCATATTTGCATGCACAAATTTATAGTATTGCGCTGGCAGTATGCATGGTATACTAGCAGCTAGTTTTAGTTCATGAAACATAGTTTATAGATCAGCACCTGTTTGTATTTGACTTTAGTTGTACTTTAGCTGCAGCACTCTGGCCTTCTGGAGGAGGGATAGTGCATTTGCGCCATTTGCAATTTATGAAGGGAAAATTCCAGTGACAAAGAAATAAGCACAAGTGAGGTGTTTTACTTCACATGAGAATAAAATGCAGTCTCAAAAAAATGCTCTACAGTACAGCAATATCATATTTCATACATTAAGATAAATAGTTCCCTTATTAGAATCCTCAGCACGTCAAAAAATAAATTGCTGTATTTGACATCTGAATATGCTTCACAATTACTTATTGGTCTAGTCATTGTCTTTATATAGACAAATACAATGGCCATTCTGCACACGTTTAGTCTCAGACACACAGTCATGAGAGTCTGAACAGTGTTGGCTGAGGGAGGAATGTTAGCCAGAAGTACTTTCTGGTCTTTGAATCTTGTCATGTGAGCATCCATCTGAATGGTTGGTTGGGACTTTGTTTTAACATTTTATCGAAAGGACAACACTTCCTCAGTACTGCACCTGAACGTCAGCCTAGCTTACAAGATCAAGTTCTGGTGTGCAGGTTGAACCAACAATCTCTAACCAAGAGTGCTACCAAATTGACACAAAGATGATGCTAACTAACCTATACAAAGAATGTGTTACATAACCTAAAAACTACATGGAATACCACATATTTCCACATTTTAATTTTAATCAGTATCTAGTTTGTAGAAAAATTGCAGATTTAAAATTTCCCCAGCAAATGCTTTATTTGCATAGAATGTCACAGTATAGAAACACGCCATTGAGCCCATCAAGTCTATGCTGTGTTCTCTACGAGTCATTTCGTCTAATTCCACTCCTCACGTGCTTTAATATTTTTCTTTTGCAAGCAATTAATTCCCCTTTTAAAAAAATGTAACCTCTGCTTCAACAGTGGTTTGTGGCAGGGAATTCCACATTCTAACCATCATGTGTAAAGATATTTTTTCTAACCTCCCGTTTAATTGTAATTACCTTAAAATTGTACCCACCTTATGTCTCACCCAGCAGTATCAACTAGAAACAATCTATTACTTTTTACCTCATCATAATTCTTGATAATCTGAAAAATATTGAAGAATTTTACCAAGTCACCCCTTAACGTCTCTTCATAACTATAATCCATCATCCCAGTAACATCCTAGTGAATGTTCCACTGTTTTTATATCCTTGCCATTTATTCAATTATTTCAGTGACTAATTTCCATGATTGCTGTGAAACCATGAAGTGGGTTCTGGTCAACAAACTTATGAATCTATTTAGTTTTTGAAAATAAACAGATATTGGCTAAATGGCAATCAAACTACCATCACAAATATAATTTAGTAAGCTAAATGTTCAAACAAGAAAACTAAGACTTGATGCTATGCATTTACATCACACGTAGGGTCAATATAAATTTTAGGCCTTGGAATGTGCAGTTATAGTTAGAGTTCACTGTTTAAAATGAAGCACAGATCAACAGATAAGTTATTAACAAGTTGACATAAAACAATGAAATACTAGCTCAAAGAAAATTCTTGGAAAATCCGGGCCGGATGCTGTCCAGTTGAACCAATGTCAAAATAGTGAAATGAAGTAGTCATTTAAAGGAAGACTCAAAGAAAACGTTTCAATCTTAAGTATTTGCATTATAAATAAGTACATTTTTAAAACCAAAAATTTACTTTTTCTCTACTTTAGGTTTCAGGCTTGGCTCAGTGGCAGTACACTCGCCCCTGAATCAGAAAGTCGTGGGTTCAAACCCCACTCCAGAGACTTGAGCACATAATCCAGGCTGACACCTCAGTGCAGTACTGAGGGAGTGCTGCAAAGTTGGAGGTGCTGTCTTTTGAATGAGACTTTAAACCGAGGCCCTCTCAGGTGGATGTAAAAGATCCCATGGCACTATTCAAAGAGCAAGAAAGTTCTCCCCAGTATCCTGGCCAACATTTATCCCTCAACCAACAGCACTAAAACAGGTTACACCATCATTATCACATTGCTGTTTGTAGGGATTTGCTGTGAGCAAATTGGCTGTCACGTTTCCTACGTTATAACAGTGACTACACTTCAAAAGTACTTCAATGGCTGTAAAGTGCTTTGGGATGTCGAGGTTGGGAAAGGCACTATATAATTGCAAGTCTTTCTTTCTATCTACAGAATAAGATGCATTACTACAGAGCTGTGCTTATTTCTATGAACAGCTGCTAGACACTGAATACATAAATTGGCACTTTAAACCCCTGATGTTAATTAAACCACTGTCAAAGAAAGCCTTTTGGTTCACAGCCTGTCAGTTTAAAATAGAGAACAGAATCCATTTCAACTGCAGGTTAGAAGATATTTTAATATATGCACAAGCCTAACAGGTCAAAAACAAAAGCCTATTTTTCTCACAACTCTGACTGGACTGCTGGATTTCCTGCATTTGAGGCTCAGTGGTGAATCACAGCCTTTCTGCTCCTAGCCGAAGTTCTTTTTTTATTCGTTCATGGGATGTGGGCGTCGCCGGCGAGTCCGGCATTTATTGCCCATCCCTAATTGCCCTCGAGAAGGTGGTGGTGAGACGTCTTCTTGAACCGCTGCAGTCCGTGTGGTGAAGGTTCTCCCACAGTGCTGTTAGGAAGGGAGTTCCAGGATTTTGACCCAGCGACAATAAAGGAACGGCGATATATTTCCAAGTCGGGATGGTGTGAGACTTGGAGGGGAACATGCAGGCAGTGTTGTTCCCATGTACCTGCTGCTCTTGTCCTTCTAGGTGGTAGAGATCGCGGGTTTGGGAGGTGCAGTCGAAGAAGCCTTGGCGAGTTGCTGCAGTGCACCCTGTGGATGGTACACACTGCGCCGGTGAAGGGAGTGAATGTTTAGGGTGGTGGATGGGGTGCCAATCAAGCGGGCTGCTTTGTCCTGGATGGTGTCAAGCTTCTTGAGTGTTGTTGGAGCTGCACTCATCCAGGAAAGTGGAGAGTATTCCATCACACTCCTGACATGTGCCTTGTAGATGGTGGAAAGGCTTTGGGGAGTCAGGAGGTGAGTCACTCGCCGCAGAATACCCAGCTTCTGACCTGCTCTTGCAGCCACAGTATTTATGTGGCTGGTCCAGTTAAGTTTCTGGTCAATGGTGACCCCCAGGATGTTGATGGTGGGGGATTCGGCGATGATAATGCCGTTGAATGTCAAGGGGAGGTGGTTCGACTCTCTCTTGTTGGAGATGGTCATTGCCTGGCACGAATGTTACTTGCCACTTATCAGCCCAAGCCTGGATGTTGTCCAGATCTTGCTGCATGCGGGCTCGGACTGCTTCATTATTTGAGGGGTTGCGAATGGAACTGAACACTGTGCAATCATCAGCAAGCATCCCCATTTCTGACCTTATGATGGAGGGAAGGCCATTGATGAAGCAGCTAAAGATGGTTGGGCCAAGTACACTGCCCTGAGGAACTCCTGCAGCAATGTCCTGGGGATGTGATGATTGGCCTCCAACAACCACTACCATCTTCCTTTGTGCTAGGTATGACTCCAGCCACTGGAGAGTTTTCCCCGATTCCCATTGACTTCAATTTTACCAGGGCTCCTTGGTGCCACACTCGGTCAAATGCTGCCTTGATGTCAAGGGCAGTCACTCTTACCTCACCTCTGGAATTCAGCTCTTTTGTCCATGTTTGGACCAAGGCTGTAATGAGGTCTGGAGCAGAGTGGTCCTGGCAGAACCCAAACTGAGCATTGCTGAGCAGATTATTGTTGAGTAAGTGCCGCTTGATAGTACTATCGATGACACCTTCCATCACTTTGCTGATGATTGAGAGTAGACTGATGGGGCAGTAATTGGCCGGATTGGATTAGTCCTGCTTTTTGTGGACAGGACATACCTGGGCAATTTTCCACATTGTCGGGTAGATGCCAGTGTTGTAGCTATACTGGAACATCTTGGCTAGAGGCGGCTAGTTCTGGAGCACACGCCTTCAGTACTACAGCCGGGATGTTGTCGGGGCCCATAGCCTTTGCTGTATCCAGTCCACTCAACCGTTTCTTGATATCGCGTGGAGTGAATCAAATTGGCTGAAGACTGGCTGCTGTGATGGTGGGGATATCAGGAGGAGGCAGAGATGGATCATCCACTTGTCACTTCTGGCTGAAGATGGTTGCAAATGCTTCAGCCTTGTCTTTTGCACTCACGTGCTGGACTCCGCCATCATTGAGGATGGGGCTGTTTACAGAGCCTCCTCCTCCCGTTAGTTGTTTCATTGTCCACCACCATTCACGACTGGATGTGGCAGGACTGCAGAGCTTTGATCTGATCCGTTGGTTGTGGAATCGCTTAGCTCTGTCTATAGCATGTTGCTTCCGCTATTTAGCATGCATGTAGTCCTGAGTTGCAGCTTCACCAGGTTGGCACCTCATTTTTAGGTATGCCTTGATGCTGCTCCTGGCATGCTCTTCTACGCTCCTCATTGAACCAGGGTTGATCCCCTGGCTTGTTGGTAATGGTAGAGTGAGGAATATGCCGGGCCATGAGGTTACAGACTGTGCTGGAATACAATTCTGCTGCTGCTGATGGACGCCCAGTTTTGAGCTGCTAGATCTGTTCTGAATCTATCCCATTTAGCACGGTGGTAGTGCCACACAACACTCAGCACTCGGCCAGCTCGGTCAGTAGTGGTGCTACCGAGCCACTCTTGGTGAGGGACATTGAAGTCCCCCACCCAGAGTACATTCTGTGCCCTTGCTACCCTCAGTGCTTCCTCCAAGTGGTGCTCAACATGGAGGAGGACTGATTCATCAGCTGAGGGAGGGCGGAAGGTGGTAATCAGCAGGAGGTTGCCTTGCCTATGTTTGACCTGATGCCATGAGATTTCATGGGGTCCAGAGTCAATGTTGAGGACTCTCAGGGCCACTCCCTCCTGACTGTATATCACTGTACTGCCACCTCTGGTCGGTCTGTCCAGCCGGTGGGACAGGACATACCCAAGGATGGTGATGGAAGAGTCTGGGACACTGGCTGAAAGGTCTGATTCTGTGAGTATGGCTATGTCAGGCTGTTGCTTGACTAGTCTGTGGGACAGCTCTCCCAATTTTGGCACAAGTCCCCAGATGTTAGCAAGGAGGACTTTGCAGGGTCGACTGGGCTTGGTTTGCCTTTGTCGTGTCCGGTGCCTAGTGGTCCGATGCCAGGTGGTCCGTCCAGTTTTATTCTTATTACGGCTTTTTGTAGCTTATTATGACTTTTCCTATCACTCTCTGCTGCTCATCACTTGCAGGGAAGCAGTAGGGGTTATTGGGGATAAAATGAAAAAGTGTCAATTTTCAGCGCCCCCGCTTCAAGAATTGCGTGAAGATGGTAACCCAAACGGGATCTGAAATATTACATTACAAAAAAATAAATATTTAAACCTTGCAACATTGATTCCATTAGAGGGGGATATCTGAGAACTATATTGAGAATACTTTGTTTGTTGTACTTCCAGCAGTTATTACAACTAGTACGCAACGATGGCACCTCTAAATATGGGTCCTATGGTCAATGATGTCTATCGCACTTCTACCTCAAGTTTTCAGATTCTTAATGTGTGTTAGCTACAAAAATTAATACTGACACGAGTTGTGAAATACATGCTTTGCCGCTTCCACTTGTCTACTTCCCCTCACATAATTTCCAAACTACCTCCTTCCTGCTTGGCAGAAAGCATGCCAAATGCACTTAAATTACAATAACTTGGGAGATCAGAGACTAGAGTACAATTTTATCTGTGCCTGCAGTCAGTCCAGAATTTCTTTGCAACATCTAAATTAAATTTGCTATCTACATTGCACACTCCTCAGTTGGGCATCACCATTCTGTGACACAGTCATGCCTGCAACTGCACTCTACCACTAGATGGAGCTTCATAAACTCCAGAAGCAGCAGATCCCCACACCTATACCTAGAGCATTAACACTGAGGGAAATTCACTTTGTCCTGACTTTCTGTGGGCAATGCCACAGGAGATGTGCTAATAATCTATAAAACATCACAGTCCTGATGTGATCTTGAAGTTATTTTATAAGCAAGACTTCACAAAGAAACCTTAAAATGTGGATCCTAACACAACTGCAAAATAATTATGCATATTGGATATTTTTAAATGGAAAATAGTAATATTAACATGATTCTTAAGCAGGACAAACTTTTTTTTTACTTTCCCGCTTTTTATTTCAGTCTACTGCGTTGCCACAAGGCAATTATTCATATCTAGTAATCATTACTGTTCTTGAACAGACATTTACAAACTCCACGAAATGGGTTACTATGCTACTGAGTGTACTTTGGCATCAACCCAGCATAGAATCAAAAGGTCTGGGCAACTGAACACAAGAGTTATCCCAACAACTAGGTCCAAACCCCATGGGGTGAGATCCAAAGGTCATTAGGCCTCGTGATTGGTTTATAATGTTGCATCCAGCAGAACTAAATTGCATTTTTGTTTTTATGATATCCAATAAGAGTATGGATGCACAGTACAAGCTCGGGGCTGGGGGGTGGTGACGACTTATTCTGACAATCTATTAAAAGAATTTCTTCAAAATACATGTCACTAACACAATATTTAAAATCAGTTCACCTTTAGACATGTAGAAATATATTTCAGCAGCCAAAATCAGGAAGAATGAAAACCACATCCAGCACAGTCAATCACAGTAAATTTCCAAGCAGGAGCAAGTTAATTTAGTGATGAATACTGACCTTCTCCATCACACCCAGAAACGAAACAATGTTCAGACTGTTGTAGTTAATTAGAAGTATGTGGAATACAGTATACATTTATCTACAGGGTGATTTGCATACAAGATTCTTCCATTTTCCAACCCAGGAGACTGGCACTCTATAATGTGGAAGTTGAGTACTGTGCTTGCAATGCTTTGGTCAGTCTCCCACTGACTAAATGCAATGGGAGACTAGACAGAGCAAAGTGCTCAACCTCCATTCTGCATCGACACAGACATCAAGTTTTTACAGAGCTGCAAGAAAGCAGACAAGATCCCGAAAGGACTACAGATCACGAACCCACTCAAGTCGACATACAACTCAGATTAAGCTGAGAGACTCTGCCGTCGTACCTCTCGCACACTCCGCAACCATCTCGTACACCAACTCTACAGCAGACGCCGCAACCTTGAAACCAAGATAGAGTCCATACTCTCAACCTGTACTCAGGACACAGCAGACCAGCTACGAGACACCGCCAAACAGACGAGGCAACGGAACTACACTGCCTACATGAAAACAAAGAGCAGGAAGCTTGAGAAACTCGGCATCACCACCAGCATCAACCAAGCCTCCCCCGGTACCACGGTTACAACCACAGGGAAGTCTATCGTCAATTTGTCCGACCACACCCTTCAACCAGACGAAATCGAAGTTCTCAGCCGAGGGCTCAATTTCTGCCCCACCACCAAAATGGACCCCATCGGTCTCGCGGCGGACACAGAGGAATTCATCAGGAGAATGAGACTCCGGGAATTCTTCCACAAATCCCAAGATTTCAGCAGCGAACCCAATGAGACAATCAACGATCCAGAACAGCAGACAGAGGGATCCGCGGTACAGCAACCGAAGAAAAAAAGAGTCAAACTGGACTCCTCCGGAGGGTCACTGCCCTCAGCTTGACATGTATGCTCAAGCTGTCAGGAGATGCATCAATGCCAGATTCATCAGCCGCACTCAAGACAATCCAGAATGTCACCCGAGCACAACGCAACGCCATCAACGCTCTCAAGACCAACCGCAACATAGTCATCAAACCAGCAGACAAAGGAGGAGCCATCGTCATACAGAACAGAACGGACTATTGCAAAGAAGCATACCGACAACTGGACAACCAGGAACACTACAGACAGTTACCCGCAGATCCGACCAAAGAACACACCCACCAGCTCAACAAACTGATCGGAACCTTCGATCCAGACCTTCAAAGCATCCTACGTGCTCTCATCCCACGTACACCCCGCGTGGGAGACTTCCACAGCCTCCCAAAGATACACAAAGCCAACACACCCGGACGTCCTATCGTATCAGGCAACGGAACCCTGTGTGAGAACCTCTCTGGATACGTCGAGGGCATCCTGAAACCCAACGTACAGGGAACCCCCAGCTTCTGTCGCGACACTACAGACTTCCTACAAAAACTCAGCTCCCACGGACCAGTTGAACCAGGAACACTTCTCACCACGATGGACGTCTCGGCACTCTACACCAGTATCCCCCACGATGACGGCATCGCTGCAACAGCCTCAGTACTCAACACCAACAGCCAATCTCCAGACGCCATCCTACAACTCATCCGCTTCATCCTGGATCACAATGTCTTCACCTTCGATAACCAGTTCTTTACCCAAACACACGGAACAACCATGGGGACCAAATTCACACCCCAATACGCCAACATTTTCATGCACAAGTTCGAGCACGACTTCTTCACTGCACAGGACCTCCAACCAAAGCTATGCACCAGATACATAGACGACATTTTCTTTCTGTGGACCCACGGCGAAGAATCACTGAAGAGACTACACGATAACATCAACAAGTTCCATCCCACCATCAAACTCACCATGGACTACTCCTCAGAATCGGTTTCTTTCTTGGACACACAAATCTCCATCAAAGACGGCCACCTCAGCACCTCACTCTACCACAAGCCCATGGACAACCTCACGATGCTCCACTTTTCCAGCTTCCACCCCAACCACGTCAAAGAGGCCATCCCCTATGGACAGGCCCTACGAATACACAGGATCTGCTCAGACGAGGAGGAACACGATGGACACTTACAGACGCTGAAAGACGCCCTTGTAAGAACGGGATATGACGCTCGACTTGTCGATCGACAGTTCCGACGGGCCACAGCGAAGAATCGCATAGACCTCCTCAGAAGACAAACACGGGACGCAACCAACAGAGTACCCTTCGTCGTCCAGTACTTCCCCGGAGCGGAGAAACTACGCCATGTTCTCCGCAGCCTTCAACATGTCATCAATGACGACGAACACCTCGCTATGGCCATCCCCACGCCTCCACTACTCGCCTTCAAACAGCCACCCAACCTCAAACAGACCATCGTTCGCAGCAAATTACCCAGCTTTCAGGAGAACAGCGTCCACGACACCACACAACCCTGCCACGGCAACCTCTGCAAGACATGCCAGATCATCGACACGGATACCACCATCACACGAGAGGACACCACCCACCAGATACATGGTTCATACTCCTGTGACTCGGCCAACGTTGTCTACCTCATACATTGCAGGAAAGGATGCCCCGGAGCATGGTACATTGGCAAGACCATGCAGACATTGCGACAACGGATGAACGGACACCGCGCAACAATCGCCAGACAGAAGGGTTCCCTCCCAGTCCGTGGACACTTGAGCAGTCAAGGACATTCAGCCACCGATCTTCGGGTAAGCGTTCTCCAAGGCGGCCTTCGAGACACACGACAACGCAAAATCGTCGAGCAGAAATTGAGGACGGCCTCAACCGGGATCTTGGGTTCATGTCACGCTACACGTAACCCCACCAGCAAGGGGGAAAAAAAAGTTATCTGTTTTTAATATTCTATCTCTCTGCCATTTGGGTCTCTTTCTCTCTGTCTGTATAATTTGACACAATGTATATTCAGTGTACTGGGACGTACTGTTCTCAGTGGCTAATCTGTCTGAACACCAACGACACCTTATGATTGGTGTGATGGTGTCCCAGCCTAATATAAGATATGCAATTTGAGAACCTTTCACTCATTCACCTGACGAAGGGGATAATCTCCGAAAGCTTGTGATTTTAAAATAAAATTGTTGGACTATAACCTGGTGTTGTAAGATTCCTTACATTTGTCCATTCTGCAGGACAGTTACCTGCTCTACTTCATACCCCACTTCAATCCCAGTGACATGTCTCACATTCTACACCAGTACCCTGTACTAGCTTTTGTACATTCTGTGAACTTCATAGTTTTTTTGAATAGCACTGAATTGAAACGTTTAGTTGATTACTCTAGCTGACCCCAAAAATAATCCGTTAGAGCCTAGAATCCGGTGCAGTGGAGAACGTGAAGACAATATTAGTAGAAGGGCTCGCTTTTAATATTAACGTTCTTCCCAACTATTACATTTGGATAGCATTGCATATACTAGTTTGATTGGACCTGGATCAGGTGCTTTCTAATCATCAGGACTGTCCTGCAAACACGTTAACATCAAGAGATTCCGAGAAGCTTTAAGTGAGATTAGGAAAAACAGTGTTACAATGCATTACAGCACAGGAACCTAATTGTCAGCCCATTGGTGTGCTAGCTATTCAACTGGAGCTACATATTCTAATCCCATTTTCCTGTATCCTTTTACATTCTTTTGCAAATATTTATTACCATTTTAAACAATGTAATGGTCTATCTCAAAAACCACATGAGTAAGCGCCTCATGTTTTAATAACCATCAGTGGAAAAAGTTTCTCCTACCTTCCCACTTTATTCTGCTGATAATCCTGGGTTTATGTCACCTCGTTACTAATTCACCAGCCAGGATATCATCTTATTTATCCTCGCAAAACCATCAGAACTTCTAAAGCCTCTTAGATCCTCCATAAATTTCTCTAGTTCAGTGGAAAGCTCAAATTCTATGAGCCTTTCTTCATAACGAATTACCTCATTCCTGCCATTATTCCAACAAATCTTCACTATCTTTTCCAGGGTTTGAAATACCATTCTTGAAATGGGATACCCCAAATTGCACAATATTCTAACCGTATCCTAACTAATGTCTCCCACAAATTAAACATCACCTCAGTGCCGTTGTATTCAGTGCCAGTGTATAAAACAGGAACTATCTATCCCTCTGAAACTAATATTATGAATCCTTAAGAAACCGAATAATAAGGATGATCTTTCTTTCTGTACAACAGCTGTTGATGACATACAATTCCATTCATTTTTTTAAAAATCTTTTCTATCTGCACTTGCATAGTTAAGCATTTCTATTTCTCTCTCTCTTCCTTAGTCTCATCATCTAGAGTGTATTTCCCAGCACTGCTCTTCAATAAACGAAATGTCAAGATTTCAAGTTCAAAATGCATTTGGGGTAGTTATTTGATTGAAGGCCCACATCAATTTTTGCTAGAAGCATGTCGCAGCTAAAATTATCCCAGATCTGTAGGGGACCAACCTGAGTTCCTGGCATAGAACAACAAGGGGAAAAAAAAAATACAGTAATAAATAATACATGACCCCAGACTCAAACATACAGAACAAAGTTGGGAAGCCTGAATATGGATTCAGTTTTATCTGAAACCTTTGAACTAAAGAAAATTGAGAACCAAATGATTTAGTTAGTGAATTAAAAGAATGAAGAACATGTTCAAAACAATGACCACAAATAGGAAGGCAAACTGACTGCTTGCACTTCAGGATAAATATTTTGAGGACATCCAAAGATATTCACCAATAAAAATCCAATTGGCCTTTTGGATTTCCAGAATGTTGCACCTATAATTTCTTAGTTGGGAGCAATACATATTTGGACCCCACAGGAACTATCTATCCCTCTGAAACTAATATTATGAATCCTTAAGAAATCGAATAATAAGGATGATCTTTCTTTCTGTACAACAGCTGTTGATGACATACTCAATATTTCTTGTTCCATATCTTACTTGTGAAGTGTTTAGGTCAAAAAGTTCAGTAAATGTAATGCTCAACTTGTGCTTGGTTTAGAGGCCAGTAGAGTCTGGAGAAGGAAATTAACTTAAAATTGACATAATGGAACATCAATAACCTTACTGAACCCAAATTTACCTCAGCTGCAGTGCTTAAATAAGCGAGAAAATGCATTATAGCATTCAAGAGAAACAGCATAACTTGGGATATACTTAATAAACTGGGTTTATCTGTGCCCATTAGTATCTACTGTAGGTAACACTGCCCCATTGTACATGATGTGGAGATGCCAGTGATGGACTGGGGTGGACAAATGTAAGGAATCTTACAACACCAGGTTATAGTCCAACAGTTTTATTTGAAAATCACAAGCTTTCGGAGCTTACCTCCTTCGTACATGCTGAGTGTCTTTCTCTCTTTCTTGAGCCAAAACTGGGTGGTACTCAGATCATGAACACTAGGATGTCTGATCACTTTATAGTATGAAAGTGTTTCAAACAAGTCCAACTGTTTTCATGATATCCCTGTAGCATGCCATCTTAAAAACAAAATAAAATACTTTGTACAAATATTACCCAATACTACAAAGGTTGTCTTATGTAAAAGGGAAATGTACAATTTTCTAACAAAACTTGTCAAGTTATCAATTCTATTATAATTTCAAACATATGCACACAAGTTTTAATAGTGCTCTGAAGTGGTTTTGGCCAAGTCTTAGTACCAACCACAATTGGTAAAAATGGATCAAAAAATAAATTCCAACCTAAAATCAAAGTCACAAACAACACCCTCGTGACTGTGGTGCTTTATCGTTCCTCGTCAAAGGCTGCATGGAGACATGATTGATCACACCATCCTCCTTCAACACCTCTGCTCCGTTTGTAGCCAGGGCATCTCCAGCAATGGCTTTTCTACCCAGCCTGCACCATTACCTCCGCAGTCCCCCAGTGATCTATCACTGGCCCCATCCATAGACATGGGGTCAGCATCTACATGTACTCTGATGACACCAGCTCTACGTCACCACCACCTCTTGATCTATCCACTGCCTGTGTTATCAAACTGCTTGTTAGTTTCCTCCAGTTACGATTGGGAAAACCAACCTTTGTCCCCCACCACAAACTCTGTACCCTTGCCACCAATTCCTCAAGCTGAAATCAAATTCTTCGCATCCTCGGCATCCTACTCAATCCTGAGCAGAGCTTCCAACCCCACATCCTTTCCATCATAAAGATTACCTACTTCCACTTCCATAACATAAATCTCATTCACTCGTACCTCAACTCACTTGTTGCTGAAACCCTCATCCATGCCTTTGTCACCTCCAGACTTGACTATTCTAATACTCTCCTGACTAGCCTCCTATCCTCCACTCTAGGTAAACTTTAGTTCATCCAAAAATCTGTTGCCCATATGCTATTCCGCACCAAGTTCTGCTTGCCCATAACCCTAATCCTCACTGACGTACATTAACTCTGTCCTTCAATACCTCAAATTTCAAATTCTCATCTTTGTGTTTAAGTATCTCATGGCCGTTAGTCCTGTAAGCTCTCCATTCCCCAAAACTCTCCATTCCTTTGAATGGCCTCTTCTGCAGCCCATCCCACCCTCTGGAATTCCCTCCCTAACCCCCGCCCTCTCCTCCTTTAAACCAAGCTTTTGGTCACTCTTCCTAATACTTTTGGCTCGACGTCCATTTTTTTGATTACGTTAAAGGCACGATATAAATGTGTAATCAAATATTCAGACATCTTAAAGATTCACATCATAAGAGTGGAGACAGAGCTGTTTTTGCTTAAGAACATCTTTCAGGAGCATTCCAACCCACTTTAACCACATGCAATGCTATACTAACAAAAAAGCACAGTTACATTTTAACAGCTGAGAAAATTATGAATACCTATACAATTATGAACAGCTAGGATTTATTACAAGACAACAATTCCATCGAGGTCAAATGGCATCATAGCTCACAAATTAACAGTTTATTAGTTACCTGAACCAAGAGGTAAGATTAAGGACAGTGAATTTACACTACAAGTTTAATGTTGGTATGAAGCGGTTTCAGCTTCACTTAAATGTTAAATCTCTAGGGTAAATCAGGTGTCATGGCCCATATTGACCACAAAACAAAGCTGTGTCAGGTCAGGCTCTACTCAAGATTCAGACTGCATTTATGCTACAACAGCAGCAAAACACGAATGCTGCAGTTGTAGTGTGAATGCACCTAAAAGCCTTATCGTCACTCCCAGGTACTATTCAGTGTATAACAGAAAAAGAAAATAGAATACCCAGAATCAGAAACAAACAGAAAACACTAGAAATATACAGATTAGTCAGCACTGAAGAGGAAGACAAACTAATGGTTCGGGTGGAGACCACTTTTTAGAACTGGTAGAGTGCAGACAGAGCAGCAGGTAACGGTCAAAAATATGGATGTGCTTTGAGGATTAATAGCCTGCAAACATATTTTAAAATGTTGGAAAGAAATTAAAAATGCTCGGCAGTATACAGAGATCATCTCAGTCAGATTGTAAAATAGCATTGGAAAGACCACAGGCGAATATAACTGCTCCTGGGTGAACAGATCATACAGTGGAATGGGAGAAGCCAGCAAAGAGTAATGAGGGGAAGGGGAGAGAAATCAAGGAGACAGCTAAGGACTGAAGTACTTGAAGTCAATGGCTGATCTTCAACCTCAACTCCACTTTCCTGCCCGATCCCCACATCCCTCGAGTCCCCAAGTGTCCAAAAATCTATATCTCACCATTGAACATATTCAGCATCCACACCCCTCTGGGGTAGAGCATTCTAAAGGTTCACAACCCTTTGTGTGAAGAAATTCCTCCTCATCTCAGTCCTAAACGGCCGACCCCTTAACCTGAGACTATGCCCCCTAATTCTAGGCTCTCCAGCCATGGGAAACAACCTCAGCATCTATCCTGTCAAGTCCCCTCAGAATCTTATGTGTTTCAATGAGATCACCTCTCATTCTTCTAAACTCCAGAAAGTATAGCCCCATTCTACTCACACTCTCCTCATAGGACAACCCTCTCATCCCAGGAATCAATCTAGTGAACCTTCGTTGCACTGCCTCTAAGGCGAGTATATCCTCCCTTAAATAAGGAGACCAAAACTGTACAGTACTCCAGGTGAGGTCTCACCAAAGCCCTGTACAATTGTACTAAGACTTCCTTACTTTTGTACTCGAACCCCCTTGCAATGAAAGCCACGTGCCATTTGCCTTCCTAATTGCTTGCTGTACCTGCATGCTAACCTTGTGTTTCTTGTACGAGGACATCCAAATCTCTCTGAACACCAACATTTAATAGTTTCTCACCACTTAAAAAATATTCTGCTTTTCTATTCTTCCTACCAAAGTAAATAACCTCACATTTCCATACATCATACTCCATCTGCCACCTTCTTGCCCACTCACCTAACCTGTCTATATCCCTTTGCAGACTGTGTCCTCCTCACAGCTTACTTTCCCACCTAGCTTTGTATCAGCAGCAAACTTGGATACATTACACTCAGCCTCTTCATCTAAGTCATTGATATAGTTTGTAAATAGCTGAAGCCCAAGCACTGATCCTTGCGGCACCCCACTATTTACAGCTAGCCATCCTGAAAATGACCCGTTTATCCAGACTTTCATTTCTGTCCGTTAACCAATCCTCTATCTAATATATTACCCCCAACTCCATGAGCCCTTATCTTGTGCAACAACCTTTTATGTGGCATCTTATTGAATGCCTTTTGAAAATCCAAATATACTACATCCACTGGTTCTCCTTTATCTACCCTGCTAGTTTCAGCCTCAATAATCACTAATAAATTTGTCAAACACGATTTCCCTTTCATAAAATCCTGCCTAATCATATGATTTACTAAGTGCCCTGTTACCACCTCCTTAATAACGGATTATAGCATTTTCTCAATGACTGATGTCAGGCTAACTGGTGTGTAGTTCCCTGTTTTCTCTCTTCCCTCCTTTCTTGAATAGCGGGGTTACATTTGCTACCTCCTAACCCACTGAGACCGTTCTAGAATCTAGGGAATTTTGGAAGATCATAGCCAATGCATCCTCAATCCCTGCAGCCACCTCTTTTAGAACCCTAGGATATAGGCCATCAGGTCCAGGGGATTTATCAGCTTTTAGTCCCATTAGCTTCTCCAGTACTTTTTCTCTACTGACATTAACTACTTTAAGTTCTTCACTCTCATTAGCCCCTTGGTTCCCCACTATTTCTGGTATGCTTTTTGTCTCTTCTACTGTGAAGACAGATACAAAATATTTGTTTAATGTCTCTGCCATTTCCTGATTCCCCATTATAATTTCTCCAGTCTCAGCCGCTAAGGGACCAACGTTTACTTCTGCTACTTTCTTCCTTTTCACATACTTGTAGACGCTCTTACAATCCATTTTTATATTTCTTGCTAGTTTACTTTCATATTCTATTTTCTCTCTTTTTATCAATTTTTGGACATCCTTTGCTGGTTTCTAAAACTCTCCCAATCTTCAGGCATACTACTCTTCCACACATTATAAGCCTCTTTTAATCTAATACTATCCTTAACTTCTTTAATTAGCCACGGATGAATCACTTTTCCCATGGAGTTCTTATTTCTCAATGGAATGATATTCGTTGAGAATATTGAAATATTTCTTTAAATGTTTGCCATTGCTTATCTACTGTCATACCTTTTAATCTAATTTCCCAATATACCTTAGCCAACTCGCCCCTCACACCTATGTAATTGGCTTTATTTAGGTTTAAAACTCTAGTTTTGGTCTTAAGTACGTCACTCTCAAACTCAATGTGAAATTCTATCATTATGATCGCTCTTCCCAAGAGGATCCTTTACTGTGAGATTACTAATTAGCCCTGTCTCATTACACAATACAAGATCTAAAATAGTCTGATCCCTGGTTGGTTCCATGACGTATAGGAAACTGTCTCGAATACATTCCATGAACTCGTTCTCCAGACTGCCTTTGCCAACTTGATTTGCCCAATCTATATGAAGTTTAATGTCCCCCATGATTATTGCATTACCTAAGTTACAAACTCCTATTATTTCTTGATTAATACTATATCCAACAGAATAGGTACTGTTAGGGGGCCTATAATCCACTCTCACTGGTGTTTTCCACCCCTTGTTATTTCTTATTTCCACCCCTACTGATTCTACTTCCTTATCCTCCGAGCAAGATCGTTTCTCACCACTGTTCTCATGTCATCCTTTATCAGGGCTACCCCCCCTCCTTTTTCATTCTGCCCGTCTTTTCGAAACGTTAAGTACCCTGGAATATTTAGCTCCCTACCATGGTCACCTTGCAACCATGTTTCTGTAATTGCTATTAGATCAAACCCATTTATCGCTATTTGTGCCATTAATTCGTCTACCTTGTTACGAATGCTTTGTGCATTCAGATACAGAGCCTTTAATTTCAACTTACCATTTTTCCCTTTGACCTTATTCGCTGATGCACTATTACCGTTAAAACTCTTTGTCTCTTCCTGCCACAGTCTGCTGATCTTTACCCAAATCATTACACTGCTCTGTTGCCTTGACTTTTCTCTTGATTTCTAAATTTCTCCTCACCTGACCCCTCCCTCCCTTTCTAGTTCAAAGTTCTATCTACAGCACTAATTATTCGATTCGCCAGGACACTGGTCCTAGGCCCTTTTAAGTAGAGCCCATCCCAACAGAACAGCTCCTTCTTTCCCCAGTACTGGTGCCAGTGGCCCAAGAATCGAAATCCCTGTCTCCCACACCACTCTTTGAGCCATGCATTTAGCTCTCTGATCTGCTTGACCCTATACCAATTTGCACATGGCTCAGGTAGTAATCCAGGGATTATCATCTTTGAGGTTCTACTTATTAATTTAGACCCTAGCTCCTCAAACTCCCTCAGCAGAATCTCATTCTTAGTTCTACCTATGTCGTTGGTTACCAACATGGACCACGACAACTAGGTCCTCCCCTTCATACTCCAAGTTCTTTTCCAGCTGTGAAGAGTTATCCTTACCCATGGCACCGGGCAGGCAACACAGCCTTTGGGGCGCTTGGTCACAGCTATAGAGAACAGTGGCTATCCCCCGACTCTACTATCCCCTACCACTACCACATTCCTTTTTACATCCCCCACTTGAATAGCCTCCTGTATCATGGTGCCGTGGTCAGTTTGCCCATCCTCCCTGCAGCCCTTGTTCTTATACATACAGGTAGCAAGTACCTCGTACATGTTGGACAAGGTCAAGGGCTGAGGCTCCTCCATAACTACATCCTGGGACCCCATACCTAGAATCATAGAATCGCACAGAGCGAGGCCATTTGGCTCATCGAACCTGTGCCGGCTCTTTGTAGGAGCAATCCAGTTAGTCCCATTCCCCCGTTCTTTCCCCGTAGCCCTGCAAATTTTTTCCCTTCAAATATTTATCCAATTCCTTTTAGAAAGCCATGATTGAATCTGCATACACCACCCTTTCAGGCAAATGCATTCCAGGTCATAACTACTCGCTGCGTAAAAAAGTTTGTCCTTGCGTCGCCTTTGGTTCTTTTGCCAATCACTTTAAATCTATGTCCTCTGGTTCTCGACCCTTCCGCCAATGGGAACAGTTTCTCTTTATTTACTTTATCTAAACCAGTCATGATTTTGAACACTGATAGAAGTCAAACATCCTCTCAACCTTCTCTGCTCTAATGAAAACAACCCCAGCTTCTCCAGTCTATCCACGTAACTGAAGTCCCTCGTCCCTGATCCCTGGAACCATTCTAGTAAAACTTTTCTGCACCCTCTCCAAGGCCTTCACACCCTTCCTAAAGTGCTGTGCCCCCAGAATTGGACACACTACTCCAGTTGTGGCCGAACTAGTGTTTTATAAAGGTTCAACATAACTTTCTTGCTTTTGTACTCTATGCCTCTATTTCTAAAGCCCAGGATCCCGTATGCTTTTTTAACTGCTCTAAACCTGTCCTGCCATCTTCAAAGATTTGAGCACATATACCCCCAGGTCTCTCTGTTCCTGCACCCCCTTTAGAATCATACCAATTAGTTTGTCTGTGTGTAGTTGGTCACCCCCCTGTCCCTGACCAACGAATGAATCTGAACAACCTAACCTAAGGGGTGTGACTGCCTCCTGGAACAAAGTGTCCAGATAATTCTCCCCCTCCCGGATTCATCGCAATGTCTGCAGCTCGGACTCCAGCTCAACAACTCTGAGCCGGAGTTCCTCGAGCTGCAAACACTTACTGCAGATGTGGTTGCTCGGGATTTCGCTGGTCTCCACCAACTCCCACATGCTGCAGTTACGACACATCACCTGGCCTGTCATCCTTATCTAACCTTGTTTTATTTATTTCGTTAAAGTTTCCAATGGATGTTACAATATTCAAAGATAGGCTCCATAATGAATAGAATAAGACAAAACACACTGTACACAGACATCAATGTACCTACTATACAAAAAAGAAAAACCATGCCCTCCGTGGTTCCTTCAGGCAACCTGGTATCCCTTCAATCTATCAGAAAAGTGTGCATTCTTAAAAATCTCTTCCGGCACACTCAAAAAATCCTACTGCTGCTCATTTAATCATGGCTCCCAATATCTCATGCCATATAAATCCTCTCCAATGTATAAAAATGTCCTGGTTACCTCAGTGAAACATTCATTCATTATCAGCTGCTCAAACGTCCCACACAAATTCCAGAATTTTTAGAATTATTTTATTTTTTAGATTTTTATTTGAATACAAAAAGTAATATAAACTGAGGCACACAATTTGATATTCATTCTCTTTTTCGGGTATCTGATCATGCCACTTAAAAGTCGCCTAGACACACCACTCAAGAAAACAAAATCTATTCAATGCCCTTCGATACACTGATCAAACCTAGTAAGAGGGGCAAGGTAATACATATAACAGGTACCCCTTAAGTTTTACATATACATTCATGCTACTCAATTTCAGTTAATGGCCAGTTCTTAAATCTTCCATCAATTATTCCCTCACCTTTGAGCAATTAACCCATTTCACAAAAATTGACTTTTTTGCTTGAAAATATTTATTGATGATCTGAGAACTGTCTAGGTGTTTAAGAAACCTAACATAACCATGTTGAATTATCAGTACAATAATTAACCCAGCAGCACTTCGACTTCAACTGCAGGCATATTAATTCAACCTAACGCTGAATTAATCAGTAACTCCTCCAAACCAGTTCCCAGTATGAAATTCTAGGCATTCCATGTTCAACCAAAATACATGCAAGTTAGTAAAAAAAATGCAGCAAAAGGAATTAACTGTAACTCTCCACATTCTTTCTCTGACAGAAAAACATACCTGAAAATTTGGCACACAATTTGCATCTTTATGCAGGTTGATAACTTCCAAGCCTGGGAATCTTTAGACAATGTAAAAGTCATGTCCAACCACAGAGGATTTACCACAATCCTGGAGTTAAACATTCAAATTATATTGTACAGGTTGTATTGTTCAGTCCACAATGATTTTTTTTAAAAGAACCTTATCATCTAGCCATGCTTAAACATTATGTTTAAACAGCCAACCTTTCCTTGATCATCCATGCACTACCAAAACCCAATACTAGACAGCAACTGTTCCCTTATGAACAGGGAACTCCCATTATGCAGTACAGTCTGCCTTTAGTTTTTAACATTAACCTTGATCCACATCTTTGGCATAAACAAAATGCCAGCCAGTTACTCACTGGCTACAGTATTTACATCACATTTCACCCAGAACATGGATTCATCCCAGGTACAATTAAGAACTTTATTCCATGTACAGGAGATACCGATCAGGACCACTTCCCACTGTGACCAGGTGCTTTCTGCTCTTTACCCCCACCCCACCCAAAAAACAAAAAAAAATGCATTTTATTTAGGCACTTCTTTGCATATTCTATTGCCTACAATTTCTTCGAACTAGGTCAAGCAGATGGGAGCAGATTGCCTATTCGGGGACACCCAAGAAGGGGATAATGGTCTGGCACTGGAGTGCATAGTGAATTTGTACATTGTCCTTCCACCTTTGGGGTCAAATTGAGCCTAGGCTGACAGGAAGAAAGTCTCTTTCTGAACTGCAAGAGTCCTACATGAAATAAATGCTGGAAGTTACAACCCAGTTTGCAATGAACATATGCCCAAAATGTGTCAAAACTGGCCCCTAAATCAGCAGTCTCACTCACAGACCATAGGGTTGGCCAGTGTGGGAAATGGAAATATCACACTTTGGAGTGTTCTTCTGAAGCAGGGTTACTTCATCTGGCCCTAACCTGGGAGTGCAACACACTGAGGTTGGATAGCAGGAAATGGCAAATAGTATATTCCCCAGCAGTAACCCATCAACATTCATCACAAATGAAACATATAGTCTAATCTTGCTAATCGTAGCAACATTAGGTCCCATGAATTTTCATAGAAATCCTGTCTACTACCACCGTGCATGGATATATGGCAAATATTCAACTTAGCATTACAAGTTACTGTAATAGTCTGACTGGTTATTTCAGTTTTGAATGACTGCCATAAATTTACATGCTACAGTTTACTTTTGTACTACTCTTGACCATTTTACTAATATTGTAATTTGGGCTCACTACTTAAATCCACATGGACAGATTAAGTAATCCTACTTACATTGTTTATTTCAGTCGGGAAACCCTACTGACCGATTTTTTAAAAACCATATACGTAAACACACTGCATGGGAATTTCTTTCATATATATTGCTTGTTCCAAAACAACATGAGGGAACCAAATGTAATATTTCCAAGTTTGCTGATGACACAAAACTAAGTGGGATTGAGAGTTGTGAGGAGGATGCAAAGAGGCTTCAAGGCAATATAGAGAAGTTGAGTGAATGGGCAAATACATGGCAGATGCAGTATAATGTGGATAAATGTGAAGTTATCCACTTCAGAAGGAAAAACAGAAAGGCAGAGTATTATTTGAATGGTGATAGATTGGGAAATGTTGATGTACAAAGGGACCTGGGTGTCCTTGTACACCAGTCACTGAAAGCAAACATGCAGGTGCAGCAAGCAGTTAAGGAAGGCAGATGGTATGTTGGCCTTCATTGCAAGAGGATGCGAGTATAGGAGCAAGGATGTCTTTCTGCAGTTATACAGGGCCTTGGTGAGACCACACCTGGAGCATTGTGTGCAGTTTTGGTCTCCTTACCCAAGAAAGGATATACTTGCCATAGAGGGAGTGCAGCAAAGGTTCACCAGACTGATTCCTGGGATGGCAGGACTGTCGTATGAGGAGAGATTGGGTCGACTCGACCTGTATTCACTCGGGTTTAGAAGAATGAGAGGGGATCTCGTTGAAACATATAAAATTCTGACAGGGCTAGACAGACTGGATGCAGGGAGGATGTTTCCCCTGGCTGGGGGGTCCAGAACAAGGGGGTCACAGTCTCAGGATATGGGGTAGGACATTTAGGACTGAGATGTGGAGAAATTTCTTCACTCAGAGGGTGGTGAACCTGTGGAATTCTCTACCACAGAAGGCTGCGGAGGCCAAGTCACTGAATGTATTTAAGAGAGAGCTCGACAGATTTCTAGACACAAAAGGCATCAAGGGGCATGGGGAGAGAGCGGGAATATGGTATTGAGATAGAGGATCAGCCATGATCATATTGAATGACGGAGCAGGCTCGAAGGGCCAAATGGCCTACTCCTATTTTCTATGTTTCTAAAATGTGAAGAGGATTTTTTTGCCACATGTGTCACCCAAATCAGCACCAGTAGGAAACCAATCTGAGGTGGACCAAACAGCTTAATAGTTGTAATCAGGTCTTTTGTCAATAAGACACCTGATGCATCCTCAGTATTCCACTCAGTGAAATAATACACAATTACTGTTACAGTAAAAAAAGGTGAGAACATTCTGAACTCTGCTCAGAATTTTCTGAAAGGGACAAATCAAACATAAGGGCAGTCATCAGCACATGGACATATCCTGCCTCCACAGCATGCTAGAATACATTCAACAGTTCCTGTTGCATAATAAATTTAATTTGATTCAGAGAAACCCTGATCACCAAATCTAAATACCAAAGTTCAGATGGAGGCCATTCTGCCCATCTAGCTCATCCTTCCACCAAAACCCCTCTCCACAACAATTAACAGTCTTGAAAGACTCCAGAACTTTTGACTCCACCAACCTATCCACAACACTGCTGCATATTGATCACACTATCCTGAACGTGTCCTTTTACCAGTTTGTAACCATCTAACCTTGTTCTGTCATCATGATTTAACTCAAAACAGTGCTCCTTTTCTATTCCACAGCATCTTATATACCTCAGTATCTTATATACACCTCAGTATACACAAACAGTTACTGCACTTTAAAAATTTGAGATTTTTTTGTACACAATGCTATTTATATAGAATTGTATTCACTGGTGCTTCACATGCCAATTCATGACCTACAATGAGACAAGACAAAATTAACAAAACCCTTTAAATAATATTCTTTAAACAATGAATTTATGTATAGGTCAGGCACACAGCAAGCAATTACTCTGTAGCTGACAATTTTCAATTTCAAAATCAGTGAGTTTCAGAAATAGGAAGTGAGAGCAAATGCAATATGCTACATTGTTAAAGTAAAGAATGGGAAATTGACAGTAAAACTTTCAAGAACATTATGAATGTTTAAAGTGTAAAACAATAAGTAAAAAGCAATCACATTTACTGTATCAGGTAATATAAGAGTTGAAAGATCAATTTCACCAGTCGATAAATCAAACTCTTCAATTGACCAATCAATTCCAGAATAGTTACTTTGCTAAAATTGATATACAGTATTCTCATTTCTCAATTTTGTTTTCAATGAAGGAAGTGGACAAGAAACTATGTTGCCACTGATGATCAGAGATACCATTTAAGTTACAGGGCCCCACAAAAAGATCTTCGATTAAACCTGAATCCCAGTACTCCGTTAAAAAGAGCATCATATTTTGAAATAGCCAAAGTTTGGGACAAGAAATGATTGTCACTTCTCGCTCACAAAGAATGCTGTTTTGCCAAAATCAAACAACTTAAATCAGTGATTAAGAGCCATTGCATACAGCAGAAAGCAATATGCAGCTGAGAAGTGTGTATTAAAGAAGCGACTCCAACCCCCCGGAATATCAAAATGGCAATGCTGACTCTTTGAACAAATTAACATACTAAATACGTACAAGTAGGCCCCAGATTACTGAACTATGAGCTCCCCATCAACTACATCAAAATGTCAACAGATGTTAAACGTAAAACCCTTTTCCCCTTCAACAAACACTCTCCAAGCATCACTCCCGGCTGCAACAGCTGACGAGCAGGGAGGCCTCATCCTTCGGCCCGGGAGCGAGGCTCAGTCCAGCGCGTTAATCGTCCAACAGGTGAAAAAAAAAAATCCGTTGAATAATTTTCCCGAGCGGCGCGGAGGAAAGGACCGCAGCTGGGCTCGTTCTGGGGCGGGACATTCACGGAGCGGGGTCCCAGGCCCCTATCCCCCAAACAGTACCAGGCCCCTGACCCCGGGACCGATTGACTGACTCACCTTCCAGGGTCTCGCACTGCACCAGGTTCAGGTAGTCGCCCTGCGACAGGATGCCGGCCTTGAAACCTCTCACCAGCCCCTCCAGGTAGCCGTTGTCCACATTGAAGTAGAATTCGTTGAAAGAGCCCATGTCGCTGGAGCGAGGAGCCGTCTCAGGGATCAGGAACCCGGCCGCTACAGCACCACCTGACCAGTCAGCTGATCCGCACTACTCCGAGCATGCGCCGGGAGCCACTTCCGACAGCGAGCGGGCCGTCAGACGTCGCGCATGCGCAATGTCGCGCGGTCGTGCAAGCCGCTTCCACGTGCTGGGGCAGCTGGAGGTGCGTTTGTTTCCAGTCTATCGACTGGTTACAGCACGGAAGGAGACCATTGGGCCCGTCGAGCCTGTGCCGGCTCGCTGCAAGAGCAATTCTACTGGTCCTACTGCCCCGCCCTTTGCACATAGCCCTGCAATTTTTTTTCCTTTCAAGAACTTATCCAGTTCCCATTTAAAAGCCAGGATTGAATCTGCTTCCACCACCTCCTCAGGCAGTGCATTTCAGATCCTAACCACTGGCTGTGTAAAAAAGTTTTTCCATACGTAGCCCTTGGTTCTTTTGCCAATCGCCTTAAATCTATGTCCTCTGGTTCTCTTCCGCCAATGGGAACAGTTTCTCTCTATCTACTCTGTCTAGACCCTTCATGATTTTGAACACTTCTATGAAATCTCCTCTCAACCTTCTCTGCTGTAAGGAGGACAACCCCAGCTTCTCCAGTCTATCCATGTAACTGAAGTCCTTCATCCCTGGAACCATTTTCTGCACCATCTCCAAGGCCTTCACATCCTTCCTAAAGTGCGCTGCCCAGAATTGGACACAATACGCCAGTTGTGGCCAAACCAGTGTTTTATAAAGGTTTATCATAACTTCCTTCCTTTTGTACTCTATGCCTCTATTTATTAAGCCTAGGATCCCGTATGCCTTTTTAACTGCTTTCTCAACCTGCCTACCACCTTCAACGATTTGTGCACATATACCCACAAGTCTCTCTATTCCTGCACCCCCTTTAGAATTGCACCCTTTAGTTTATAATTCCTTTCCGTGTTCTTCCTACCAAAATGATCACTTTGCACTTCTCTACAGTAAATTTCATCCGCCACGTGTCCACCCATTCCACCAGCCTGTCTATGTCCCCTTGAAGTCTATCACTATTCTCCTCACTGTTCACTACACTTCCAAGTTCTGTGTCATCTGCAAATTTGGAAATTGTGCCCTGTACACCCAAGTCCAAGTCAATATATATCAAGAAAAGCAGTGGTCCTAGTACTGACCTTTGGGGAACACCACTGTACACCTCCCTTCAGTCCGAAAAACAACCATTCACCACTGCTCTCTGTTTCCTGTCACTTAGCCAATTTCATATCCATGCTGCCACTGCCCCTTTTATTCCATGGCCTTCAACCTTGCTGACAAGCCTATTCTGCAGCACTTTATCAAATGCCTTTTGGAAGTCCATATACACCAAATCAACCGCATTGCCCTCATCAACCCTCTCTGTTCCCTCATCAAAAAACTCAGTCAAGCTAGTTAAACGTGATTTGCTTTTAACAAATCCATGCTGGTTTTCCTTAATTAATCCATACTTGTCCAAGTGACTATTAATTTTGTCCCGGATTATTGTTCCTAAAAGTTTGCCCACCACCGAGGTTAAGCTGACTAGCCTGTAGTTGCTGGGTTTGTTCTTACACCCTTTTTTGAACATGGGTCTAACATTTGCAAATCTCCAGCCCTCTGGCACCATTCCCGTATCTACGGATGTTTGGAAGATTATGGCCAGTATCTCTGCAATTTCCACCCTCACTTCCCTCAGCAACCTAGGATGCATCCCATCCGGATTGGGTGACTTATTCACTTTAAGTACAGCCAACCTTTCTAGTACCTCCTCTATCAATTTTTAGCCCATCCAGTATCTCAACTACCTCTTCTTTTACTGTGACTTTGACAGCATCTTCTTCCTTAGTAAACACAAGCAAAGTACTCATTTAGTACCTCAGCCATGCCCTCTGCCTCCATGCGTAGATCTTTTTAGTCCCTAATCAGCCCCACTTACTACCCTTTTACTATTTATATGCCAATAGAAGACTTTTGGATTCCCTTTTATGTTGGCCGCCAGTCTATTCTCATACTCTCTCTTTGTCCCTCTTATTTCCTTTTTCATTTCCCCTCTTAACTTTCTATATTCTGCCTGGTTCTCACTTGTATTATCAACCTGACATCCCTTTTTCTGTTTCATCTTACTTTCTATATCTATCTCTTTCATCATCCAGGGAGTTCTGGCTTTAGTTGCCCTACCTTTCCCCCTTGTGGGAATGTACCTAGACTGTACCCGAACCATCTTTTCTTTAAAGGCCGCCCATTGCTCAATTACAGTTTTGCCTGCCAATCTTTGATTCCAGTTTACCCGGGCCAGATCCGTTCTCTACCCACTGAAATTGGCCCTCCTCCAAATGTGTATTTTTACTCTAGAGTGCTCCTTTTCCTTTTCCATAGCTAATCTAAACCTTATGATACTATGATCACTGTTCCCTAAATGTTCCCCCACTGACACTTGCTCCAATTGACTCACCTCATTCCCCAGAACCAGATGCAGCAATGCCTCCTTCCTCACTGGGCTGGAAACCTATTGGTCAAGAAAGTTCTCCTCAACACACTTCAAAAATTCTTCCCCCTCTCTGCCGTTTACACTATTACTATCCTGATCCATATTAGGATAGATGAAGTCCCCCATTATTACTACTCTATGGCTCTTGCACCTCTCTGTAATTTCCCTGCAGATTTGCTCCTCTATATCCTTCCCACTAGTTGGTGGCCTATAGAATACACCCAGTAGTGTAATGGCTCCTCTATTGTTCCTTAACTCTAACCAAATAGATTCTGTCCTTGATCCCACTAGGACATCCTCTCTCTCCAGCACTGCAATATTTTCTTTAATCAATACTGCCACCACCCCTCCCCCCCCAACTTCCTTTCTTTCCTTCCCTATCTTTCCTGAACACCCTGTATCCAGGAATAATTAGTACCCAATCCAGCACTTTTTTGAGCCAGGTCTCCGTTATCACCACAATATCATACTCCCATGTGGCTATTTACACCTGCAGCTCACCATCCTTATTTACTACGCTTCGTGTGTTTACACACATGCACTGTAAACCAATCTTAGATCTTCTTGTGTTCTCCCTTAGTCTGTGTGCGCCATATCCCCTGGCAGCTGCCACGATTCCTTCATTCTGAGGGAATCCAACGTCCCAAGGATCTTCCAAGCACCGAACATCCTTAAGGCCTGACTCCTCGGGGACAAGGGATAGCCCCTGCACAAGCGGCTCATGACACCTCTGAGGAACCCCATCGCTGAGCAACAGCGTCATTACAACGACAGCCACATCGCCACCAGGTCTATAATTAAGCATTCTATAGGGCTGCTCAAGATGCGATTTAGGTGCCTTGATTGTTCTGGGGGAGCGCTTCAATACGCACCAGACAGAGTGGGATGCATTATAGTGGTGTGTGTTGTGCCCTGCTCAACAGGACACAACATAGAGGGGTGCCGCTTGAGGAGGCCCCATCCACATCTGCCACCCACATTGAGGAAGAGGAGACGGAGGAGGAGGAACCCATGGGCAGAGCAGCGGCTCACCTGGCTGCACATGAGGCCAGAGAGTCACTGATATATGAATGGTTCTCCTAACATCAGAAAATGTGAAGAGTCCAGTCCTCAGACCACCTAGAAAGAGCAGCGCCAACACCAGCGCACCCCTCCCTGCACAAAACAGTCCTGCAACTACACATACACCCACGGTAAAGTGACCCAATAGATGGCATCAAGTATGTGAAAGGGCCCCATCACAAAAGTCAGTCAAAAATGGGTAAGATGTGGCAGTGGTGGTGAGAATAACATTTAACATGAATATAACAAAGAACAAATATAAATGAAAAACACGACAGTCTGTCAGACACCCTTGTGCATACCCTTCGTGATCACAAAACCTTGACCTTTCTCTTCCTACCACTTCTACGTGGTGCATCCCCTGTGGCTGCAGCAGAGGTAGTGGCAAGTTGCTCATGTTTATGCTCTGACTGCTTAGATGCTTTGGGCCTACGCCCTCTGGGTTTTGGTGCCCATGAGGGCCCCTCCAAAGACTGCTCCACCTGCACCTGTGCAGGGGCTGACTCAGCCACTTGGAGAGGAGGCAGTATTGCGGGTACTTGTTGAGAGGGGGGCAACAGGTGATACGTGGGAGCGCTTTGAGTGGTGTCCCCACTTCCATGTCCCTTTCGCCATCATCCTTCTCCTGGGCCAGGCCCACATCACTCCTACCACCCTGCTGGAGAACAGTTTGGAGGCCATGTGTGATGCTTTGGAAGGCCACTCCTAAAGTATCTGTCAGCCTGTTTAAGGCGGCAGAATGTTGTTCACCCTGAGTCTGAACGGCCGTTGTCACGGCCTGAATGGACTCATTTGTGAGCTGTGCTTCAAGCTCAACGGAGGTTAGCCTTCTCTCCATCGCAGACATTCCTGCACTTACCTGCAACACTGTCTCAGACAGTTGCGCAAGTCCCTGTGACAGTATCTCAGAGATTCCCTCCCGTACCTGCGCCACCATTCCACTCATGCAGGAGTTGGACTCCTCCATCCTCTGCACAACTATGGTGAGTGCACGTGGCACCTGTTTCAGTACCTCACAAATGTGCTGCTGTCCCTCTATCATTCTCCTTTTAAAGGATGGCCCCCGGGGTTCAGCATCTGCGTCCATCTGAGCAGAGCCTGGAGAGGAGTGCGCCCACCGACAAGGACTGTCCACAGCTGGCCCTGCCATCAGTGTCTGCTCGTGTTTGCTTGTGTGTGGTGACTCTCCAGTTGCCAACCCAACTAACTGACTACTAGGACCCACCGAGGTGTGAGTATCTGCGCTGGTGGATAACTCGCTAAGATGTGACCGTGCACCCTCAGAGGCCTGGAGCTCCTCTAAGGAATCGCCTTCTGCTGTCACTGCGGTCGTTGAATGGTCTGTAAGAGAACAGAAGGCAACATTAAGCATCATCACAGATGTGTCATGTTGCGATGAGCAAACTGAGGTGTCCAACACGCCAAACATTGTTAACATCAATTGATGATGTGTGTGATGAATGTTAAAGTTGTGCCACCAGACGTTTGTGGGATGCCAGTCTCGGCGTCCCCGACGGACAGGCACTCGAGGGTGCGGCTCATGTGCAGGGCCTCCTCCTCAGCGTCTGTGAGGACCACTACTTGTTGTGGCCCCCTCCAGTCCTCGCCCTCTCACGTGCATTTTAGAAAATAGAAAATAGGAGCAAGGGTAGGCCATTCAGCCCTTCGGGCCTGCTCCGCCATTCAAAATGATCATGGCTGATCGTCTAACTCAGTACCCTGTTCCCGCTTTTTCCCCATATCCCTTGATCCCTTTACCATTAAGAAATATATCTATCTCCTTCTTGAATACTTCTAATGACTTGGCCTCCACTGCCTTCTGTGGTAGAGAATTCCACAGGTTCACCACCCTCTGAGTGAAGAAATTTCTCCTCATCTCGGTTCTAAATGGCATACCCCGTATCCTGAGACTGTGACTTCTGGTTATGGATTTCCCATCCATCAGGAACATCCTCCCTGCATCTAGTCTGTCTAGTCCTGTTAGAATTTTATATGTTTCGATGAGATCACCTCTCATTCTTCTAAACTCTAGTGAATATAGGCCTAGTCGACCCAATCTCTCCTCATACTTCAGTCCTGCCATCCCAGGAATCAGTCTGGTAAACCTTTGTTGCACTCCCTGGCAAGGACATCCTTCCTCTGATAAGGAGACCAAACTGCACACAATACTCCAGATGTGGTCTCACCAAGGCCCTGTACAACTGTAGTAAGATATCCCTGTTCCTGTACTCAAATCATCTTGCAATGAACGCCAACATACCATTCGCCTTCCTAACTGCTTGCTGCACCTGAATGCTCGCTTTCAGCAACTGATGTACAAGGACACCCAGGTCTCGTTGCACTTCCCCCTTTCCCAATCTATCACCATTCAGATAATAATCTGTCTTTCTGTTTTTACAACCAAAGTGGATAACCTCATATTTATCCACATTACTCTGCATCTGCCATGTTCTTGCCCACTCACCCAACTTGTCTAAATCATATTGGAGCCTCTTTGCATCCTCCTCACAGCTCACATTCCACCCCAGCTTTGTGTCATCTGCAAACTTGGAAATGTTACATTCCGTTCCCTCATCCAAATCATTGATATATATTGTGAATAGCTGGGGCCCAAGCACTGATCCCTGCAGTACCCCACTAGTCACTGCCTGCCACCAGGAAAAAGACCCGTTTATTCCTCTCTGTTTCCTGTCTGTCAACCAATTCTCAATCCATGCCAGTATATTCCCCCCAATCCCATGTGCTTTAATTTTGCACACTAACCTCTTGTGTGGGACCTTATCAAAAGCCTTCTGAAAATCCAAATATATCACATCCATTGGTTCTCCCCTATCTATTCTACTAGTTACCTTCTCAAAAAACTCCCCTAGATTTGTTAAGCATGATTTCCCTTTCATAAACCCATGCTGACTTTGTCCAATCCCGTTAATGCCTTCCAAGTGTTCTGTTATCACATCCTTTATAATAGGCTTGAGCATTTTCCCCACTACTGATGTTAGGCTAACTGGTCTGTAATTCCCTGTGTTTTCTCTCCTTCCGTTTTTAAATAGTGGGGTTACATTTGCCACCCTCCAATCTGTAGGAACTGTTCCAGGGTCTATAGAATTTTGGAAGATGCAAAGAAGACCAATGCATCCATTATTTCCAGGGCCACTTCCTTAAGGACTCTGGAATGTAAATTATCAGGCCCTGGGGATTTGTCAGCCTTTAGCCCAATTAATTTCCCTAGTACTATTTTTTTACTATTACTGATTTCCTTCAGTTCCTCCCTCTCACTAGACCCTTGGTTCCCTAACATTTCCAGGAGGTTATTTTTGTCCTCCTTTGTGAAGACAGAACCAAAATATGTGTTTAATTGTTCTGCCATTTCTTTGTTCCCCATTATAAATTCCCCCATTTCTGACTGTAAGGGACCTACAATTGTCTTTACTAATCTTTTTCTCTTGACATATTTATAGAAGCTTTTAGAATCAGTTTTTATGTTCCCTGCTAGTTTACTCTCATACTCTATCTTTCCCCTCTTAATCAATCTCTTTGTCCTCCTTTGCTGAATTCTAAACTGCTCCCAATCCTCAGGCTTGCCGCTTTTTCTGGCAATTTTATATGTCTCCTCTTTGGATCTAATACTATCCCTAATTTCTTTTGTAAGCCATGGTTGAGCCACCTTTCCTGTTTTATTTTTGCGCCAGACAGGAATGAATAATTGTTGTAATTCCTGCACACATTCTTTAAATATTAGCCATTGCCTATCCACCGTCATCCCTTTGAGTAAAGTTCCCCAATCTATCCTAGCCAACTCACACCTCATACTTTCGTAATTTCCTTTATTTAGATTCAGGACCCTAGTTTCGGATTCGACTACTTCACTCTCCATCTTAATGAGGAATTCTATCATGTTATGGTCGCTCTTCCCTAAGGGACCCCGCACAACAAGATTGTTAATTAATCCTTTCTCATTGCACAATACCCAGTCTAGGATCGCCTGTTCTCTAGTTGGTTCCTCAACGTATTGGGCTAGAAATCCATCACGTACACACTCCAGGAATTCCTCCCCCACGGTATTATTGCTAATTTGGTTTGACCAATCTATATGTAATTTAAAGTCACCCATGATTATAGTTGTACCCTTCTTGCATGCGTCTCTAATTTCCTGTTTAATGCCCTCCCCTACATCTCCACTACTGTTTGGGGGCCTACAGACAACACCCACCAACATTTTCTGCCCCTTGGTGTTTCTTAGCTCCAACCATACAGATTCCACATCGTGATTTTCCGAGCCAATATCCTTCCTCACTATTGCATTGATTTCCTCCTTTACTAGCAACGCTACCCCACCCCCTTTCCCTTTTTGCCTGTCCTTCCTAAATATTGAATACCCCTGGATGTTCAGTTCCCATCCTTGGTCACCCTGCAGCCATGTCTCCGTAATCGCAACTATATCATACCCGTTAATAACTATCTGCGCTGTTAATTCATCTACCTTGTTGCGAATGCTCCGCGCATTAAGACACAATGCCTTTAGACTTGTCTTTTTAAGATTGCTAGTCATCTTAGTATTATTTTGCACTATGGCCCTATTTGTTTTTCGCCCTTGTTTTCTCTGCCTTCCACTATTGCTTCTTCCCTTTCTGTCTTTTGTTTCTATCCTTGTTTCCCCCTCCTCTGTCTCCCTGCTTAGTTCCCATCCCCCTGCCATTCTAGTTTAAACCTTCCACGCTGTCTTCTCCTAGAAGGGGAGAAAGTACAGATGTGTGAGTGAGTGATGGTGAAGTGGTCAACTGATGGAATGCATTGGTATGGGTGAGGCTGACCATGAAAGAAGTGCATCAGAGGGTGAGTATGAGACAGAGCCATCACATTGTATGAGGATTGGGTTGAGTGGTAGTGGTGGGGTGAGTACTGGGGAGGTGAGGAAGTGCTGAGGAAGTGCAGGTAAGTTGAGGATGAGCCTTAAGTGGATTTGAGGAGTGATGTGATAGAGTAGTGTTGGCAGTGCAGAATGAGTTGCCGGGGGCGGTGATGTGGAACACAGAATGTAGGAGAATGAGTAAGTGTACTCACTTTGGCTGACCTAGTTAGGTCATTGAAATGCTTCCTGCACTGGATCCAGGTGTGGGCAATGTTGCTGCTGCAGGCGACCTCCTCTGTCACCTCGAGCCATGCCTTGTTGGTGGCAGAGGCAGGCCACTTCCTTCCGTCCATGGGGTAAAACACTTCCCTCCTCCTCCTCACCCTGGCCAATAGCAGCTGCAGTGAGGCATCACTAAAGCTTGGAGCAGCTTTGCCCCTGTGCAGCTCCACTGTATTTTTTGATGTTTGCTGCAGCAAAAGCCTTTGGAGCAATGGCCCTTTAAATAGTGCCGCTCACAGCCTGTCATGTGGGTGCGCAGTCCGCCCACTGCGCCGCTTTAGGACGGCAAACCCCGAATCCACGTTAAGGACCACCAATTAACTCTTGATCACGTGAGAAACGGTAAGATTTTAATGGACGGGTTATCCGCACGCCCATTGACCCCGCCCCCCCCCCCCCCCCCCGCTGCCATCCCGCCGCCATTTCAAAATCGAGCCCTTAGTGTCTGTGCATAAAGTGAGGTTGAAGAAGTATTTTCACCTGATATTTTCACCTTCATATTTATGAGTGCGTTCGCTCTTTCAAGGCAATATAGGATTGTGATGTTGTTTCCTCTCCTTACAAATTCTGTGATATTTGACTGCCATCTACAGAGTAACCATGAATAAATAAATGAAGCCTGGAGCTTTCGCTCACTGACCTTAATGACATCTTCTTAATGGCAATTTGTCAAGTAACCTTCATTTTTATTATTAATGTACTAATGTTGTATTTCTGTTTTTGCAATAGACGTACCACAGAGAGTAAAATAAATCCTCCGGTCACTTACAACCTGGCATCAGGCAAATCAATTTGAAACTAGAAAATACAAAGCAAATCAGTTAGTGTCTGAAAGAGAATGATACTATAACCTTTTAAGATAGGACCCTTTATCAGTTTTCGGTCAGCTGGGTGTATGGCATGCACAGAAATCCATCACAATGGTCTCCAAACCAAATTATTGTGGAATTCATCTAAATTAAGGTTTTGTTAAGAAAAAAAGGGAAAGAAAGAAAGAAAGGGAGAAAGAGAGAGCGAGCGAAAGAAAGACTTGCATTTATATGGGGCCTTTCACAACCTCAGGTCGTCCCTAAACACTTCACAGCCAAATGAAGTACTTTTGAAGTGTAGTTACTGTTGTAATGTAGAAAATGCAGCAGCTGGTTTGCGCACAGCAAGCTCCCACAAACAGCAATGTGATGATGACCAGATAATCTGTTATGGTGATGTTGGTTGAGGGATAAATATTGACCAAGACACTGGGGAGAACTCCCCTGCCCTTCTTCGAAATAGTGCCATGGGATCTTTTACATCCACCTGAGAGGGCCGACGGGGCCTCAGTTAAATGCTTTATCTGAAAGACGGCACCTCCGATAGTATAGCACTCCCTCAGTACTGCACTAGAGTGTCAGCCTAGATTTTGTGCTCAAGTCTCTGGAGCAGGACTTGAACCCACAACCTTCTGACTCAGAGGTAAGAGGGCTACCAGTGAACCACAGCTGACATTACCTGGCATGGGGTGCACAATTTCTCCATAGAGGGATATGCCCCATTTGTCTATACCCAGGGAACTAAGGCATAGGTTGATGACAGTCAAGGTTTGAGTACCTCTAAGTAACCTTAGAGGTACTCCCTGAGCCTACCTGTTCAAAACTATACTGCATACCAGCATAGACACTGGTAAATGTTCACTGTTTGGCCAGCTAGGATAATCTTACCTGTTAGGGCATCAGTTTGCAGAGTTGCCTGCAACTAAGGAGAAAGAATCCTAGTCCCCAGTGACAGGTCTACCCTACACATCCCATCAATGGCTGGTCAACAGTGCCCTGAAGTACTGTGGACCTGTTGACTTAGGTATCAAATTATGAAGTCTGCCACACAGGATCAACGTGGCCAGATGTGTCATCTTGGAGCCAACCTGATATCTGAGGGATGACGCTTATCTCCCCTCCCCATTGAATCTAGGGAGGATAGTCACTACTTGGACATCAGATAACCAACAAACATTGGTTTGAGCCCTTTGTAGAAGGCAAACATTAAGAACTGCCCGTGAGCGGAATGGTGAGCAGCACAACTAACGTATAAAATGTTTGAAAATGAGCCACTTGATCTTTTCACATAAAAGTAGCCTTGTTTCTGCTGGCGACAAAGGATGGAAAATAGCAGAGAGTGAAATAATAATGTTTTGGGAAATTTTCAAATTAACTTTATTAGTCCAGTGCTTTGTTAGGATAATGGGTTCCTAGCAATTTCCTAGTGAAAGCTATTGCCACTGTAGCTTAGTATGCAAAGTCAGGGGTATCTGGCTTTGACACTAAAGTGTAGGGTGTAGTATTGTAATTTAGCTAAAATCCTCTGATTTCTTCATAAACTTCAGGACCGATTCTCTAATCAGGCACTCCCAGGACAGTGTGTCTCCCACATGGAGCACTGCTCAGGAAATCGTAGGCTCCACAGCCCCTGATATTCCATTAGAAAGGAACCCTTTCATTCATAGTTTTCAGCCCGAGTCATGAGGCCTATCAATCAGCGAAATCAAAAATATACATTGAGATCCAATACTATTTTCAGCGCAAATATTAACAGTAAAAAGATTAATTGCTCACCCTGCGGTCTGTACTGAGGGAGTGCTGCACTGTCGGAGGTGCCGTCTTTCAGATGAGACGTTAAACGGAGGCCCTGACTGCCCTTTCAGGTGGATATAAAAGATCCCATGGCACTATTTTGAAGAAGAGCAGTGGAGTTCTGTCCAGTGTCCTGGCCAATATTTAGCCCTCAACCAACATCACCAAAAAACATATTATCTGGTCATTATCACATTGCTCTTTGTGGGACCTTGCTGTGTGCAAATTGGCTGTCGCGTTTCCTACATTACAACAGTGACTACACTTCAAAAGTACTTCATTGGCTGTAAGGGTCTTTGGGGCGTCCTGAGGTTGAGAAAGGTGCTATATAAATGCCAGTCTTTCTTTCTTTAGTGCATTCCGCAGCTTCACAATCTTCTGTGTAAAAATAGTTTCTCCTGCTTTCTGTCCTAAATTCACTGTTTCCTTATCCCTTTCTTAGCTTTCTTATTTTCTCATATTTTTATCATACCTATAGGCCCCATATACTTCCCTCTTCAACTTTAGTTTGTTTCTAACTTGTCAATTTATCCTGAAACTTGAAATAGTTTCCTTTTTTAATGGTATGAATTCTGCACCTTTGCAATCTACTTTTTAAAGCTACCCCATTGTTGATTTACTGTCCTGTATGACAACTTCTCTTTCCTCCTTACCTCAGTCAGCTCACTCCTTATCTTTCTAAGATTCACACTGGAAGCGCAAATTCGTAGAATATACCCGCATGTCCCCTTATTCTGGAGTCTTTTACAAGACAATACAGTCATTCTCTATCTACTCTGTCAATTCTCTTCATTAACTGCCTCACCTTTAGGGAATATAACCCAAGTTTATCCAGTCCTTTTTTAATCTCATGCATTGTCTTACTGAATCACTGGACTCTCTCCAAGGCAGTTGTATCCTTCATAAGATAGGAAGTGGAATTTCCTCAGAGCTTCTCCTAATCAGCTACCATAATTTCAGCAGAAGATCGGTGGAGACCCCGGATAGAAGCGTAAACAGGATTTCCGCGATCTTCCGCCGAAGTTATGGCAACCGATTGGGAGAACCCCCAGAGGAAATTCCCAGCACTGGTGTCCAAAAGGGAATGCAATACTCCAAATGAAATCTGAGCACTTTATATTCTATACCTTATGATGAAGCCTAGCATCATATTAACCCATCTGATTGCGTTTTGAACCTATGAGTCAGCTTTCAATTACCCAGACCTTTAAATGCATTTATTATCTACCCCTGATAATGCTTCCCCATTATGATTGTACTCCCATCTTCCATTCTTACCTTGAAAGTGTACTAACTCACATTGCGATACAACGGCCCAGAATTTACTGTCAAAATAACGGTGAGGCTAATGGTGCTTGCTGTTGTTTATGCGCAAATGCATTAGAAACTTCAGGCAAGGGTAGATATGCGGTTAAACACGGAAATCCAGAAGTTGCTGACCGAGATGCGCTGATCCGCCATTAGCTTTGTGAAAACAGCATCTCGCTGCCTCCCTCACCATTGAAATGCATTGAATGGTGTGAAATTGCTGTATTTGTGCGATAGATACGAACTAAACTTGCCACAGAAAATTAAGTCGTCATTTAAAGTCTAAGTACTCTTTTAACGATGTGATAAGTGTTAATTACTGCCAGTCAATCTCTCTGGCACGGAAAATTAACTATTACAAGTGTGGAGTCTCATTTCTTCAGGTTTTAATTGTTGGAGATTTTTTAAAAATTTTAAATTAAGTTTTTTTTTACTTTGCCTTTCTGTCTCTTTTTTCTCTCTCTCTTAATCCAATCTTTCTTTCCCTCCTTATTTCTCTTTCTGTACCTGATTTAATATTGAATTCACCCATTCTAACTTATGCTTCCTTCTCAGTCCTTCCGCTGTTTATTTCTCAATCCTTCAATCTGATTGATTAAGGAGATACACAGTTGCTTGCCCTGTTCACTCAGATCCCAGATGCCCTGTTTCCCTCTCTGTGCCATTATCAGCTCAGAATTCCAGCAACTTGTGGCGCAATATGTCATCGAGATTAAACGGGTGAGGGCAAGTCTAACAAACGGTGGATGCCGTCCATTGCCCTCCTCCAGCAAATTCTGCGCCATCGAACAGCATCTGATTCACTTACGCTTTTAATTTATCAATGTTCTTTCTGTTTAACCTGTTGATGCCTGGGTTTGAATCTAGTCCAGACTAAGGGGAAGTATGTCTCCTCACCTTGTTGGCTGTAAATTAAATAAATTTGGGCAGTCTCAACCATGTTTCTGTTTGGGTCAAATCTACAACACAAAACCACTCTATCTCACTCGGAAAGCCCATAATCATGTTGGTACAGGTAATGAAAAACTGCAGCGATCCAACATGGGGTGCTCACCTGAGATTAGAATTAAGATACATTGTTAGGGTAGAATAAGGGGAACTTTATTCTAAATCTGTCTTATGTTATACATTTCTAGAGTATGCTTGATGCTGATATTTTATGCCCAAAAGTATGGAAATGTTCTAGACTGGACCACCCTCATTCAACACAACTCCTACAAAAAAAAATTCCAAGAAGTATAAAACAGTTAGTTATGACAAAAACAATTCTGATGAAAGGTCATCGACCTGAAATGTTAACTCTGTTTCTTTCTCCACAGATGCTGCCTGACTTGCTGAGTATTTCCAGTGTTTTCTGTTTTTATTTCAGATTTCCAGCATACACAATATTTTGCTTTTCAAACAGTTAGTCCATGTTTGGGCACAGATGGATTTTATTGCCCTTGTTGAACGATCTCTTACACATATAGTAAGTAATTTAGTTCTGGGCAGTGTGGTCTGAAATTAACCTGGACCAAACCGAAACTGGATGGACACATGTCCAAATAAGATATGGCTCACTTTGTCCAAGTGCTTCCATTAGTTTCACTTTCTCAATAAAAACAGATTTATAAATCAGGAAAGCTTACTCTTCTTTCATTATTCTTGAAACCCCCACGCAAGATTGCTTTATTTCATTTCCTCTGTAAATCAGCAACTAGAACAAACCCTAATATTGATTTAATAATGGTAGCATGTTTAGCCTTTCACAATAAATAAGAGCAGGAAATCACCATTCATTCTTGCGTTTTTTCCTGCTATATTTACAAATTAGGGTCTTCCATCTACAGCCAATTTGGCAAGAAGGCCATGATAATTTGTTGCTCCGAGGATTTAGTGTACACTATACATTAGGGCTTAATTATACAAAATGTCAGGAAAAGTATTTACTGGAACTATTGATTTAGTGTTGACATGCCAACCATCTATAATGGTTAAAATTTTCTGGATCTACTGCGTTTTTGTTGACATACCAACCATCTGTAATGCAAAGATGCAGAAACAAAACATGCTGGGGTTGATTTGCCAAATAAGGTTTCCCTATGTTTCCATTGATTCAGTAAAATACAGTTAAATTATTTAACTAAAGCTAGTCTGTGCCTAAAACCATTTATTTGTTCATTCATCTTTCTTCCCTTCCCATTTTGAAGATGCTGATTCACATTGGGTATGGCAGCAAAAGCAACATGATCCCTCTAGCACATTGCTGAAGTAGTCATTCTTGATCTATGATCCTAGACAGTAAGTGTTGGCAGGCTACTCAACCATGCACTGCATCACAGATGAGTCTTATCCTGGATGATGACAATGTGATGGATGTTTCAGAAGATATTTGATAAAGTGACCTGAGTATGAGACTTGTGAATAGCTGTGCGGAGAAAGGAGCAACTCAGGTGTGTAAGTAGCGGAGTGGGCTGGTGGGGGGGGGGTGGTTGAAGATATTTAGGTAGTGTGTCAGGTTATGGCAGTGGTGGGATGGGGTTTCCAAGTTGTGATGGTGTTGAGAAGATGACGCTGAGATGTGATGTTGAAATCTGGGATTACTGGTAAGGGTACCCTGAAGTGTAGTGAAGAGGTTGGGTGTCGGAGCATTGGAGTGAGGTGCAATGGTCTTGGGGTATCCGGGAAGTGGGTTTGCAAGATTTGAGAGCACTAAGAAAGGGATATCAGGGTCTGGAAGGAGTTGGGGGAGACCTGAAGTTTATTAACGCTAGAAAGGATGCTGGTGTGTGTAGTGATGGAAGAGTGTGGTGGCACTGGCAGATTGTGGGAGCACTGGATCGAGGATTTTCTTAGTGTGGGAATAAAGGGAAGGGGGCTAGGAGCTGTTGCTCAGAAAAAGCATGCAAATAGGTTTTTTTTCTGGGATGGGTCAGCAATGGCGAGTGGGGAGAAAGGCATCTGTGTTTGGCATAGGTCAAACAACTTAACTCTCCATTCAGCCTTGACCATTAATTGGTATCAGCTGATAACAAATGAAAAATCCTTTATTCTCAAAAAGCTGTCTGAAAAACCCATGGTTCTTAGCAATAACTCTTTCTGTTTTCCAAGAGTTCATCAGGATTGTCGCAAAACCCATTTTTAGCATTTTTAAGCCATTTTCCCTGCATTAACTTTAAGGGAGATGCCACAGTCTGAGCGCATGCAGTGTGTACAGTTTCCCACCATGTGTCAGTAGGAATTTTTTAACTGGAGTTTGTCCTGTGACAGAATTTCTGACTTTGTTTCTTTCAAATGATTCCAAACTACATGGTGAACCAGATTCATTTATTTTTCGTCCATTGTTGAATTAAACTCACATACAGCAGCTACCCTTCTGTTATCAACCTTGGCTCAATTGGTAACATTCTCACCTCTGAATCAGAAGGTTATGAGTTCAAGTCCCACTCTGGAGATGAGCACTAAAAACTAGGCTGATACTCCACTGCAGTACTGAGGGAGTGCTGCATTGTCAGTGGTGCCATTTTTTGGATGAGATGTTAAACCAAGGCCCCGTCTGCCCTCTCAGGTGGAAGTAAAGATCCCATGGCACTATTTTGATGAAGTGTAGGTGAGTTCTCCCCGATGTCCTAGCCAATATTTATCTCTCAACCAACATCACTAAAAAACAGATTATCCGGTCTTTACCTTATTGCTGTTTGTGGGACCTTGCTGTGCGCAAATTGGCTGCCACATTTCCTTCATTACAACAATGACTACACTTCAAAAGTACTTCACTAGCTGTAAAGCACTTTGGGACGTCCTGAGCTCATGAACAATACTAAATAAATGCAAGTCATTCTTTTTCTTTATTTATAATTAAAGCTAAATAATGAACATATTTATTTTTGTCAGTGGAAAGCTCCTCTTCATTTTGGCTTTACGTATAAAATTTTTCTCCTTTCCATTTAATCAACACATAGTGCAAAAATCCCAATGACTGTTAGATATTCATTTTTTTAGATAAAACCTGAAAAGAATGTAAGCCATGAAGTATGGAACTTTTGTCTGAAGACTGTGAGGTAAGTTTTATCTAGAGGGAGGTACACATGAGTTTCCTGGCTCCATCACCAAGACTGCCTACTTCCACTTCCCTTACCATCGCCCATCTTCACCCTGCCTGAGCTCACCTGCTGCTGAAACCCTCATCCATTCCTTTATTACCTCTAAACTTGAATATTCCAATGCTCTCCTGGCTGGCCTCCCATCTTCCACCCTCCATAAACTTGAGCTAATCCAAAACTCTGCTGCCCGTATCCTATCTCGCATCAAGTCCCATTCTCCCATCGCCCCTGTGCTCGCTGACCTACATTGGCTCCAGGTCCGGGAACGCCTTGATTTTAAAATTCTCATCCTTATTTTCAAATCCCTCCAAGGCCTCACCCCTCCCTATCTCAGTAACTTCCTGTTGACCGGAGGTCACCGGTTACAGTTATTGGCTTAGTACAAAGAGGAGAAGAGTCAATTCTCTCTTAACTCTCAATTGGCTTTACTCACGTTGTTAGATCATATACATATAGCTTATGCGTCTGGTTAGATATAGACATGCAGTTTGCGCCAGGTTATACAGTTTTACACCCAAACTAGGATCTAAACGCACACCCACTAGGTTTCTCTGACACTCCCTGAGTGGTCACAGAATATAAAGGATAATACCCGAAAAGGAGAGCTGATGCTGGCCTGGTAGGTTCTTCCACTTCTGCGATGGTTGGTCTCTGGAGTCTTCGCTCTGGCTCCATGCCCTAGATTCTTCATTCTTATTCCAAATCTTATCTCTTCAAGCTGTGTTCTCTCTCTCTCCCGTTGGTTTAGGCTTGCTCGCCTAGTCTGTGTCTTCTCCTCATTGGCTCTGTCCCAAGGACTTAGGAAGCATTACCTCATTACTCCTTTTCTAAATAAGGACTTGTGTCTTATCACATCTCCTTTGTCTTTCACAAAACTTAGCTAATTCAAACCGGTTCCAGCCAGCTCAGGCCAGCGACTGAACTCAGGTTACTTCAGTTCAAAAGTTGCTTTTGCCTGTGTGTCAGCAGCTGGGAATCTCAGGTTACTGCAGTCCCTGGCCAACAATCTTCCAGCTCTGCAATCCTCCGAGATCTCTGCGCTCCTCCAATTCTTGCCTCTTGCGCATCCCCGATTTTAATCGCTCCACTATTGGCGGCTGTGCCTTCAGCTGCCCAGATCCTAAGCTCTGGAATTCCCTCCCTTAACTTCTCCACCTCTCTACCTCTCCTCCTTTAATATGCTCCTTAAAACCTACCTCTATGATCAAGCTTTTGGTTACCAGTCCTAATATCTCCTTATGTGGCTCAGTGTCAAATTTTGTTTGATAACGCTCCTGTGAAGCGCCTTGGAACATTTTACTATGTTAAAGGTGCTATATAAATGCAAGTTGTTGTTGTTGTTCTTGTCTGCTTATTTGCATTCCCATTAGTGCAGGCATTGGTGTAAAACAAGTGTCAGCAGCAGACTGGAGGACAAACAGGTAAGAGAGGAACATGCTTGACTCTTCCATTTCACTCTCTAATAACTGCACTGCATGTCTAACCAATATTTTATTACGCTTGTACAGAATAATGACCATTCAAGCACCATCTGTTCCCAGAGTGTAGCAGGCCTGGCACCAGCCAGAGGAGAAGAACATACAACTTCACTCTTTCAGACCTTCAAGCCCTCCTGGAGGGCACTGAAGGAGCTGAACAGACTCTTGGGTATAGGTGCCACCAAGTATCCCAGAATTACCACTCGTGCTACCTGGAGGCACTGGCACTGAGTTCCAACTCCCTCACACCCAGGACTGTAGAACAGTGCCGCAAAAACTTCCACATCCTCAGCACACCCATTGCACACCTCCCCCATTTCTTCCTCGCCCACACTGGGCACTAGCACACTCTTCACCCTCTTAAAGCAAAACTTCCACAACTAATCCTTCACCGTACTCTCTCCTTAAGAAGGGCTCCAACTCGACATCTTACATTATGGCTTCCCCGGTCCCCTCACTACTTATGTGCACAACCTGAAAACCCCTTCCACCACCTTAACAGCCTCATACCCCACATCTCTCACTTCACCTCTCCCACGCCACATGACACACACTCCTCAACTGCCAGCCTTACCCTTATTAATGCTATCTACTTGCAGGACAAATTGCCCACCACAGACAGTACACTGGAAGGGACTTCCCCGACCCTAATACCTCAACTCCTTAAAGGAGAAAGCCATGGAGGTTATGGGGAGGCATTCAGCTCTTGCTGGGGGGGATGGTGAGGTTGGCAATAACTTGCCGGCACCAGGTTACTGACTTAGTGCCTATATTGTCAGCCTGGCGTCCCTCTGAAGCACCACACAGACACAACCTTCTACCCCCTTCTCTGTCTCTTTAATCCCGAGGGCGCGATGTTCACCCAATCTTAGCTCCTACTTTCCTTTCCTGCAGATCCACCACAGGAGGAGGAAGAAGATGATGATGGTGAAGAGAATGAAGAGGACCAGGCCACCCAGGAGTGGCAGCTCCACGATACTTGGAGTTATAATGAAAGGTGATCTCACTGAAACGTATAAAATTCTAAAGGGCTTGACAGGGTAGATGCTGAGAGGCTGTTTCCTCTGGCTGGAGAGTATAGAACCAGGGGGCATAGTCTCAAGATAAGGGGTCGGCCATTTAAGACTGAGATGAGGAAAAATTTCTTCACTCAGAGGTTTGTGAATCTTTGGAATTCTCTACCTAGGAGGGCTGCGGATGCTCAGTCATTGCGTATATTCATGACTGAGATCGATGGATATTTGGACGCTAAGGGAATCAAGGGATATGGGGATAGGGCGGGAAAGTGGAGTTGAGGTAGGAGATCGGCCATGATCTTATTGAATGGCGGAGCAGGCTCGAGGGACCGTATGGTCTACTCCTCCTTCTATTTCTAATGTTCTTACACTGACATCTCTCAGGACAGCAGCACATGCCAGGCCCCCAGCCATGCCCCTCTAGAACTACACCAGTGGAACATGGGAGGCGTCTCCAAGCTGTCAAGGAGCAAACTGACATTAGACAAGGGCCACCTCAGTCTCATGAGCCTTTTGTACAACTAGAGCAGCAAATCACCTCCTGCAATTCTGGCCCTCAGGCGGCACCTAGAAGCACGAGAACAGAATAGTCGAACTTGCTCTTCAGAAACCCTGACTGTGGTTAGTGGAGGGCATTTGTGGTGGCCTGATCCTGTGAGAAGCAGTCAGAAGATTTTGCACAGAAAAAAAATCAACATGGAAATATTGGGGCCCCTTGTTTTGAAGATCATTTGTATATGAATTGCTAATGATTCGTATTTTTTTATATAAATGTTTTCACACAGTTAGGTTCATTTGTACACTCTGTTTAATTTTTGTGCCTCTTTTTGAATTTTGAATGGAGAAGGTGGCAGCAGTAGTCAAACGGTATATGTTGGGATGGGTGAAAATAGTCCTGCAAGTAGATAGTGTCAAGCTGATGTTACCATTGCTCCTGAAGCCAAACACATTGTATATAATGTTGTGTTAAAGATAAATCAATACATACGTGCAGTACAGGGCAAAACATTTCTGAACAGATGAATCAGACCCTCGACATTTTGTTTAATGGATTTCAAAACCACATTGTATGACAGCAACAAAGTACCTTTCAGGTCCTCTCTCATTACACACGTGCTTACATATCCGTATCTAGTGGGGAAAAAATTAAATTATCTCGGTCACATGCCAGAGAAAACAAACTCCCTTTTCAGTTCTAAATGGATTTCTGATCATTTTCAATTTAAACGTTTTGGTCTAGCTGAACTGTTCAGAAAGCAGAGATACAGTGACCTTTTCCACCTTTCATTCTATTGACTTTTTAAAAATATATTTGTCTTTGAATTTCATGAAGTGCACTTATTCTGCCATTAGTCTACTCAAGTAAAGTAGTCCATGTAATTGCTGTTATTTTACAATGAAAATTGTGTGACGGTGGTGAAGGGGCATTACCCGCACGCCCACCAGAATAGCATGAAGCAAAATGGGAGTCCTTATCCAGTAATCTGGTAGCAAACATGTAAAAATCTGATCATCTGATTGGATGGTTTTGACCTGAACATCTAGTCAACTAGTCAGCACCCAAAATCCAACTGATCAGATATTTTGAATCTAAAAGAGAAGCTCTCCACTGACAGGTTAAAGTGTTATGGGGGAAGAAATAAATGATAAATGGAACAATCAACAGTTACAGGCTGCACTGATGTAAATGGTGGTGGACAATTAAGCAACTCACGGGAGAAGAGGCTCCATGAACATCCCCATCCTCAATGATGACGGGGCCCAACACGTGAGCGCCAAAAGACAAGGCTGAAGCTTTTGCAACCATCTTCAGCCAGAAATGCTGAGTGGATGATCCATCTCGGCCTCCTCCTGAGGTCTCCACCATCACAGATGCTATTTTTCAGCCAATTCAACGTGTCATCAAGAAATGGGTGAGTGCACTGGATACAGCAAAGGCTACGGGTCCCGACAATATAGTGGCTGTATTGCAGAAGACCTCTGCTCCAGAACTAGCTATGCCTCTAGCCAAGCTATTCTGGTACATCTACCCGACAATGCATAAAATTTCCCAGGTATGTCCTGTCCACAAAAATCAGGACAAATCCAACCCAGCCAATTACGGCCCTATCAGTCTACTCTCAATTATCAGCAAAGTGATGGAAGGAGTTATCAACATTGCTATCAAATGGCACATACTCACCTCTCACCAGCGTTCAGTTTGGGTTCTGTCAGGATCACTTAGCTCCAAACTTCACTAAAGCCTTAGTCCAACATGGACATGAGAGCTGAATTCCAGAGGCGAGGTGAGAGTGACTGTCCTTCAAAGCAAGGCAACATTTGACTGGGTGGCACCAAGGGGCCCTAGCAAAACTGAAGTCAATGGGGATCAGGGGGCAGACTCTCCAGTGGCTGGAGTCATACCTGGCACAAAGGAAGACGGTTGTGGTTTTTGGAGGCCAATCATCTCAGCCCCAGGACAACACGGCAGGAGTTCCTCAGGGCAGCATCCTAAGCCCATTCACAATTCCTCAGATAATGAGATAGTCCATGCCCACATGCAGCAAGATCTGGACAATATCCAGGCTTGGGCTGATAAGTGGCAAGTAACATTAGCGTCACACAACTGTCAGGCAATGACCATTTCCAACAAGAGAGGGTCTAATCACCTCCCATTGAATTCAATGGCATTACTATCGCTGAATCCTGCACCATCAACATCCTGGGGGATCACCATTGACCAGAAACTCAACTGGACCAGCCACATAAATGTCTGGTCTACTAGAACAGGTCAGAGGCTGGGTATTCTATGGTGAGTGGTCACATCCTGACTCCCCAAAGCGACTCCACCTTCTACAAGGCACAAGTCAGCGCTGTGATGGAATACTCTTCACTTCCCTGGCTGGGTGCAGCTGCAACAACACTCAAGAAGCATCCGGGACAAAGCAGACAGCTTGATCGGCACCCCATCCACAGGCTTAAACATCCATTCCCTCCACCACCGCCATATCGTGGCTGCAGTGTGTACTATCTACAGAATGCAGTGCAGCAATTCGCCAAGGCTTCTTTGGCAACCCCACTTTCACAAAGTTTTGTGCAATTTGGATGAAATATTCACTGATTAACTAACTGATGATTTAGCTGCTGGAGAAGTGTGAAAGAATTGTAAATACAGGCCCGTTGTGGCTGATCAGTATTCTTTCTTTACTGCTAACAAATTTGATTTCCTGGAAACTGCGGCAGTAACAGTTCTCCCCAACTATTTGGATTTTGAGCTCGTTATTTTAAGAGGGCAATTAACCCTTTGTTGGACAAGAAAGGAAAATAAGCTCTTCAGTGAGTTCCTATAGGGTTATGTTGAGTATGTGATACAAATAACCCTTTTTGTGGTAAAAAATCTTTCATTTATATAAAGCCTTTCCCAAATTTAGGACCTCCCAAAGCACTTTACAGCCAATGAAGTGCTTTTGTAGTCACTGTTGTAATGTAGGAAACGCAGCAGCCAAATTTGCGCACAGATGCTCCCACAAACAGCAATGAGATAATGACCAGATAATCTGCTTAATGATATTTGTTAAGGGATAAATATTGGCCAAGGTACCGGGGAAAGCTCTCCTGCTCTTCAAATAGTGCCACGGGATCTTTACGTTCACTTGAGAGGGCAGACAGGGCTTCAGTTTAGCTTCTCATCTGAAAGACCTCCGACAGTGCAGCGCTCCCTGCACTGAAGTGACAGTCTGGATTTTGTGCTCAAGTCTCTGGAGTGGGGCTTGATCACACAACCTTCTGGCTCAGAAGCAGAGTGCAACCACTGAGCCAAGGCTGAGGATAATACTTTAAATTAATGGACTTTAAGGAAACGTTGTGTAAGGAGGATGCAAACCCCACCTCTCCCCGCTTTAGTCCTGGCGTCACTGTGACGCTGAAGTACATCCACTGGATATAAACGTGGCACTGTGAGCACAGGACCCCAAATGCAGGCTGCACTTCTCAACAACAAGTAAGTGAAAAAAAAGTTTGCTTTCGTTTCTTAAAATAAATGGACGTTGTTGCACAGTGTATCGTTTATCAATAAAAACAGACCAGTGTCTAAGGCTGGGTTGTTTCTTCCAGCTGAGTGTTGTGCTTTTACCCCCAGGTATCATGCTTAACGCTGTGTTCCTGTGTTGCTGGGCTCTGCACATGGTTCCGATCGTTCTCACCTCTGGTCCCACCAGAACTATAGAAGATGAGTTGGATTCCAGCTTCGTGCGGGATGCGGCCACATACAACGACCGTGCTCTTCTGAGCAGGGTCAAGACCCTCCTGTCTGCCGCAGGTGTGTACCAACATTCTCTGTCCAATTCTGCATGACTGAGTGAGGCTCTCCAAGCGAGTAAATATTCGCTGCTTAAACCACAATAGGCGGTGGAAATGGAATTGCTTTCAGTTGCCTTGTGGCAATCGAAGGAACCCAGAACAGTTGGTGGGTTCTTGGCTCCAATAGGGGACCGCGAGGTGAGCACGGGAGCGATTCCACATATAGGACTTGCAGTTAAATTAGAAATGGGTTTCAAACAGAAGGAAATGAATATTTGTAGCGTGTCTTGCAATATCCCTGTGTATTTGTAGTAACTCAGACCTTCGCGCAGGTTGCAGGTAGGTAAGACTGTTGGAGCGTTGTGTTCCAATAGCAATATACCAGCCTAACATATCCAGATTAAATATGTACTATTTTTGCACTATATTGTCTTCAAATATATCAACTGACAACAAACCCTTAAGCTTCAATTTACTAGTGTGTCTCCCTCCTCTGTTGTTGTCTCTTTCTTACTTGTCTGTTGTCGCTCTTTCGCTGCTCTTCTGCTTTACTTTGCCATTTCTTTCCGATTCTGTCTCCATCCTTTTTTTAAACATATTCTCTCTTTGTCCTGTTTTGTGCTTTCCCCTCTGTCCTCTTCTGCACCCCCCCCCCCTCCCGAAAATATTCTGCTGGTATAGAACACAATTATTTTAACTGGTTCTCATTTTAAGCTATAACTAAATCGTTCAGGTAGAGAACAAAACATGAACAATTTGTGAGACAGTTTTTATTTTTTAATAAGATTTAGTACAATCAACCAAATCAAAGTTTCATGTTTCACAATTTGCATTCGCTCAAACAACATGGGGCATTTTACAAGTGATTTTAAAGTTGTAATTTTGTACTCCAGGTCCACTGGCAGGCCCCGCATTGGATGGAGCAGTAGATTTAGTTAAGGAGGATCGTGTGTCAGAGAACATTATGCTGGATCCTGAGGTAAATGCAATTTTCATACATCAGCAAAGCAAAACGCAGCGACCATTGCTTTGTAATAAACTAGTTCCAGTTTTACTACATGTAAATTTAGACTTTTCATAATAAATCTCAGTTTTTAAAATTTCATACAAACTGCTTATTTGTATGAAATGTAAAGTATCAGCACACAGAATTAGGTCTTGTGAAATTCATTCCTTATCCTTTTTCCTTCCCAACGGAGTATAGATTCTTGAGATGTTTCAATATTATTTTTTTTTAAAATAGAGTGATTTCTCTCGAAGCTGTACCACATTGTTAAAAGTAAAGCAAAATTAAGAACTGTGCAAAGTTCAAGCTAAACAACTGAGCATTTCAGACTCACTTTATAATAGTAAAGAGGTGATTTTAATGGAATGTGTCTGATTAATGAGAGAACAATTTTCTGAAAGATCACCTTGAGACATTCTATGTAATTGTTTATTAATCTTTTTAAATCAAATTTATAAATGGCAATAATAGGAGATAGAGCAAGTTCAGCATTGAAAGTAAGTAGTCTGTCCAGACAAAGTTCTGGCAAGGGAGGCCAAGCAGCTAGTGGCTGTGGTTCACGAGGTGATCAATGAGTTAGGCAAGCATGAGTTGGAGGTCCTGCAGTCAGATATTCAGGGGCTAGATGCTTTTAAATATACAATACCCAGAAATTACAAAGGAAACCTATTTTGTGGGCAACAAAGGAGGTAATGCAAGGACTAAGGGCAAAATGGAGCATGCTCCTCAAATTTAGATCTTCAGATTCAGTGCTAGAGTATAAGGATAGGGTGAAGACTAAAAAGAACACTTTTTTTGATTAATTCTTGGGATATGGACGTTGCAAGCAAGGCCGGCATTTTATTGCTGATCCCTAATTGCCCTTGAGAGGGTGGTGGTGAGCCTTCTTCTTGAGCTGCTGCAGTTTATGTGGTGAAGGTACTCCCACATTTCTGTTAGGTAGACAGTTCCAGAATTTTGACCCATCGACCATGAAGGAACGGCAATATATGTCCAGGTCGGGATGGTGTGTTACTTGGAGGAGAACTTGGAGATGATGGTGTTTCCATGCACCTGCTGCCCTTGTCCTTCTAGGTGGTGGAGGTTGCAGGTTTGGGAGGTGCTGCCGAAGAACCCTTGGTGACTTGCAGCAATGCATCCTGTAGATAGTACACACTGCAAACACAGTGTGCCGGTGGTGGAGAGAGTGAATGTTTAAGCTGGTGGATGGGGTGCCTAATGGGATGTCCTAATTATACAAGCAAGAATAGATAGAGATTGAAGGCAAAATAAAAGGCTTCTACAAATACATCTGGAGTAATACCTTTGAGAGGGGCATGTGGTATTGGCAGCCAGGAAATGATGGATATCCAGAATAATTGTGTTCACAGAAAAAGCCACTGACTCACTCCTGGAAATAAGGATTAATTTTCAGAGAAGTGAGGAGGAATTTTTAAGGACAATAGGAACTACTGATAGGGAAGTGATGGAAACAGTAAAGGCACTGAAAGAGGATTGGGCCCAGGGCCCTAGCCTGCACGCAAGGGTACTTAAGGAAATAACCAATTAAATTGGTTAAGTTCCAGTGGGGATCACTAGGGAATCATAGAATTGGGAGTTGTACCAAATGTCCTGGAAGTTATAGGGCTGACATCTGTTGTTTGTAACATTTTAGATGCTATCCTAAGGAAGGGCATTGAAATAATCAGGGCAAAGCACATGATTTTGTAGGAGGAAGAATATGCTTCACAGATCAGTTAGAATTCTTAGAGGAGGTATCAGAGCTTTTGGATAAAGGGAAGTCCACGGTGAACATTTTATCTAGACTTTTTAATACTGTACTGCATAGGAGGTAGAAAAGCACAAAATAGATCAAGTTTATTTAGTCGCTGGGGAAAAAAATACTTTCATTTAGCATATTAACCACCTTTCGTCTGGGTGTCTTGTTCAAAAAAAAATTGAGAGAATGCACATTGTTTTTAAAAAAATCATTAAAAGTAACCTTTCTTTCCAAATCTTTTTTGTGAGAAAAATCATCAAAATCCTGAAACATGATATTTAAGGTCCTTAAAAGGTATTGGCAAGTTGAACCCTAAAAACTGTTTATTGTGATAACACCAGGAGGAGGGAAATGAATGGACAGATCAGACATTAAAAAAAACTACAGAGGGTGATGAATGTTTGGAATAGCTGCCCAGGGAGACTATCAAGACTGATTAACAGCAATAATTTTAAGAGGGATTCAAACAGGCATTTGGTAAGAATTCAAGGATATAGGTGTGAACTGTGTGCTCTGTTTTTGAACTCTGGGGCTGACTAGATGCACCAAAATGATCTTGTCAGATCTTGTATATTCGTATGCTCTGTGTGTGTATGTATGTAGTATGCGATTAACTATTAAATGTAATTGTTTATTAATTACTTCAATGCTGCAATATGAAGAAATGGTATGTAGCTGTGATTTCCTAATCTTTAAATTTGAACTTTTTCCCCTGCAGGTAATATCCAATGCATTGGAGATAGACAGATCAGAGCGTTCACCGAGAAGATGTGTCCGACACTTGGAGTCCTGTTTCGGTCGTACTCTGCCTTGCTGTGATCCATGTGCCATTTGTTCCTGCAGGTTTTTTAATGCCATCTGTTACTGCAGGAAAATTGGCAATAGCTGCCACCAGGGCAAGAACTAGATTTGTATTCTTGCTGTCTGCTAGAATATGTTTTTGTAAAATATGTATGCTCAAATTTATGTTGTATTGTTTTTAGTGTGTAACTTGTATTTTTGCTGTTGAAATAAACTTATTACATACAAGAAAGAGGAAAAAAGACTTGGGGGGGGAAAATTGGATAAGGGCTGTTTTTGGGTGCGGGTAGCGTGATGCGCTATTATCCCGCGTCCAATGACCCCTGCGCAGGCAGGACCCGAGTTTCAGCCGGCTTGAGTACTGACCTGCAATCAGTATCCCATTCCGGGCCTTGCACGTGGAATCAATGCAATTCGCACTTTCCAACAGCAGGGGAACCCAATCTCTTAAAGGGAGGATGTTTCTTAGAAATTTCTTACAGGTAGCTGGTACCTGTTATTTGCTGAAAATAACAGTCTACTGTCTACATGGAGTCTGAACGGAGGTCAGACATCGCACATGTAAAACACAGATGCAGGTCCCATCCCTATGTTTACACACTGATGTTAAAACATTGAATAAAGGTTGCGCATTACTAAATCCTACATCCTCCAATCTGCAAGCCAGCCCTCACCAATCTGCTGATCTGAGTTGGTACCAGGCCTGCGAGAGCACATGCACCAAGGTTCTCTGCTGATGCACTAGAGACCTTGATGCAAGAGCTGGACAGAAGGAGGGACATCCTATATCAGCGGGGGGGGGTGGGGGGAGGGCAAGAGGCGCTCAAGACATATACTCAAAAGGCAGTGGGCAACGGGGGACGAAGTCAATGCCAGGCGCGCACAGCATCGTGAACATGGATGCAATGCAGGAAGAAGTTCAATGCTTTGACATAAGTGGTCAAGGTGAGTGAGGTCAACTGTCAAGTGGTGTCTCCTACCAACTGCACCACGCACTGCACCCCCCATCCCCCACATACCAACAAACTCTTTCCATCAGTACTCAACTCTTCCAACCAGATAATTCCTCTCACCCTTACACATTACCACTGTTTCAAGCTGCCCACCCACAACTCACAGGCCACACACACTGGCAGCTATTCAACCATGACAGGCACATCACCCAGACACACGTCCCACTTTCTTGCAGGAGAAGGTGGCGCATATCAGGATGCAGCAAGTGGCAGTGGCATTAGCCCCTTGAGCCTGTTCCATCATTCAATGAGGTCATGATGGACCTGTGACCTAACTCCATATACCCGCCTTAGCCCCATATCCCTTAATACCCTTGGTTCACAGAAATCTATCAATCTCAGATTTAACATTCACAAGTGAGCTAAAATCAACTGCCGTCTGCAGAACAGCATTCCAAACTTCTCCCACCCTTTGCGTGTAGAAGCATTTCCTAACTTCACTCCTGCAAGTCATGGCTTTAAATGTTAGGCTATGTCCCCGCGTCCTTGTATTCAAGTCTAGGAGATCTCCAAAAACAGTTAGAAATGTCTTGGCAGCCAGAAGCAATAATCCAGCCACTAACCTGTAAATCCTGCATGGACCCTTTAAATAGCACTGGTGGGGGGGTCCTCCAGGCACTCTAAGACACATTCAGATGGTCGGGGTTAAGACTGTGCGTTGAGTTAAACACTAAGTCCCAAAATGGTGTTTATCGCTTTAAATCAGCGTTGCACACTGATTGTATCCATTTTTTCCTTACTTTTCATGATTCCAGCATTTGTTATCTACACCTGCGCTAACTCCTATACCAAGATGGCGTCCGGCGCACTTCTCGCTTTAAACGTGCGTGTGCATCCAAGTCGCCATCTTGGATGTCAGCGAGGCCTGTAGCACCGAAACAACGGGTGCTACACGGCCCAATTTAGCGCCCATGTTCTTGAAATATTACCTAGATCTTTATTTGTGACAAGTTTCGACAGGATCAGTGCTGGGACCACTGTTGTTCACTATTTACATAATTGATTTGGACTCGGGAATCGGAAGTACAATTTCAAAATTTGCAGACAACACCAAATTGCGGAGGACTCCGACAAAATACAGGAAGACTTTAATAAACTTGCAGAAGGGGCATGTAATTGGCAAATTAATTTCAATATAGATAAGTGTGAGATATTACATTTTGGTAGGAAGAATAAGGAGGCCACATACTGCTTGGATAATAAGAAACTAAATGAGGTATAGAACCTTGGTTAAGCCACACTTGGTGTACTGTGAACAGTTCTGGTCTCCATATTATAAAAAGGATATAGATGCACTGGAGAAGATGCAAAAACGATTTACTAGGATGATACCAGAACTGAGCAGTCATATCTATCAGGAAAGATTGAGCAGGCTGGGGCTCTTTTCTATAGAAAAGAGAAGACTGACGGGTGACTTGATAGAGGTCTTTAAGATTATGAAAAGGTTTGATAGGGTAGACGTAGAGAAGATGTTTCCACTTGTGAGGGAGACCAGAATGAGAGGCCATTAATATAAGATAATCACTAATAAATCCAATAGGGAATTCAGGAGAAACCTCTTTACCCATAGAGTGGTTAGAATGTGGAACTCACTGCCACAAGGACTGGTTGAGGTGATTCGCATAGAGAAAGAAATAGAAGGATATGCTGATAGGGTTAGATAAATTAGGGAAGGAGAAGGCTGCTGTGGAGCATAAACACAGGCATGGACCTGTTGGGCCGAATGGCCTGTTTCTGCGCTGTACATTCTATGTAATTCTATGTAAAAGTAGATGTCACAAAATCTGAACAGAGATTGAAGGACTCTGTCTCCCTTTGGCGGAGTTTTAAAGCCATGCCTTTTAAATGTAGTTAAGGAGTGTCACAAATTCATTAAGTTTGCTACTAGTAGACATATTAATCTCAGGCTTTGCTACATTATAGGATACCAGTGTATGGATGCTTAACACATTGTTTGAAATTCCTTTCTCTGGTTTTTAATGGAGGCTTTAAACCGCCTATTTTAAACAGATTAGCAGAGGAAGGAATATCACATGAACGAATTTATTATTTGAATGATAGGATCATAACTTCAAGTTCTCAATTTCTTATATTCTTCCAAATAACATTCTAAATGTTGTTTTATCCTTAACTGAAAGCAGTGACTTGATTCTGCAACATGAATGTTCACTACTTTGCTTTTGACTGAAGACTGGAAACAAAATACAGGGCAGTGGATGGATCTTAGTCTATGTTACAAATTAGGAGTCTGTGATAGATAATTTCATGGGCTCAGCATCACCAGCCTCTCCCGTAAGTAGACCTCATCCCTTATGATCAGGGTAACCCTTGATTTTTTCTGAACTTACATTTGTGTCTTAGGGATATGATAACATTGGTAATTTAAGTTTCAAAGCTTCATTGTTATAAGCCAGAGAAAGCTTTAAATTTTGTTCACAGCTAAAGTGTTATATAGCATAAATAAAGTAGTAGAACAGACATGTAAAAACTGGTTGATGTTCAACGTAAACCACTTGTCCCTAAAGTATGTGGGAAGATCTGGCACATACCTCCACAGTCCTGTCTTCCTACTTGTTCCATCTCTCAGACTGGTTATATAATCCATGTTCCTGTACCCCTTTTAGAATTGTGCCCTTTAGTTTATATTGCCTTTCTTCGTTTTTCTGCGTTAAATTTCATCTGCCACATGTCTGCCCATTCCACCAGTCTGTCTATATCCTCTTGAAGTCTATCCTCCTCACTGTTCACTGCACTTCCAAGTTTTGTGTCATCTGCAAATTTGGAAATTGTGCCCTGTACACCCAAGTCCAAGTCATTAATATATATCAAGAAAAACAGTGGTCCTAGTACCGACCCCTGGGGAACACCACTGTACACCTCCCTCCAGTCCAAAAAACAACACTACTCTCTGCTTCCTGTTACTTAGCCAATTTTGTATCCATGCTGCTACTGCCCCCTTTATTCCATGGGCTTCAATCTTGATGACAACACTATATCAAACACCTTTTTGATGTCCATGTACACTACATCAACCGCATTGCCCTCATTAACCCTTTCTGTTACCTCATCAAAAAACTCTATCAAGTTAGTTAAACACCATTTGCCTTTAACAAATCCATGTTGGCTTTCTCTAATCAATCCACACTTGTCCAAGTGACTGTTAATTCTGTCCTGGATTATCGTTTCTAAAAGTTTCCTCACTACCGAAGTTAAACTGCCTGACCTGTAGTTGCTGGGTTTATCCTTACACCCTTTTTTGAACAAGGGTGTAACATTTGCAATTCTCCAGTCCTCCGGCACCGTGCACGTATCTAAGGATGTTTGGAAGATTATGGCCCGTACCATCGCAATTTCCACCCTTACTTCCCTCAGCAATTAGGATGCATCCCAAAGACAGATGCGAAGTACTCATTTAGTACCTCGGCCATGCCCTCTGCCTCCATGAGTAGATCTCCTTTTTGGTCCCTGATCGGCCCCATCCCTCCTCTTACTACCTGTTTACTGTTTACATGCCTATCAAATGCTTTTGGAATCCCTTTTATGTTTGCCGCCAGTCTATTCTCATACTCTCTCTTTGCCCCTCCTATTTCATTTTTCACTTCCCCTCTGAACTTTCTATATTCAGCCTGGTTCTGACTTGTATTATCAACCTGACATCTGTCATATGCCCCTTTTCTCTGCTTCATCTTACTCTCTATCTCTTTTGTCATCCAGGAAACTCTGGCTTTAATTTCCCTACCTTATATAGGGTACGGTAGCGTAGTGGTTATGTTACTGGGCTAGTAATCCAGAGGCCTGGACTAAAATCCAGAGTCACGAGTTCAAATCCCACCACAGCAGCTGGCGAATTTAAAAATTCAATTAATTAAATAAAAATCTGGAATTAAAATACTAGTATCAGTAATGATAGCCATGAAACTACCGGATTGTTGTAAAAACCCATCTGGTTCACTAATGTCCTTTAGGGAAGGAAACCTACTGTCCTTACCTGGTCTGGCCTATATGTGACTCCAGACCCACAGCAATGTGGTTGATTCTTAATTGCCCTCTTAGGGATGGGCAATAAATGCCAGCCTTGCCAGTGACACCCACATCCCATGAACGAATAAAAAAAAAAAAACCTTTCTCCCTTGTAGGAATGTACCTAGATCTATGATTAGCATGTGAGTTATCAATGAATGGAATAGCTACTTTCAGGAAATCAATGTTTTCAGCAGATAACAGTACGGTAAAAAAAAGTGAAACTATTGGCAAGTTAAGCTTTCAAACAAAACTTGTTTCTGCCCAAATCAGTCCGAACATTTTTCACTGTTGTTACTTAATCCATACCCTGTGCATAAATAATAAAGGTCCTTAACCGCATGCTTTTAAAGCGTTTTGGGACGTCCTGAGATTGCCAAAGGCACTATATAAATGCAATTTCTTTCTTTTAGGCAGAGGAACTTGTGAAATACAACTAAATTAGTTAATGAATCAAAAACTAGGGCAACCCGGCAGGTGCAGTAATAGAGGTTTGATTAGGACCCAAATCCCATTTTTATTTGACATTCCAAACGAGCAGCTTTTGCTGTTTCTTGACCAGGACACCAGCATCCCCATAGTGACAGGGTACTCCCATTCAGATCTTACTCCCAAAAAAATCCCAAAAATACAACTTTTACCCAAAAATCAAGCCTAGGCCATTAAATTTCCCAAGCTGAAAGTGGAAACAATGACAAACAAAAAAAGTGTAAAGGTGGAAGAGTTACCTTTTGTAAAGCAAACATTATAAGGTAGCTGTTGCTTAGGTAAGAAGGCACTTTTACGAATAAAACTATTAGCCAATTCTGAGGATTTTGCTATGAATAATTTTCCAATTTGCAGGTAGTAAGGACCTTTAGGTGGTCGTGTGCTTGCCTCCATGCAGAAGCACTGCATTTTCAGATAAGCAGAGATTTAACCTACCACTGATGGTAGGCTAAGGCACCCAATTAAAAGTTAAAGCTATTCAAAGCCAGCACCTCAATCAAGTCCACCATGCTAATAAATACAAATAAATGTATTATCATATTCGACAGGAAGTAAAAGAATAAAATGGAGGCTAGAAGGAGTCAGAGATAACCACAGGGGACTATTTCCTTACGTATAACAAAACTGTTAACCTGTTCTTTATAAACAACTTGCATTTATATAGTGCCTTTAACATAGCTTCAGGAGTGTTATCAGACAAAATTTGACACCGAGACTCAAAGAGATATTAGGACAGATGACCAAAAGTTTGGTCAAAGAGGTAGTTTTTAAGGAGCGACTTCAAGAAAGAGAGAGAGTAGAGAGGCAGAGAGATTTAGGGAGGGAATTCCAAACCTTAAGGTCTAAACAGCTGAAGGCATGGCCGCCAATGGTGAAGCAAAGGAAATCGAGGATGCGCATGAGGCCAGAATTGGACCACAGCAGACAAAGGAAATCGTTCTCCCATGCAGCTCTGAACACCTGTTATATCACTTAAACAATTCTTAAACTACAATGAAACATTTTTTGAACTCAAACAATGTTACTTACTCCAGACTATATAGACCATGATAGCAAGACAGTCAACAAAATTTTGAAAATTATTGAATGGCTCAGGACCAAGAGTATCATATTACCAACTTCAAAAGGAACTGCGAGAAAGCAGATTGATTTCAGCATTCAAAGCTCCAAAGACAATGAAAGAGGTTAATCGCAGCAAAAAAACACTCGTGATGCTGGACAATAGCAAACACTTTCATTGAGTGACAGCACATTCCACGAATCTTAAATGCCATCTTCAATTTAAAGCGAAATGTAATTTTTAACAGTTCAATTTGAAACTTGAATTGCCTGACAATCAAATTATACAAGGGCATCATTATACTACAGGACCTATTTGAGAATGGTACTTATTGAGAGCAATGTGGGGTTGGCAGACTGGAGTTATACTGTCTGTTCTATGCCACACTCTAACCAAAAGAAAGATGCTGTGCACATTGCATGTTTTCTCAGAACTCTGCTCACAGGCATCTAAACGAATTAAATTTTAATGTTAGAGAGCTGACTATTTGTTCTAAGATTAAAAATGAAGTTCCAGGACAGGCCAATGGGGATTTTAAAAAATTTACTTTGCACCATCTGGAGTGGGTGTGAAGCCCAAGGAATGTGAGACTACCTTGTGTTGGTGGCCTCACACCTTTTGTTCAATTGATGTGAAGCGTTCTGAGTGTGCATCAATGCCCATGGAGGTATAACGTGGGACGCCATGGAGAACAGTAAATCTGTGTGATGTGAGCGCCTCTCCAGGAGGACGTCTGACACTAGTTTGAGTTTGCAATATAGCTCCAACCTAACTACACTTTGGGTGACTTCACATTTGAATCATGGCTTTTGTCAAAGTGAAGCTGAAACCACTTGGCATTGATGCAAGCTGTTGTATAACAGACCAATAATTTCCTGAACTTAATATGATTAAAGTGGTCCTATAACTTCTGTAATTTGGTCAGTGTGACAGTTTGGTTATGTCCCAGTGCAGGAAAACAGGGCAAAATGTCTTAAGTGACTAACATTACCGGACTGTGTCAGGACCATTCTGCAAACACAGAAGTTAGTACCCAGACTAAAACTTTAACAAAATTATGAAAGAAGTAATCAAACACAATGAATGTGTTGACATTTCTCAACGTTATGACTATGTAGAGAGAATGGGTCTAACTGTTAGTGAACCCAGATCACATGCCCTTTTGTTTTTTATTGAATCATTGGCTGTGAAAATTCATCTAACCTTTATTTGCTTCAGATCCTTTCATAGGAACATAGGCCCAGCAGCAGGCCTTTCGGCCCATCAAGCCTGCTCTGTCACTTTGAAAGCCATGGCAGTTCTTTATCTTTTAATCTCAATTCTCTGCCCTTTCTCCATATCCTTTAATATTCTCATTTCCCAAGTAAGTATCTATAGGGCTGATTTTAACTTTGAGGGGTAGCAGAAAACGGGCGGGAGCTGATCGGCCATTCACTTTACACCCCACCTGATTTTCCTTCCCTGTGTCCTGGGACCAATACATATCCCTCAACCAACATCACCAAAAACAGATTATCTGATCAATTATCTCATTGCTGTTTGTGGGACTTTGCTGTGTGCAAATTGGCTGGCACGTTTGCCTACATTACAACAGTGACTACACTTCAAAAGTAATTATTTGGCTGTGAGGCACTTTGGGATGTCCTGAGGTCGTGAAAGGCGCTATATAAATGCAAGTTCTTTCTTAATTGGTTAAATGTCACAATTGTGCAGTATGGGAGCTGAGGCATGGGGCTCGATTTTCAAATCAAATTGCGGCTGTGTTGGGGGCGGGGAGGCTGGGAAAATCGGGAAAATCCCAAGCGACTAAGGAAGCTGGCTGCAACCCGCTGACTTCCGCGTCTCGTACAGACGCATCTTTGTACGCGCGCGCTTCTGGAATGCGGAAATCCCGCCGGCAATTAAAGCCAGCAGGCTGATATTTAAAGCACTTATTGACATCGGTGAACATGTTGAAGTTGTTAATTTCATGGTGACTGAGGCAGGGGAGCGATTTTCATTCAGTCTCAGAGTGTTTCCTGTGCCTTGTAGCGCCTGTTGTTTTGGCGCTACACGGCCTCTCCGACATCCAAGATGGCGTCTTGGATGTGAACGCACGTTTCCTGCATGACGTGCGCCAGACGCCATCTTGGTATAGGAGTTAGCACAGGCGCAGATAACGAATGCTGGAATCATGAAAATTGGGAGAAAATGGCTTCAATCAGTGTGCAACGATGACTTAAAGTGATAGACATCATTTTTGGACTTAACGCTCAACTAAACGCACTGTCTTAACCTCGACCATCTGAATGTGTCTTAGAGTGCCTGGAGGACATTCCACCAGCGCTATTTAAAAGGACCATGCAGGATTTACAGGATAGTGGCTGAATTATTGCTTCTAGCTGCTGAGGCACTTCTAACTGTTTTTGGAGGTCTCCTAGACTTGAATACTAGGACGCAGGGACATAGCCTAACATTTAGAGCCAGTGAGTGCAGGAGTGAAGTTAGGAAATGCTTCTACAAGCAAAGGGTGGGAGACGTTTGGAACGCTCTTCTGCAGACAGCAGTTGATGCTAGCTCACTTGTGAATGTTAAATCGGAGATTGATAGATTTCTGTGAACCAAGGGTATTAAGAGATATGGGGCTAAGGTGGGTATATGGAGTTAGGTCACAGGTCCACCATGATCTCATTGAATGGTGGGACAGGCTCGATGGGCTAAATGCCACTTGCTGCCTCTTGATATGTGCCACCTTCTCCTGCAAGAAAGCGGGACGTGTGTCTAGGTGATGTGCCTGTCATGATTGAATAGCTGCCAGTGTGTGTGGCCTGTGAGTTGTGAGTGGACAGCTTGAAACAGTGGTAATGTGTAGGGGTGAGAGGAAGCATCTGATTGGAAGAGTTGAGTACTCATGGAAAGAGTTTGTTGGTATGTGGGTGATGGGGGTGTAGTCCGTGGTGCAGTTGGTAGGAGACGCCACTTGAATAAAGGTTGCGCACTCATGTCAAAGCATTGAACTTCTTCCTGCACTGCATCCATGTTCATGATGTGTGCGCCTGGCATTGACTTCATCCCCCGCTGCCTCCCACTGCCTTTTGAGTATATGTCTGGAGGGCCTCTTGCCTCCCCTGTGGATATAGCATGTCCCTCCTTCTGTTCACCTCTTGCACCCAAGGTCTCTAGCGCATCAGCAGAGAACCTTGGTGCATGCACTCTCGCAGGCCTGGTACCAACTCAGATCGGCAGATTGGTGAGGTCTGGCGTGCAGATTGGAGGCTGTGGGATTTAGTAGTGCGCAACCTTTATTCAATGTTTTAACATAACTCATCAGTGTGTAAACATAGGGATGGGACCTGCATCTGTGTTTTATGTGTGCCATGTCTGATCTCCGTTCAGACTCCGTGCAGACAGTAGACTGTTATTTTCAGCAAATAACAGGTAACAGCTACCTTTAAGAGATTTCTAAGAAACATCCTCCCTTTAAGAGATTGAGCTCCTTCTGGTGGTAGAATGTGCAAATTGCATTGATTCCACGTACAAGCCCTGGAAAGGAATGCCGACTGCAGGTAAGTGCTCCGGTGGGTCCAAACTTGCGTCCTGTTTGCGCAGGGGCCATTGGGCGTGGGGTACTAGCGCATCGCGTCCAAAAACGGCCCCTATCGAATTTTTCCCCCTCCATGTTGTAGGAGACGTGTTTCAGCCAGCAGCCATTTGGACATTTAAATCCCTGTTTAACAGATGGGGATAAAAGGTGAGTTATTGCAGCAGGGCACTCAGTTCTCTCAGACAAACTTTTGGCTGGGAGGTCATTGTGTTTAGACTGAGAATTCTTGGTTTCCGCTCAGAATTGTTCTGTTTACACATATTGACCAACTTTCCGAACCCACTCAAACTGACACCATCAGGATAGGGGGTACGATGGCTCCAGTACCTGTGCCAACATTCCACTCATGGAGGAGTTGGACTCCTCCATCTTCTGCGCTATTGTGGAGAGTGCGCGTGGCACCTGCTCCAGTACCTCGCAAATGTGCTGCTGTCCCTCGATCATTCTCCTTTTAGAGGATGGCCCCCGGGGATCAGCACCTGCGTCCAGCTGAGCAGAGCCTGGAGAGGAGTTCTCCCGCCGACGCAGACTCTCCACAGCTGCCCCTGCCGCCAGTGTCTGCTCGTGCTCACTTGTGTGTGGTGACTCACCAGTTGCCAACCCAACTAACTGACTACAAGGACCCACCGAGGTGTGTGTATCTGCACTGGGGGATGGCTCGCTAAGATGTGATGGTGCACCCTCAGAGGCCAGGGCCTCCTCTGAGGAATCATCCTCTGCTGTCACTGCAGTTATTGAATGGCCTTTAAGAGAACAGACGGCAATATTAAGTATCATCACAGATGTGTCATGTTGTGATGAGCATACTGAGGTGTTCAACATGGCAAGCATTGTTAACATCAATTCATGTTGTGCGTGATGAATGTTAAAGTTGTGTCACCAGGTGTTTGTCGGGTGCCAGTCTCTGACGGACAGGCACTCGAGGGTGCGGATGATCTGCAGGGCTTCCTCCTCTGTGTCTGTGAGGACCACTACTTGTTGTGGCCCCCTCCAGTCCTCGCCCTACTGCGTGCATTCTGAGCTCCCTTCTCCTAGAAGGGGAGAAAGTACAGACGTGTGAGTGAGTGATGGTGAAGTGGCCAACCGATGATTGCATTGGTTTGGGTGAGGCTGACTGTGAAAGAGATGCATCAGAGGGTGAGTATGAGACAGCAACATCACATTGGATCAGGATTAGGGTGAGTGGTAGTGGAATGTAGGAGAATCAGTAAGTGTACTCACTTTGGCTGACCTAGTAAGTCATTGAAATGCTTCCTGCACTGAATCCAGGTGCGGGAGATGTTGCTGCTGGTGACCTCCTCTGCCACCTCGAGCCATGCCTTCTTGGTGGCAGAGGCAGGACACTTCCTCCTGTCAGCCGGGTAAACAAATTCCCTCCTCCTCCTCATCCTGACCAGTAGCACCTGGAGTGAGGCATCATTAAATCTTGGTGCAGCCTTGCCCCTGTGCTGCTCCATTGTGTGTTCTTGATCTTTGCTGCAGCAAAAGCCAGTGGAGCAATGGCCCTTTAAATCTAGATGATCCAGCTGACAGCCTGTCATGCGGGTGCGCAGTCCGCCCACTGTGCAGCTTTTGGACGACAAACTCAGAAGCCACGTTAAGGGCCATCAATTAAGTCGCGATTGTGTGGGGAACAGTAAGTTTTTATTATCCGGGTTTGCCGCGCGCCCATTGACGCCCTCGCTGCCATCCCGCCGTCATTTGAAAATTGAGCCCATGTTGACCAAGCAAAATGGTGAGAGCTTTGCTTTCCATCTAATTATGCAATACTTGACCCAGGAGTGCTGGTTACTGACACTGGCTGCCAGATTTAGAAAGTGTTCCAATCCCCAACATCCTTCACTTTGATAAGCATAAAATTCACTAAAGTCACCAAATGTGTGGTCTTTAATTAAAGTTGCCACCAGGTGGTCAAAAAAGTAAAAGCCCATGGGATCCAAGGGAAAGTGGCTAGTTAGATCCAAAATTGGCTCAGCAGCAGGAAGCAAAAGGTAATGGTTGACGGGTGTTTTTGCGACTGGAAGGCTGTTTCCAGTGGGGTTCCGCAAGGCTCAGTACTAGGTCCCTTGCTTTTTGTGGTATATATTAATGATTTGGACTTGAATGTGGGGAGCATGATTAAGAAGTTTGCAGATGATACAAAAATTGGCCGTGTGGTTGCTGTGAGGAGGAAAGCTGTAGACTGCAGGAAGATATCAATGTTACTAGTCAGGTGGGCAGAAAAGTGTCAAATGGAGTTCAATCCAGAGAAGTGTGAGGTAATGCATTTGTGGAGGGCAAACAAGGCAAGGGAGTACACAATAAATGGGAGGATACTGAGAGGTGTAGAGGAACAAAGGGATCTTGGAGTGCATGTCCACAGATCCCTGAAGGTAGCAGGACAGGTAGATAAGGTGGTTAAAAAGGCATACGGGATACTTTCCTTTATTAGCCGAGGCACAAAATGTAAGAGCAGGGAGGTAATGCTAGAATTGTATAGAACATTGGTTAGGCCACAGCTGGAGTACTGTGTACAATTCTGGTCACCACATTATAGGAAAGATGTGATTGCACTAGAGAGGGTAGAGAGGAGATTTACAAGGATGTTGCCTGGAGAATTTTAGTTATGAAAAAAGATTGGATAGGCTGGGGTTGTTTTCTTTGGAACAAAGGAGGCTGAGGGGAGATTTAATTGAGGTGTATAAAATTATGATGGGACTGGATAGAATGGATAGGAAGGACCTATTTCCCTTAGCAGAGGGGTCAGTGGCCAAGGGGCATAGATTCAAAGTATTTGGTTGGAGGATTAGAGAGGAGCTGAGGAGAATTTTTTTCACCCAGAGGGAGGTGTGGGTCTGGAACTCACTGCCTGAAAGGGTGGTAGAGGCAGAAACCCTCAACTCATTTAAAAAGTACTTGGATGTGCACTTGAAGTGCCGTAACCTACAGGGCTACGGACCAAGTGCTGGCAGGTGGGATTAAGCTGGATAGCTCTTTCTCAGCCAGCACAGAAAAGATGGGCCAAATGGCCTCCTTCAGTGCCGTAACTTTCTATGATTCTAAACAATTTAATATAAGTTGCTCAGGTCACTTTTTTCAGATCCATGAAAGCCTCTTCAGTGCACTTTGGAATTTAATTACCTTCAACTTTCTTCTTTGCCAACTTTTTGAGATAATTTATACATTTTATGCAATTGAATTTTAGATATTTTATTAACTTTTTTAAGACATATTCTGCTCCTGGCACACACAGAGGACTTCTCCGGGTTTTCCGGGTCATTTGCACAAATGTGCTACCAGTGCGATTTGCATCAAGCACTGGGAGTACAGAGGCTGGAGGATAGGGGGGAGGCAGGGAAGAGCAAGATCTCCTACGCAGCGCAGTAAAAGTCCTGGCATTGCTCCTTAAAGCTCTATTTGCACTTCCTGCTGTCTGCAAATGGTTGAATTCTGCTTTTTCTTGACCATATTGTGCTGAGAGAATCCAGGAGTCAGCCAATTCACAGCAGAGAGGGAGGACAGCTCCCTTTTCTGAGGGAAACTGGCAGGACATGCTGAGGGGGCGGTGATGGCAAGGAGAATGTGCCATTTTTGGTTGTGAGCTTCACCCTCTTCCATCCCCCAGGCTCTGTGCTCCCAGTGCTTAATGCAAATCGCATTCCCTTCCAAAGAGAGGAAAATCCTATCCACTTTATATTGCTTCTCATCTAATTGATGTCTTAATTCATTTTAATTTTTAAAGATGCATAATTAAAGCTTATTCTGATATTTCCATTATATTGTTATTGTAAAAGCTGGTGCAATCCCTATTTATGCATGACAAGTCCTTCACCTTCCTAGGAAACCTTCCACAGATGGTGGGTAGGGCTATTAAAACTCTCCCAATACCCATTTTGCACGCTGTTTGCTCTTGCACTCTTCCCTTAGGAAGCACAGTGGCCAACAGCAGGCCTCAGGAAGCACTCAGCATTGCAGCAATCTCTTTATAATTGAAGTCCACAAGCTGGAGGTGGCACATTAGACCTCAAGCCCTTGGAATTGCTGGCAGAACTTACCCTGGACGTAGAGCCCACCATTCCGAGGTCCTCAACGGAGGGCGGCATGCTGAAGTCCCATCAGCCTCTGCTCCTAGCTATAAAACTCCTCTTCCTCCAGCATTTCCCTAATGGAACAGGGAATTCCCCAATGGAATGCCCATGTTACCCAAGGGGTGCTGCTGCCTATTTCAAGCAAGCTATCTTCAATGGTAGGGCAGCGAAACCTCAATTCTAAACAAAGAAAAAACAACTATTTAAAGATCTAATCCACATAAATAAGCCAACAAAAGTGCAATTAAGGATGCTTTGTTCCAACTTTTAAAGCCACACAGCATTAGCAATGGAGCAAAGCTTCAGAATTCCTGGACCTACAAGCACCTACACCCCCAAATGCAGAGTGTAATGAGTGCAGCCTCATCTGAAACCCTGGGACTGGCGCAAATCAGAGCAAAATGGCCGCAAGATCACTGCCCCTGTTTTTTTACCTCCTCTGCACCTGACACACACACCCCAGCCGTGAGCACACTGGAACAGAATTCCAGCCCCATGATCCGAGTATAAGTTTGACACTTGGGATTGGCAGGGCAGATTCAGGATGGATTTTTGTATTTCATGGACTGTTTGATTAGAACACACAACTCTGATTCAGTAAACGACAGTCATCTCTACCCCCCCATTTGCAACTCCATGCATTAGCAGTAGTTAGTATAGAATAACAGATATAAAGTGGCCTCTTGAGCTGGTATATTCAAATAATCCTGCCTGTTTATTAAGTTTGCTATCATACAATCCTTTTTCTGCATGGAGGTGAATATGTGCGATAAATGAAACTCGGACGGGTCTGTATAAAATATATGTAATAAACAATGAAAGGAATTGGGCTGTTCTAAAGTGTGTAAGAGAGTACACATGGTTGCTAAACTTCTATTTAACTAAAATGTTGTGCAAGAAAAACATCTAGTCATTTACAAAAGACAAGGCCACACTTATCAACCTGTCTACAGAGCTGTTTTGAAAGATTTCTTTCTGCAGCTATTTGAGAACTTACCATATGTGCAGGAATATCTACTATTGTTAATGAACCAACGGCTATCACATTTCAGTCCCTTCCAAAAATAGCAAGATTCTATTCACTTTATACTACTTTTCATCTAATTGACGTCTTCATTCATTTTCATTTTTTAAGGACACATAATGAAACCTTATTCTGATATTTCCATTTTATAAAAGCTGGTACGCAGTAGTCGATATAGAAAGCTGAGAGTTTGGCCATAAAATTCCCTGGGGGTTTTCCTGGTTGCCTGCTGTGACTTCAGTGGAAGGCTAGTGAAACCCTCAGGGATACGATGTTAACAGTCATTTACAACTTTCCCTGGGAGTTCCATCAGTCTCCTGCTGAAGTTTAGGCGGGAGTCAGGGACAACCTCCACGGAATTTCAGGGCCTGTATGTCCACAACCAAGGTGCTCACAGGCCTGAATGCTGTGCTGAATTACTGGACCTCAGTTGGGATAGTGTTACAACCCTCAGTGTCGCTGGGCTAAGGGAGGGATAAAAAAAAGATCAACCAATGTTTCTATCCGGTGACTCATGCTAGAAAGGGTGCAGGCATGAATGTTGGATGAGGACACGATCAAGTTCGGCTGTGAATAAATATATATATGTGTATATATAAATATACACAGAGAGCGAGAGAGAGAGAGCGAAGGTGGGAGATACTACTGTTTATGCCCCTCCTGAATAACACCCATTAACAACTACTCTGTTTTCTGACCTTTAACCAATTTCCTACCCATGCTGCCATGCTCCCTTATATACCGTGCACCTCAATTTTGTTAACAAGCCTCCTATGCGACACCTTATCAAAGGCATTTTTTAAATGCCATTCCAGCTCTCTCAGCAAGCACCAGGGTTGAACTTCAGAGAGATACATCCTCATTGACCCTCGTGTCTCCAGAGGAACCTGTTGTATACAACATAAGTTTAAAATGAAGCTCTGAAGGAATGGTCTTTTGTTCCTCATGGTGCTCAACTTCTATTGAATCAACAAGAAAGTTTCTAAGAGTTTACAAACAAAATAAAGACATGGGGATAGAGTTTCCGCTTTGGGTGCAATCGGAAAATTGCACCCAAAATACACTTGAAATTGCGCTGGTTAGGTTCCAATTCAAGTTTCCGCTAAAATTCATTTGCATAATCACAAACTTGAAATCTTCCATGAACCAACGCAATCGGGCAGCGTAATAGAACGTAATCGATCTTTTTTGTTTTTTCCATTAAAAAATATTCATCGCTGTATTTAAGAGTGGTAACATGGCGCAGTTTTGTTAATACAGCTGAAATTGGGTTTATCAACACAAAATAAGCATTGTTAATAAGGGTGTCCGGTCCTCCACCTGTGAGAAACCTGATTTAAAATCACTGAAAAGGACATAAAAAAAACTACACTGAACCATTTAATAGTTTCATTGGTCAGTTTCTTAGTATATTAAATATTCTTTGATATGAAAACACTTTTAAAATGTGCCCACTGGTGTCTGTGCAAGAAAATTAGTGCAATTTGAAGAGCCTTCCCAGACCAGTGCAATCGGCGGAAACTCGTAATTTCGACCTGGGGGCCTGGCTAGTTTTGTGGGCAGGGCCTGATCCGGGCGAATTGAATCTTGAACCAGTGTCAAAGAACGTCGGAAACACCAGCGTAAGTGGTTTTGGGCGAAACTCACTTGCGTTTAAAATTCCCCGATCTTTTGCGCTGGTTCGGCCGATTCCACCCGGATTGTGCTGGCGTAAACAAGAGGAAACTCTACCCCAAGGTCTTATTTATCAAGTTTCCTATCAAAAGAATGGTGTGGTGAAAGATTCTTTGTACAGCTGTTTGCGAACGTGCCATGTGTGTGGAAAATCTACGATTATTATATCATTAATGAACTAATGTCTATCATGTTTAAATCCTTTTCAAAAAAAGCAGACGCAGTTGATTTTACTAATATGTGACTTTTATGCGTATTATCTATTCTATTGATCCTTTTTTGAGTTGTTAAGTGCACATAATGGATGCTTTAAATTATATAGCTGAAATGAATTGCTCCAATGATTTCTCTTACTATAGGTTGTGACATTCCAACCATTCAACCTACTGTTACTGGTTATGCAAGAATAGTAAATGGTGAGGAGGCTCTTTCATGGTCTTGGCTCTGACAGATCGCTCTTCATTCAGGTATATCAATATTATTCTTTTATATTTAAAGAATTTTGTTCATAAAATTCTCCTCTGTCAGTGTGACTATCAAAGCATTTTAGAGAAAAGCGCCAAGGAATGACACAAAGATATAATCATGATTTCATTTGTTCTAAGAAATTTGTGATAAAAATATATTTGTAATCCTTTATAATAACACGACTTGGTTTAGTTCATTCCAGAGCACCGTACACTTAGGCCTAAACTTTAACCCCCAAGAATGGGTAGGTTGGGGCGAGAGGCAGTAAAAATTTTTAAAGTTTAGAGCAGGAACGAATCCCGGCTCCAACCCACCAAATTTCACCTAGACGAAACTGGGTGCGCGAGCACTTCAGAAACCTGCAGTCCCCCTGGCAATTAAAGCCGGCAGGATGACATTTAAAGGGGCAATTAAAATAGTTGAAGTAGTTTAAGTGAATTAAATTTTAGTGTATTGAGGCAGACTGACGATTTTAACTCTACCTGAACGTATCTCCCGTGGCCTCTGAAACACGGCATGGAAACGAAGGTGAGTTGCAGCCGGCAATCATTTGGACCTTTAAACTGGTGATTGACAAATGTGAAGAAAAGATGAGTTTTTGCAGCAGGGCAATCAGTTCTCTCAAACCTTTGGCTGGGAGTTATTTTTGTTTCGACCGAGATTTCGTTGTTCACATTCAGATTTCTTGTGTTCACACGTATTTACCTAAATTTTAGACACCCTCAAACTGACACCACTATGGGGGGGCGCAATGGATGTACTCAGCAGTACATCTGAGGAGAAGGCACATCAGCATCCGCGGCAGGCACGGCGGGCAGTTCTGGGAGTTGCAAGACAGAAGTGCGCCACAAGGACCTGTAGAAGAGCAGAGAGGAGACCAATGGAGGGGCCGATATCGCATGAGGTACTACCCTCATAAGAAGGTCTACAGGCAGAGGTTGAGCTTCATGGACCTCTCTGAGGAGAATGCCTACGAAGGCTCAGGTTGATTCGCCAGGTGGTCACAGACATCTGCAGGCTCCTTCACGCAGAGGGGCTGCTCCCGACTGGGCCTGGTGGCCACGCATTGTCAGTTACAGTTAAAGTCGCCACTGCACTCAACTTCTTCGCTTCCAGATCCTTCCAGGGCGCCACCGGTGACATCACCAGGATCTCTTAGTTGTCTGCACATAAGTGTATACGACAGGTGACTTGTTTGCCAGGGATCGCTTGGGAACACGCACAAAAAATACATTTCCCACCCACTTATTAACCCCCCACCCCCACCCCCGCTGAGGTCCCACCTTGTTGTTAAAATTTAGGCCTTAATATCCAACACACACTAAATCTACATTCTCACTTGAACAAAACTCTGTAATTCACTCCATTCCTGGATTAATTGAAGAGGGAAAACCTTTTGTAAAATAATTTTATAAACTGTCTCTCGTACAGATAAATACTATAAACAGAATAAAATCTCTCTGCATGTTTCCCTAATTGTTAATGTAAAATTTGTAAGTGGATTGGTAATATTTCCTCTTTCTATTCTGAGAATGTTTCTTTGCTATAGGATAGTGTTAGGAACATAGCAACAGGACTAGGCCATTTAGCCCCTCGAGCCTGTTCCGCCATTCAATGAGATCATGGCTGATCTGTGACCTAACTTAATACATCCACCTTAGCCTCATATCCCTTAATACCTTTGGTTAACAAAAATTATTGCTTTTCATTTCTGCAATGGTTCTTTAATTAATGCTTCACACTATGGTATGATGTGAATATTGCTGTAATATCGAACCATGTAAACATACGATCACTCACTGTAATATACAGTTCCTCTATTACAAGACATTATATCTTTTATTTTGTCTGAAGCAAGACCAGACATCATATGGTCCTTGGTGAGTATAACAGAAGCTCCTCAGATGAACCAATTCAGATTAAGTCCATTACCAAGGGATGTACAGATTCTTAACGTATTATTCTCAAAGAGGTCTCCAATTGGGATTTAGTTCAAATCCAAAAATCTAGACCAACTGGATCAGAAACACAACATGGACTCCCTTTAGCTGTGATTTGGGATTGCAGTCAAATACACTAATGATTTGGTGGAATTTACGAGGATAATTTCTTGCTCTACAATCTGTGACAGTTTGAAGCACTGCTAGGTCCGTAAAATATTTCAGTTGCCAGCAGTGCAATGATCATATCACATTGTTTCATGGAAGATAGTTTTAACTCTAGTCTCAGAAAAGAATGTCAAACACACAAAGTGTACAGCATTTCCATTCTCGACATTATCAGCCCTTGGCGTATGGGACTTTTCCCTTTCCCATCTGTTGCAAGTCCTCACTCATCCTGAATGGAATCGGAAATCAATGTATAATGCCACTGAAACTCTCATCTCCTGCTGCATTCACCAATCACGTGTCTCCCATTTGCCTGCCTGGCACAACCAATGACATCCCAGAGTCCATGAAGTGTGTAACATCTGGTAGCAGCATGACCCACTACAATGATTGATATTTAAAAGAATGACTTGCATTTATATAGTGCCTTTCACGACCTCAGGACATCCCAAAGCTCTTTCCAACCAATGATGTACTTTTGAAGTGTAGTCACTGTTGTAATGTAGGAAACATGGCAGCCAATTTGCGCACAGCAAGGTCCCACAAACAGCAATGAAATAAATGACCAGATCATCTGTTTTAGGTGTTGGTTGAGGGATAAATATTGGTCAGGATACAGGGAAAACACCCTTGGTCTTCTTTGAATAGTGCCATAGGATCTTCAACCTCCACGTGAGAGGGTTTAACGTCACATCCGAAAGACGGGACCTCAGACAGTGCAGCACTCCCTCAGTACTGCACTGAAGTGTCAGCCTAGATTATGTGCTCAAATGTCTGGAGTGGGACTTGAACCATCAAAGGAAAGGTGGGAGAGAATGAAACTCTCAGAAACCAGTGGAACATGATTTGAGGCATGTTGAAGATATAGGAAGGACTGTTGAATGGTGGAGGTAATTAGAAGAAAGTGTCATCAATAAGATAATATGGGAGACTTTGATGAGGCTGTATTGTAGTATGGGCCCTTGATCTGTCTGGATATCTGAATTCCTTTGGTGTGTTTGATGCCGACTCTCACAAACACATTCACCTCATTATGCCTGTACTCGGTAGGTGAATGTGGCTTCTGCAGAGGTGTCACAAGCCAAGGCTGCGAAGGGCTGCCTTGATCTCTTAGGAGCTAACCTTTCACAATTTCTTAATAGATCAACTAATGGGAGCACAGTGGATTGACTTAAAGTAAAGACATCATTACTGTTGCCCGGCAGCAGTAATTGACCTGCATCATCCTGTGCAGATTCTCATGGACCAGCTGTGCGTTGATGAAGTGATAGTCCCTTGTGGTTCATGAATGCACAGTTATTGTGTACAGGGGCACATAAGGCTGCTTGTATGAAATCAATGATACTCTGCACGTGGGCAAATACAAATGTTCCAGACGTTTGTCAATTTATAATATTTTTTCAAATTTTCGATAACCTTGTACTCTTCATATTCCACTTGTTTACCTTGGAAAGGAATAAGCAGCATGTGCACTTGTTCATTTGTTTTAATGGCATTTTTTAATCTTTTTAAATACTATCCGTTATCTGTTTATGACATTCATATTGTATGGCACCTAAGGTTCATGGCAACAGAAGTATATAAAACCCTTCATCGTTTCCTAAAGCTCATAATACCACAAACCATGGCATTTCTATGGCTTCTCTCCTGCTTTGCCTTCATTGGAGCCACCTATGGTAATTTTGTTTCAAATCAAAGTTCTACTTTTAATTATTGAAATGGAAGATGTTGTTTTGGATATTCAGATATTGTTGATAATACAAAATTGTAACAATTGCTTCTTTCTATCTGGGCGCAGGCTGTGGCACTCCAGCCATCTCCCCTGTTGTCACGGGCTATACTCGAATTGTCAATGGTGAAGAGGCTGTTCCAGGATCCTGGCCATGGCAGGTCTCCCTTCAGGTGAGCTCTTGTTAATGAGCTATATAGAAAAGTAAATGGATTTATAGTTCATCTGTTGAAATTCAAGCACTTAACAACATCCTATATCGAATCCCATTAGATTGTTAAAAGCTCATAGAACATATGCAGTAAGGGGAAATAATGAAGGTCTATTTGTTGCTTTTTGCTCACAAGATTGATATGGATGAAGAAAGGCAGACAGCCCATCCTAGTTCATCAAGATGAAAAGAATCTCTGCACATCGCAATATTCAGTTGTTTTTTAAAAATAATTCCAGGGTTTTTATCTCCACTGTCCTTCTGGAAGACCATTCCATGTATTCCTCATTCTTTGTGTGAAGAGGAATTCCTGGTGTCAGCCTTATGTTGTCAGCAAATTTCAAGACTATGCTCCCTATGCCCAAATCCTAATCATGTATATATACTGAGAATGAAAGTGAACCCAGCACTGGCTCCTACACCACTTCCAACCCTTCTCCATCCAAACAACACCCATGTACCCTAACTCTTTATTTTATGTCCATCAATCAACTTTCTATCTGTGCTGCTAAAATTCCAGTTATACCATATGCCTGAATTTTTCTAATAAGCTTCTTGTAAGACACCTTATCAAACACCTTCTGAAAATCCATATAAACTATGCTTACTGCATTCCCTTTATCTATCCAATCTGTGACTTCTTCAAAAAACTTCAGTAAATTTGCCAAACACGAACTTGCGTTTAACAAATCCATGCTGGTTGTCCTTGATTAACATATTTCTATACGCTCGCTAATGTTATATTACATTATGAGTTAATTAAATGCCCACAAATTACATGAACTGGTGTATAGTTATCTTGTCTATCCTTCTCTCCCTTTTTGAAGAAAAATGTTACATCTGCCACTCTCCAGTCCCGTGAAGAGCCTCTGCTATCTCCTTTATAACTACTAGGGATATGGGCCAAGTGCAGGCAATTGGGACTAGCTTAGTGGTATAAACTGGGCGACATGGACATGTTGGGCCGAAGGGCCTGTTTCCATGTTGTAAACTTCTATGATTCTATGATTCTACTTTAAACTGCCGAGGGTGCCTGCTGTCAGGGCCCAGTGATTAATCCATCTTAAATTCTCCCAATGTTTAGGACCGATTCCTTTTCTAGTCATCTCTAACAATTGGTCCATATCCTCTTCTAGTACATTTACATTCTCACTTCCACCATCGTTTGTGTAAATAAAATGCAAAATATTTATTTATTATCTGCTACACCTTCCCGTTCCACAATTAGACTCAGTCTTTCATCCCTGAGTGGTCCTACTCTCTCTTTATCTATTCTTTTACTTTTTATATACGGATAAAAGCCCTTACCATTTCTTTTTATATTATCTGTTATCCTTTTATCATATTCCCTTTTAGCCTTTCTCATCTCCCTTTTTACCTCCCACCTGATTTTCAATAGTCCTCATAATTTTCTTTAGTATTATTATCTGTAATTTTATCATATGCTTCCCTTTTTAAGTTTCAGTTTAGTTTTAATTTCTCTGTTTATCCTTGGAACTCCATTCTTCAATGCACCCCTTTCCATTTATGGGAACACATCCATTTTCCACTCCGTCTATCTCATATTTGAAGATCTCCCACTGCTGATCTGTCAACCTGTTTGCTATCTTCCCTACCTAGTCAATTGGGTCCAGATGCCATCTTACAGAGAAATCCACTTTGTGGCAAGGACCCCCATTCAATAAAATTAGGCCCACTGTAGAATGAGCAACAACTTCAGAAGATGTTGCCATGGTGATAACGAACATTTTCTTTCTTTGTGTAACAGAGTGGCACCGGCTGGCATTTCTGTGGGGGCTCTCTGATCAATGAAAACTGGGTTGTCACTGCTGCACACTGTGGTGTGAGGTAAGTCTTAATACTAGGCCTGCAAAAAACAAACTGGAATTGCAACTCTAAAGCTTCATTCATGAGGGATAATGCAGCTTTGGCTGCCATTTTTGATCAAAGTAGAAGCTAGTGCAAGATCAACATTGCAGGTGGGGGAAGAACGTTGATCTGAAGAGTAGCAAGATCCTTCCTCGAATAGAGTTAGGGAAATAGAAGATGGCTGGAAAGTGAAGTTGATAAGAAAGAACAGTTATGAGTTTTAAATCCTGATAGATTGAAGCCTGGAGTTGCTGACATTTTGCTACCAACATACTCACTGTCACCTCTTGTTTCTCTTTTGTCTGGTACAGTACTGCAGATTTCGTTATTCTTGGTGCCCATGACAAAAGCTTGAAAACAGAATTGAGCCAGAAATCCATGTCTGTTGCCAAGGTATGTATGGATCCCTCTGTAAACCTAAGTTTTTACCTAGGATTCCATTTGAATTCAGTTCAAGTTTGGATTAAGCCACAGTTAAGATCCAAAATAAAGGAGGGAATTGGGTGACCACATTTGATGCTGGCATTGGATGTTCAAAATACAAAAGTGTTCCATTCTTTAGTACTAATATTCCTCACCTTGTTGAGCATTAAAACATCATCTGACAACAGAACCATCAATCAAGTTGATGCTAATTGGAAATAAGAGTTACTTTCAGGTGCTCATCGAGGTAAGAAAGAAGCAGTGGTGGGCACAGATACTTAGCATGTCACATGTCCCTAACCTATGGGCCCTGGTTTCAATCCCGCCCATATCGATGATGTGAAAGATTCCTTTCTCTGACGGCTTCAATTCCCTGGCCCACTGAGCTTCCAGCAGTATTTATTACCATGTGATGAATTGTTAGTAAAATTACTGGCATTATAATGATGGAGGAGACAAGCTCACACATACGTACAAACACACATCAGGCAGGCCTGAATCTTTAAAACTCGCTTGTTGGTATCAATGGACGTTTTAGCTCTAATATACAGAGAATATAATTAGGGAAGAGTCCAGGCTCAAAACTGTATCAAGAATATCAAATTTCATTCAAAAAATGAGAGAAGTATTTTATGCAGCAGTTTACATTGAGCCACCACTGGCATCAATCTGTTTCAGTTTTTATTTTGTACTTCTATTTATATTCCATTAACTGGCTGACTGGTCACTTTTATCCAGTGATGTGTTTTTAACTTGTATCTTCAATAAATGAGTAATGCCCCTTCCACAGATCCTGCTGCAAATTAGCCTTTGTTTAGGCAAGGGTTTCCCCTCTGAAATCCAGCAAAATCTGCAGCTATTCATCTCAAGTAACTGTGCACCTGTATAAATATAACAAGAGTAGTAAGCATGGCCACTATCCCTGCTCTTTCCATTACAGGTCATTACTCATCCCAAGTGGAACCGTTACACCATTAACTATGACGTTTCTGTAGTGAAGCTTGCATCGCCTGCTCTTTTCAACAATCAAGTATCCCCAGTCTGTCTTGCTGCTTCAACTGATCAGTACCCACAAGGCATGAAGTGCGTCACAACAGGATGGGGAAGGACCCGCGCCAGCCGTACGTCAGTTCAAAACTTTAGAAAAAAAATCTAACATGACATAGTTGAGTCTTTCTCTGCTGTAGTTATCATCTTCATATCTTCACACTTTTCCCTAGTGCAAAGTAATGGAAAGATTCACAGGCTGATTAGCAGTCTGACAGGCCGCAACATGAACGCTCCTTCTATGGCTGCAACCATAGTTAGGATGGGTAGTCCGATATGGCAGGAGGATTTTATGTGCTCCCACAATCTGTACGATGAGGGGGGACCACCCATGCTCACCGGACGTGAGTATCCCACTTCATTCTCCACTCGCTGGGACTGTCTAGAGCAGGATTTGAACCTTGCACCTTCTGACTCAGAAGTGTGTTTGTTACCAGTAAGCTAAAGGTTATAGTGACCGAATGTCACTTTTCATGTGCTCATAGTGAATGTCATTTTCAAAAATTATTTGTGGAAATGTTGTTTTAATGATTCAGTATGAATATGATTGACACTGGAAGGCTTAGTCGCTGCTGGTTAGTGGGAAGAGTTCTGGAGTTACTTGGATTTTTGCTGTCCAGATCTGTTTTTAGTAATAATCTTATGGCATCACAGAATACTGTTAAACTGATTGGTCCAATGGTGGGTTATAGTGAGGAGATAACATTCAAAAAGCCAACTGTGGAGAAGAGCAAATCCTGGTGTTAAAAAGTGGCTGTGATATGCAGAATTCATTTTTTTCCTAATAGAAATTATTGGATGAAAGGAATATTTTATGGACTACGGGAACAATGGGCTGGGGATAAAAATTCAGAGTCATAACTCAGCAGACCCTGGTGTCTCCTGGGGTTGCTACGAGGGGCTTTGGCAGTGGCCTGAGCACAGGGTATGGGCCTGTAATCTTGTAGGCCAGGCAGATGAAGAAAGGGGTTAAAATATAACTGGAGAGAGAGAGAGAGAGAAGCTTCCTCAATATATCCGCTCAAAGTTAAGTTAAAAACAAATAGAAACAAATAGCAAAACATTTTGTTCAGTCACAATAGCCTGAAAACGAATCTATTTTTTACTTGCATTGTAAAGTAACCCTTAAAGGATTAAAGCAGGGCAAAACCTTGAGCGAAAAATTGATTCAAACGTCATCTAATCTACTTTCAGCTGCCGAGCGCCCTGACAAACTGCAGCAGGCAACCCTTCCTCTCCTTAGCAACACTAACTGTAAGCAGTACTGGGGTAACAGGATCAGCGACATCATGATCTGTGCTGGTGCAGATGGCGCTTCCTCTTGCATGGTATGAACCCGTTCAGAGGTATTTAAATCTTTTTTCGATTGTAACAAAATGGAAACTAAAACCGTGGGGGTGTATTTTTTTCTCCTGTTTACAGGGTGACTCCGGCGGCCCTCTTGTCTGCCAGAAGAACGACGTCTGGAATTTGGTCGGCATTGTTTCCTGGGGCAGCCGCTCCTGCTCCACCACTAGTCCTGGGGTCTACGCCCGTGTGACTGAGCTCAGAGGGTGGATTGATGAGACCATTGCTGCTAACTAAATGCAAACAAAAATGTGAAATGAAAATTAAAATAAATGGATTAATTCAAGGTGCTTTTTAACCTCGTCTCTCTCTTAATGGTCCTGCCATGTGATGTACAATCCGTTACAGACTTTAAAAATGTTTTTACTCATTTTTGGGATATGGGCGTAGCTGGCGAGGCTAGCATTTATAGCCCATCCCTAGTTGCCCTTGAAGGCAAGCCTTCTTCTTGGAGCTCTGCGGTCCCACATTGCTGCTAGGTAGGGAGTTCCAGGATTTTGACCCAGCGACAATGAAGGAATATGTCCAAGTCAGGATGATGTGTGACTTGAAGGGGAACTTGGAGGCAATGGTGTTCCTATTCGCCTGCTGCCCATGTCCTTCTGTAGAGGTCGTGGGTTTGCGAAGTGCTCAGGCAATAAAGTTTGTAGTCTATTTTCTTTTATATTGGAAAATAAAATATTTGCATCAATTTGAAAAATACAGTAAAGTTGCACTTTCATTATAACACTGATACACCACAATCTCTCACACTGCTCACTCGCATCAATAGAGAAAAAAAACATACAAAAGCATCTCAAATCTAGTTTCTCTTGTATCTAATTCATCAGAAGTTTTCAAAAGGGAATTGGGTATATACTTGAAAAGGAAAAATTTGCTTTTGGTTATGGTGAAGGAGTGGGGGAGTGGGAGTAATTGGCTAGCTCTTTCATAGAGCCGGCACAAGCATGATGGGCTGAATGGCCTCCTTCTGTGGTGTATGATTCTATGATTTATTGTTCTAAAATATAATAATAATAATAAAGAAGCTTCCTCAAAATACCCCCTCAAAGTTAAAAAAAATGGAAAATACAACACACAGCTGCACACACAATGTAAAGTTTACATTTCCCGAGTTTATGTACTATAAATACGAGCACGCACCATGTTAAGAATGGTGGGCGGAAAACCACGTCCCTCAGTGGCTGGCGTTGAAACAAGGACTCATTGCATTGTTGACAACTCTAACTCAGTCTTCCAAAGGACCTCAAAACTGAATCTCTTTACCTCCTTCTGTCTTCCTACTACAGTCTGCAGGTTCTAATAGCCCAAGCTGGACCATTGCAGCTTCATGATTTACCCTGTTTTCTCACCCACTCTTCTACTTTGGTAGAGTTTTGCACGATAAGTCTTGGCCCTTCAACCAGATCTTTCAATTTTGAAAAAAACTTCTGTTGACTGAGTATCAGAGCAATTATATCAACTAGACTGCCCACACCAATCAATTTTGTTACCTCAATGAGCTCTGACATACAATGTACAACTTATTCTTAAATCCATGGCGACTATTCTTTATGTGTTTTTCAGACACAAATTTTGATAGCATCTTCAAAATGCTCCAAATTTTTCCTCGCCATAGGTGGTAGGCTAACTAGGTCTACAATCTTCATGGCCCCGATATTAGCGGGGAGGCAGGATGGCAGCAGGAAGGCGATTGGGCGTGTGGGTAACCCGCCCAATAAAATATGTCTGTTTCCCACATGATCGCGGGTCAATTGGAGCCACTTACCGTGGCTTTTTTTTATTCGTTCATGGGATGTGGGCGTCGCTGGCAAGGCCGGCATTTATTGCCCATCCCTAATTGCCCTTGAGAAGGTGGTAGTGAGCCGCATTCTTGAACCGCTGCAGTCCGTGTGGTGAAGGTTCTCCCACAGTACTGTTAGGTAGGGAGTTCCAGGATTTTGATCCAGCGACAACGAAGGAACTGAGATATATTTCCAAGTCGGGATGGTGTGTGACTTGGAGGGGAACGTGCAGGTGGTGTTGTTCCCATGTGCCTGCTGCCCTTGTCCTTCTAGGTGGTAGAGGTCGCGGGTTTGGAAGGTGCTATCGAAGTGCTTCTGGGTTTGCCGTCCGAAAGCTGTGCAGTGGGTGAACAGCGCACCCGCATCACAGGCTGTCAGCTGGAGGAGCTCTACTTAAAGGGGCAGTTCATATTGTGTGTGCTGAATGTTAACGTTCTGTCACCAGACGTTTGTCGGGTGCTCCTGGAGAAAACACCCACACAGCACAATGGAGCATCACAGGAGAAAGACTGCTCCTAGATTTAGCGATGCCGCTCTCCAGGTGCTACTGGATGGGGTGAGGAGGAGGAGGGATGTCTTCTGCCCGGTGGATGGGAGGAAGTGGCCTGCCTCTGCCACCAAGAAGGCCTGGGTCGAGGTGGCAGAGGAGGTCACCAGCAGCAGCAACATCTCCTGCACATGGGTCCAGTGCAGGAAGTGCTTCAATGACCTAAGTAGGTCAGCCAAAGTGAGTACACTTATTCTCCTACATTCCGTCTTCCAAATCACCGCCCCCACCCACCAACTCATTCTGCACTGCCAACACTACTCTATCACATCACTCCTCACACCCACTTAAGGCTCATCCTCAACTTACTTGCACTTCCTCACCTCCCCATTACTCACCCCACCACTACCTCCCAACTCAATCCTCAAACAATGTCATGGCTCTGTCTCATACTCACCCTCTGATGCATCTCTTTCACGGTCAGCCGCACCCAAGCCAAGGCAATCATCGGTTGGCCACGTCACCATCACTCACTCATGCATCTGTACTTTCTCCCCTTATAGGAGAAGAGAGCCCAGAATGCACGGGAGAGAGCGAGGACCAGAGGGGGACCACAACAAATTGTCACAGACGCGGAGCAGGAGGCGCTGGAGCTGAGCTGCACCCTTGAGTGCCTGTCCGTCGGGGACGCCGAGACTGGCACCCGACAAACGTCTGGTGACAGAACTTTAACATTCAGCACACACAATATGAATTGACATTAACATGCCTTGCCATCTTCAGCACCCCAGTATGCTCATCGCAACATGACACATCTGTGATGATGCTCAATGTTGCCTTCTGTTCTTCTTTAGGGCCGTCAGCGACCACTGTGATGGCAGAGGGTGATTCCTCAGAGGACCTGCCGGCCTCTGAGGGTGCACTGTCACATCTGAGCGAGCCATCCACCAGTGCAGATACTCACACCTCGGTATGTCCTAGTCCTCAGTTAGTTAGATTTGTACCTGGTATGTTACCACACATGAGCACGGGCAGACACTGGTGGCAGGGGCAGCTGTGGAGAGTCCATGTTGGTGGGAGCACTCATCTCCAGGCTCTGCTCAGCTGGACACAGATGCCGAACCCTGGGGGCCATCCTTTAAAAGGAGAATGATCGAGGGGCAGCAGCACATTTGCGAGGTGCTGGAACAGGTGCCACGCGCACTCTCCACAATAGCGCAGAGGATGGAGGAGTCCAACTCCTGCATGAATGGAATGGTGGCACAGGTACGGGAGCAAATCTCTGAGATAGTGTCACAGGGGCGTGAGGGAATCTCTGAGATAATGTCACAGGGGCGTGAGGGAATCTCTGAGATAATGTCACAGGGACATGAGGGCATCTCTGACATACTGTCGCGGGTAAGAGCGGGAATGTCTGCGATGGAGGAAAGGCTAGCCTCCATTGAGCTTCAAGCACGGCTCACAAATGAGTCCATTCAGGCTCTGACAATGGCCGTTTGGACTCGGGGTGAACAACATTCTGCTGCCTTAAACGGGCAGGCAGATACAGTAGCACTGGCCTTACAAGGCTTCACACGTGTCCTCCAAACTGTTCTCCAGCAGAGTGGTAGGAGTGATGTGGGCCTGGCCCAGGGGAGGGATGATGATGAAAGGGACATGGAAGTGGGGACACCACTCAAAGCGCTCCCACGTCTCACCCGTTGCCCCCCTCTCAACCAGTACCCGCAATGCTGCCTCCTCTCCAGGTGGCCGAGTCTGCCCCTGCACAGATGCAGTTAGAGCAGTCTTTGGAGGGGCCCTCACGGGCACCAAAACCCAGAGGGCGTAGGCCCAAAGCATCTAAGCAGTCAGGGCATGAACAAGAACAACCTGCCACTACCTCTGCTGCAGCCACAGGGGGTGCACCACGTAGAAGTAGTCGGAAGCGAAAGGCGAAGTTTTTGAAAGCACAAAGGGGATGCACAAGGGTGTTTTAGGTTGGTCATGTTTTTAATTTATATTAGCTTTTTGTTAAACTCACACTAAATATTATTATTGTCACCATTACAGCCACGTCTTGGCCATTCTTGAATGGCTTCTGTAATAGGGCCCTTTCATGAGGTTCACTATGAACACCCACACTTGATGTCACCCATTGGGTCACTCTACAGTGGGTGTATGTGTAGTTGCAGGATTGTTTTGTGCAGGGAGGGGTGGGGGGAGGGGGCTAGTGTGGGCGCTGCTCTATCCAGGTGGTGTGAAGCCTGGACTCTTCACACTGTCTGATATTAGGAGAACCGTTCACATATCAGTGACTCTCTGGCCTCACGAGCAGCCAGGTGAGCCGCTGCTCTGCCCATGGGTTCCTCCTCCTCTTCCTCCTCCTCAATGTGGGTGGCAGATGTGGATGGGGCCTCCTCAAGCAGCACCCCTCTCTGTTGTGCCATGTTGTGCAGGGCACAACACACCACTATAATGTGTCCCACTCTGTCTGGTGCGTATTGAAGCGCTCCCCCAGAACGATCAAGGCACCTAAATCGCATCTTGAGCAGCCCTATAGAATGCTCAATTGTAGACCTGGTAGCGATGTGGCTGTCATTTTATCGACATTGTTGCTTGGTGACGGTGGTGTCATGAGCCACTTGTGCAGGGAGTATCCCTTCTCCCCGAGGAGCCAGCACTTACGGGTGTTCGGCGCGTGGAAGAGGGACGGGATGTTGGACTCCCGGAGGATGAAGGAATCGTGGCAGCTGCCAGGGTATCTGGCGCACACATGAAGGAATCTCTTGCGGTGGTCACAAACGAGCTGAGTGTTGATGGACTGATAGCCCTTCCTGTTGATGAACAGTCCTGGCTCGTGTGGAGGTGCTTGTATTGCTATATGGGTGCAATCGATGACACCTTGCACCCGTGGGAAGTCAGCCACAGTGTGCCCTCTCCGTCTGGCTGAGGTCGTCCATGGAGGCCCTGCGAAACAAGCCATCGGTGACCTCCCTTATGCACTTGCGTGCAGACAACTGAGAGAGCCCGGCAGCACCCTGAATGATCCGGAGGTGAAGAAATTGAGGGCAGTGGTGACTTTGACAGCGACAGGTAAGGAAATGCTGCTCGGTCCAGCTGGGAGCAGCTCGGCAGGAAGAAGGCTGCAGATGTCTGCGACTACCTGGCGACTGACTCCGAGCCTCCGTATGCACTGCTCCTCAGAGAGGTCCAGGAAGCTGAGCCTTGGTCTGTAGACCCTGTGGCGAGGGTAGTGCCTCCTGTGACATCGCTCTCTCTGTTGTTGCTCTGTGCTCTTGTGCAGGTGCGCTGGCGCAGCACTGTGTTGTGGAGCTCCACGTGGCGGAGGTTGGTGATGTTGCTTGTCCTCAGATGTAGTGGTGAATGCAGCCATGGCGCCCCCCCCAACCTGACGGTGTGAGTTTGAGGGGGTCCGCAAAGTAGTTAAATATGTTTGAACAGCAGAGTTTTTGGTTGGAAGTAAGAATTTTGAGTGAAAACACAAAGGTCTTGCAGCCAAAACTTTGTCTGAAGTGACAGAGTGCCCTGCTGCAATAAATGACGTTTTCTCCCCATGTGTAAAATAAACATTTGCATCTCCCACTGGCTGAAACACGTCTGTTGCAACAGGGAGCATTTCCCACAGCACAGGAAACACGCTGAGGATGCTTCAAAATCACACCCCTGCCAAAATGTCGAGTCAATAAAGTAGATCAAATACTTCAACTAGCTGACAAACTATGTAAAGTATCATCCCGCCGGCTTTAACTCCCGGCGGGACTTCCGCATTCGGGAGGTACGCGTGCACACCCGGACACGTCACTGGGGAACCCGGAGGTCGGTGGGTTGGAGCCGGACTCCGAACCCACTCGGGATTTCAGCGATTTTCGGAGCCCCCCTGCCCCCAACGCACCCACTCCTTCACCTGAAAATCGAGCCCCATGTCTCACTTCTATTGTAATACCAGGATGTCATTCATTATCCTCCAGGCCTCAGGTGTAGCTGCTCTATTTGTGCAATGCAAAAAAATACTAACCAGAGTCTTCTTCCTCTCTCACTGTCATGAGGATTCTTGGGTGTATACTACCGGGTTCAGGTGCCCTGTGCACGTGGAACTTAACTGAGGTTTACTGGGTTTTACGTTTCTCAAAAATACTGAAAAATGTTGAGTGGTTGTGTATATTTTTGGATTGATATTCTGCAATACAAATTCAGAGAAGCTCCATCTTTCAGATCTCCTTATGTGAGAGGAACCTGAATACATAGTTTGAAAGCTGAAAAAGATATACACAATGAAGAGATTTAACATATCCCTGAATCATACACCATAAAATCTAACTGCGTTCATATAACTCTACAAAAGCTCATCTGTATTCAACAACGATTTTAATGCTGAATTTATTTCCACAGGAGTTTTACAATGAGTATGGGTGAAAATGATGAACACAGTATAAAGAATATTTCTTAAAAATTCTATATCAGTAAACTGTGGTAACTATCTACTCGTATTTCATCAGAGATTAATGTTTTTAATGCCAGTCATGTTCCTGACAGTTTGAGAGACTGCCTCAGTAGACGTGAGTCTGAGAGATTATCTTCTTACAGTATCACAAATTAAACAATGAATGGGAAAACATAAAAATATAGCAGCAGACATATAGGTGGGATGAGGGTGTAGGTGTATATGGGTGAGGGAGTTGGAGAGAGAAGATCTCTTTGGTATCTCAAAGGGTTATCTGGAATTCACTTTGATTCTTCCCTCTTCGGTGTCAATTTAGGTCTTACAAGGGCCAATTTATAATTATAATTGGAACTTACTTTGTCAATCACCGGTTACATTTCAAGATCTTACAAGATACCTTTCTCATGCAGAACACCTGGACAACCACGGTCACTCCCTATAATCCAAAAATGGCCTTCTGTGCAGTTATCTGGGATACCATGCCCTAGTCCTGGACCTGTTTATTGACACTGGATTTATACATAGCGGGGGAAAAATTCCATAGGGGCCGTTTTTGGGCGTAGGTAGCGTGATGTGCTATTACCCCACGCACAATGGCCCCTGCGCAGGCAGCACGCAAGTTTCGACCCACCAAAGGACTTACCTGCAATCAGCGTTCCTTTCCAGGCCTTGCAACTGGAATCAATGCAATTTGCACTTTCCACCACCAGATGGAGCACAATCTCTTAAAGGGAGGATGTTTCTTAGAAATCTCTTAAAGGTAGCTGGTACCTGTTATTTGCTGAAAATAACAGTCAATTGTCTGTACAGAGTCTGAATGGAGATCAGACATCGCACATGTAAAACACAGATGCAGGTCCCATCCCTATGTTTACACACTGATGAGTTATGTTAAAACATTGAATAAAGGTTGCGCACCACTAAATCCCACATCCTCCATTCTGCATGCCAAAACTCACCAATCTGCCGATCTGAGTTGGTACCAGGCCTGCGAGAGTGCATGCACCAAGGTTCTCTGCTGATGTACTAGAGACCTTGGGTGCAAGAGGTGGACAGAAGGAGGGACATGCTATATCCACGGGGGGCAAGAGGCCCTCTAGACATATACTCAAAAGGAAGTGGGAGGCAGCGGGGGACGAAGTCAATTCCAGGCGCACAGCATCATGAACATGGATGCAGTGCAGGAAGAAGTTCAATGCTTTGACATGAATGGTCAAGGTGAATGAGGAAAACTGTCAAGTGGCGTCTCCTACCAACTGCTCCATGCACCACATTCCCCATCACCCACATACCAACAAACTCTTTCCACCAGTACTCAACTCTTCCAACCAGATGCTTCCATTCACCCTTACACATTACCACTGTTGCAAGCCGCCCACCCACAACTCACAGGCCACACACACTGGCAGCTATTCAATCATGACAGGCACATCACCAAGACACATGTCCCACTTTCTTGCAGCAGAAGGTGGCGCATATCAAGAGGCAGCAAGCGGCAGTGGCATTTAGCACCTCAAGCCTGTTCCACCATTCAATGAGATCATGGTGGACCTGTGACCTAACTCCATATACCCACCTTAGCCCCATATCCCTTAATACCCTTGGTTCACAGAAATCTATCAATCTCAGATTTAACCTTCACAAGTGAGCTAGCATCAACTGCCATCTGCAGAAGAGCGTTCCAAACGTCTCCCACCCTTTGCGTGTAGAAGCATTTCCTAACTTCACTCCTGCACAGCCTGGCTCTAAATGTTAGGCCATGTTCCCGCGTCCTAGTATTCAAGTGTAGGAGACCTCCAAAAACAGTTACAAATGTCCCCGCAGCCGGAAGCAATAATCCAGCCACTAACCTGTAAATCCTGCATGGTCCCTTTAAATAGCACCGATAGGGGGTCCTGCAGGCACTCTAAGACACGTTCAGATGGTCGGGATTAAGACTGTGCGTTGAGTTGAGCGTTAAGTCCCAAAATGGTGTCTATCACTTTAATTCAGCATGGCACACTGATTGAAGCCATTTTCTCCCTACTTTACATGATTCCAGCGTTCGTTATCTGTGCCTGCACTAAGTCCTATACCAAGATGGCGTCTGGCGCATGTCACGCTGGAAACGTGCGCTACGCGGCCCAATTTAGCGCCCAGGATTTCCACTATATACGCATATTCTGAGGACAATGACTATCAATCACACAAGGCTCCTTCATATCAGAATGAATTACCACATTCACTCATGGATAGAGCATCCTGCTGTAAGCAATGAAGTACAGCCAGTTGGCTCAACATGAACAGTAGATTTAAATAAAAACAGAAAATGCTGGAGAAGCTCAGCAAGTCAGGCAGCATCTGTGGGGAAAGAAATAGAGTTAACGTTTCAGGTCGAAGACCTTTCGTCAGAACTGGAAGATGTTAAAAGAGTTAAAGTTTTTGAGCAAGTACAGAGCCAGGGAAAGGCGGGGGGGAGAGGGAGGGCAGAAGTGCAGGAAATGGGACGGACACGGTCGAGGGCCCTGTCAACTACAATGGAGGGGAATCCTCGTTTGAGGAAAAAGGAAGACATATCGGAAGCACTGGTGCAGAAGGTGGTATCGTCAGAACAGATACGACGGAGAAACAGGGAGAAGGGAATAATGTGTACTCGTTGTGGCTCTTCCTGTCCAAGCCATGCTTCAGTCTTCTTGGCGATGTCACTTCCTTGCCGAGTTGGGCAGGGCAGTCTCGTCAGACTCCGCCCATTCAGGGAAAATAGTAGGGTTTCAACCAGCTTCGGCCCCCTCTACCGCCATAATCTGAGCCAGCACGGCCATCCGAGGCCTGTACACCGTCCCGAGAGTCCCAGGAGGGGAGAGAGATCATGTACATCATTGTTATTTTAACAACACAGTAATTCTTATTATAGGAACAGGCTTTCCATGTTATTTTTCCAACACTGTGGAACATTTAGTTCTCAGACACAAAGGGGCGGAAAGGAGAGCACAGGGTCATGACAAAAGGTCCTTCAGGCTGTTGTTTTTGGGCATCAGCGAGAAGGCCTCAACATCAGTGAATGTTCTTCATCTGCCTGGAGCCTGGGGACTGGGGGTGGGAGTAGGGGGCGAGGGAGTAAACAGAAAATATGGCTCCATTAACTCCAGTGCAAAGCAAATGCTAAACCCAGTCTGAAAACACAATACTTTCACTGAGGGTTTTGCGCAGTATGTAATCTTTACCATTCTGTTTTAGTCAATATAAAATTGGTACAGAAAAGAATTATCTACAAAACATTTAATCCATACGCTATGACTGAGCTGGCCGAGTCCTGAAGGACATAGTGGCCAGACTGGGCCTACGGCAGGTGGTGAGCGAACCAACACGAGTTGACCTCATCCTCACCAATCTACTTGTCGCAGATGCATCTGTCCATGACAGTATTGGTAGGAGTGACCACCGCACAGTCCTCGTGGAGACAAAGTCCCGTCTTCGCACTGAGGACACCATCCAACGTGTTGTGTGGCACTACCACAGTGCTAAATGGGATAGATTCAGAACAGATCTAGCAGCTCAAAACTGGGCATCCATGAGGCGCTGTGGGCCATCAGCAGCAGCAGAATTGTATTCCAGCACAATCTGTAAACTCATGGTCCGGCATATACCTCACACTACCATTATCAACAAGCCAGGGGATCAACCCTGGTTCAATGAGGAGTGTAGAAGAGCATGCCAGGAGCAGCACCAGGCGTACCTAAAAATGTGGTGCCAAACTGGTGAAGCTACAACTCAGGACTACATGTATGCTAAACAGAGGAAGAAACATGCTATAGACAGAGCTAAGCGATTCCACAACCAACGGATCAGATCAAAGCTCTGCAGGCCTGCCACATCCAGTCGTGAATGGTGGTGGACAATTAAACAACTAACAGGAGGAGGAGGCTCTGTAAACAGCCCCATCCTCAATGATGGCCGAGCCCAGCACGTGAGTGCAAAAGACAAGGCTGAAGTGTTTGCAACCATCTTCAACCAGAAGTACCAAGTGGATGATCCATCTCAGCCTCCTCCCGATATCCCCACCATCACAGAAGCCAGTCTTCAGCCAATTCAATTCACTCCACGTGATATCAAGAAACGGCTGAGTGCACTGGATACAGCAAAGGCTATGGGCCCCGCCAACATCCCAGCTGTCGTGCTGAAGACTTGCGCTCCAGAACGAGCAGCACCTCTAGCCAAACTGTTCCAATACAGCTACAACACTGGCATCCACCCAACAATGTGGAAAATTGCCCAGGTATGGTCTGTCCACAAAAAGGAGGACAAATCCAATCCGGCCAATTACCGCCCCATCAGTCTAATCTCAATCATCAGCAAAGTGATGGAAGGTGTCGTCGACAGTGCTATCAAGTGGCACTTACTCACCAATAACCTGCTCATCGATGCTCAATTTGGTTTCCACCAGGACTACTCGACTCCAGACCTCATTACAGCCTTGGTCCAAACATGGACAAAGGAGCTGAATTCCAGAGGTGAGGTGAGAGTGACTGCCCTTGACATCAAGGCAGCATTTGACCGAGTGTGGCACCAAGGAGCCCTAGTAAAATTGAAGTCAATGGGAATCAGGGGGAAAACTCTCCAGTGGCTGGAGTCATACTTAGCACAAAGGAAGATGGTAGTGGTTGTTGGAGGCCAATCATCTCAGTCCCAGGACATTGCTGCAGGAGTTCCTCAGGGCAGTGTACTTGGCCCATCCATCTTCAGCTGCTTCATCAATGACCTTCCCTCCATCATAAGGTCAGAAATGGGGATGTTCACTGATGATTGCACAGTGTTCAGTTCCATTCGCAACCCCTCAAATAATGAAGCTGTCCGTGCCCACATGCAGCAAGACCTGGACAATATCCAGGCTTGGGCTCATAAGTGGCAAGTAACATTCGCGCCAGACAAGTGCCAGGCAATGACCATCTCCAACAAGAGAGAGTCTAACCACCTCCCCTTGACATTCAACGGCATTACAATCGCCAAATCCCCCACCATCAACATCCTGGGGGTCACCATTGACCAGAAACTTAACTGGACCAGCCATATAAATACTGTGGCTACAAGAGCAGGTCAGATGCTGGGTATTCTGCAGCGAGTGACTCACCTCCTGACTCCCCAAGGCATTTCCATCATCTACAAGGCACATGTCAGGAGTGTGATGGAATACTCTCCACTTGCCTGGATGAGTGCAGCTCCAACAACACTCAAGAAGCTCGACACCATCCAGGACAAAGCAGCCCGCTTGATTGGCACCCCATCCACCACCCTAAACATTCACTCCCTTCACCATCGCGCACTGTGGCTGCAGTGTGTACCATCCACAGGATGCACTGCAGCAACTCGCCAAGGCTTCTTCGACAGCACCTCCCAAACCCGCGACCTCTACCACCTAGAAGGACAAGAGCAGCAGGCACATGGGAAGAACATCACCTGCACATTCCCCTCCAACTTGGAAATATATCTCCGTTCCTTCATCATCGCTGGGTCAAAATCCTGGAACTCCCTACCTAACAGCACTGTGAGAGAACCTTCACCACATGGACTGCAGCGGTTCAAGAAGGCGGCTCACCACCACCTTCTCAAGGGCAATTAGGGATGGGCAATAAATGCTGGCCTCGCCAGCGATGCCCACATCCCATAGATGAATTTTTTAAAATGTCTACATACTGCAATGATTTACTTTCAAGGCATTTATTGTCTCACTGACAGCTTTTAATGCACTGAATTCCTGGAACAAATTGTTCCAACATCTCCTGCTGCAGCACTAGCAGACTGAATGGGGCAAGGAAAGTGTGTGCCCCAGTCGGGAGGTGGGCTAGCACAGTAGCCTTTCATCTCAATCAGCCTTGGCTCAATGGTAACATTCTGACCTCTGAATCAGCAGGTCATTGGTTCTAAGCCCCACTCCAGGACTTGAGCATATAATCTCAGTTAACACTCCAGTGCGGTACTGAATGAGTGCTGCACTGTCAGAGGTTCTCTCTTTCAGAACAGATGTTAAATTGCAGGCCTGTCTGCCCGCTCAGGTGGATGTAATGGATCCCCTGGCACTATTTGAAGACTCTCAGTGTCCTGGCCAACAATTAGCTCACAACCAACATCTCTAAAACAGATTATCTGGTCATTGTCTCATTGCTGTTTGTGGGAACTTGGCTGCTGTGTTTCCCTACATAACCACACTTCAAAAGTACTTTATTGGCTGTGAAGCACTTTGGGATGTCCTGAGGTTGTGAAAGGCACTATATAAATGCAAGTTCTTTCTTTCTGTAAGATGTGGGTTTGAATTCAGTCCAGACCCATGGAAAGAAGGCTTCCTCTGGCTAGTGGCTGTAAGGGTCCTGTCTAAAACTGGTAATCTTACTAAGAGATGCCACATGATACAAACTTTGTTTATTAAAATCAGAAATTTCTGATGATTTGTATGTTTTGTCCAATAGGTGCACAATTTGGGTTGATTTTTTATTTGGTGGCAGTATCAGCATCTTTTTTTTATTCGTTCATGGGATGTGGGCGTCGCTGGCAAGGCCAGCATTTATTGCCCATTCCTAATTGCCCTTGAGAAGGTGGTGGTGAGCCGCCTTCTTGAACCGCTGCAGTCCGTGTGGTGAAGGTTCTCCCACAGTGCTGTTAGGAAGGGAGTTCCAGGATTTTGACCCAGTGACGATGAAGGAACGGCGATATATTTCCAAGTCGGGTTGGTGTGTGACTTGGAGGGGAACGTGCAGATGATGTTGTTCCCATGTGCCTGCAGCTCTTGTCCTTCTAGGTGGTAGAGGTCGCGGGTTTGGGAGGTGCTGTCGAAGAAGCCTTGGCGAGTTGCTGCAGTGCATCCTGTGGATGATACACACTGCAGCCACTGTGCACCAGTGGTGAAGGGAGTGAATGTTTAGGGTGGTGGATGGGGTGCCAATCAAGCGGGCTGCTTTATCTTGGAAGGTGTCGAGCTTCTTGAGTGTTGTTGGAGCTGCACTCATCTGCCACACAACTCAGGGAAGTTCAGTCAATGCTTAAGTAAGCCATCTGAACTCAGCCTGGTAAGATTATTAGGGACAGCATCAAGTGCCACTGGAAGTGATTCAGAGTCAGACCTGCGCAGATCCTTTAAGTGACATTCCCTCTCCGACCTCTTGTAACAGGTTTTTTTGTAGCTAAATATTCTTTTTATTTCATTTTCAATGAGAAATCTAATTGCCTTTTAAACTTTAATAACTGAATGATTTTCCTCATCGCTGATGAAGCTGGTGCCTTTCGCTCACATTACAGATGACTGGTTAGTATTTCATTTAACAAAATGAATGTGTACGGTGACCTTGTGTCCAGCTGTTCAGTTTCTGGATTGATTTCATATTTTATCAACAATTACCTTCCTCTCCCTAATTTCATTGATATGTCCATGTCAAGGGTGACCTTCTTGTGTCAGTCAAATCCAATTACATTTCATATTTGGAAGTGTCCATTGAGCATATGCTGTTACAATGTGATTTTATACACTTTTTTACACATGGAATAAATTAGGAATGGGTTACATCAAAGTTAATCAGAATCCATTCTTCTACGAACATACAAACAATTACAGACAGGAAAAGACCCTCTTAACCAAGGAAAAGACAGTCCATCTAGCCTGTCTTATATAATTGTGATACCTTGTGTCTCACAATATCTACACTCCCCACTCCACACCACGTCATCTCCTGGGAGAGGCGAGAAAACAGACAAAAACCCCGGCCAATTTGGAGGAAAAAATTCTGGGAAATTCCTCTCCAACCCCTTTGGCGATCGAAACTAGTCCAGGAGGTCACTCCGGCCCAGAATTCTATGCATTACGTTATCTACCTTTTGTAAGAGGTGATCTCTGCCCAGCCAGGAACAGGTCCAGCTTTCACCTGAAGGAATTCAGTGAATCGGCGACCACCGCACGTGCCGGCAGCCTGTTCCAGAGGTCCACAATTCTCTGGGAAAAGAACCACCTCCTGACATCTAACGAACTTAAAATTGTGACCCCTGGTCCTCCCTAGCGTATTTAATTGGAACAATCTGTCAACTGGAACACTATCTATTCCTTTCATCATCCTATAACCCTCAATCAGATCACCCCTAAGTTTTTTGGAAGTCTAAGTAGTCAATATCTACTGGGCTTCCCTCATCCACCGTCTTGGTGACTTCTTCAAATTTGTTAAACATGATCTTTTTTTGAAGCCATGTTGGGTGTCCCCAGTATGTCCCTCTGTAGCCAAGTAATCATGTATTACATCCCTAATGATTCCTTCAAGCATCTTTCCTATTACTGATGTCAAACTAATGGGCCTATAGTCCGTCTTGTCTCCTTTTTTTAAAGATAGGGACCACATTAGCCTCCTTCCAGTTTACGGGAACCATCCCAGAGTACGGTGAGCTATTAAAAATACGGGCAAGGGGCTCACACAGCACATGTCCCATCTTCCCGAGGACCCTCGGGTGCATATCATCTGGCCGGCTGCTCCAGCTATTTTTTTGTTCTTAATTCTATCTAAAACAAAATGGGGTTGATCTATGTTAATATTACTAATTTTATTATCATTAAATTGTAACAGTCAAGCATCATATTCAAGAGTGAAGACCGATGCAAAGTACTCATTTAATATTTCTGCCATACCCAGTGAGTCCTTCGTAATCTGTCCTTGAGCGTCCTTCGATGGCCCAATAGAGTCTTTGACAGTCCTCTGACTCTTCACATAACTGAAAAAGCTTTTCCCATTATTTCTACAATTGTCTACAATCCTCTTTTCCATTATCCTTTTAGCTGATCGAATAGCAGCCTTCATTTTCTTTAACTGTTCTCTGCTTTGTTATTTCTTAATATAATATATACCAGTGGATCTCCTGTAGCATTACCCACAGAAAGTCAGGACAAGTGAATTTCCCTCAGTGTATTAATGATGCTGTAGGTATAGGTGTGGGGATCTTTTTTTTAAAATTCATTCATGGGATGGGAGCGTCGCTGGCAAAGCCAGCATTTATTGCCCATCCCTAATTGCCCTTGAGAAGGTGGTGGTGAGCCGCCTTCTCGAACTGCTGCAGTCCGTGTGGTGAAGGTTCTCCCACAGTGCTGTTAGGAAGGGAGTTCCAGGATTTTGACCCAGCGCCAATGAAGGAATGGCGATATATTTCCAAGTCAGGGTGGTGTGTGACTTGGAGGGGAACTTGCAGGTGGTGTTGGTCCCATGTGCATGCTGCTCTTGTCCTTCTAAATGGTAGAGGTTGCGAGTTTGGGAGGTGCTGTCGAAGAAGCCTTGGTGAGTTTCTGCAGTGCATCCTGTGGATGGTACACACTGCAGCCACAGGGCGCGGTGGTGAAGAGAGTGAATGTTTAGGGTGGTGGATGGGGTCCAATCAAGCGGGCTGCTTTATCTTGGATGGTGTCGAGCTTATTGAGTGTTGTTGGAGCTGCACTCATCCAGGCAATTGGAGAGTATTCCATCACACTCCTGACTTGTGCCTTGTAGATGGTGGAACGGCTTTGGGGAGTCAGGAGGTGAGTCACTCGCCGCAGAATACCCAGCATCTGACCTGCTCTTGTAGCCACAGTATTTATATGGCTGGTCCAGTTAAGTTTCTGGTCAATGGTGACCCCCAGGATGTTGATGGTGGGGGATTCGGCGATGGTAATGCCGCTGAATGTCAAGGGGAGGTGGTTAGACTCTCTCCTGTTGGAGATGGTCATTGCCTGGCACTTGTCTGGCGCGAATGTTACTTGCCACTTATGAGCCCAAGCCTGGATGTTGTCCAGGTCTCCCTGCATGCGGGCACGGACTGCTTCATTATTTGAGGGGTTGCGAATGGAACTGAACACTGTGCAATCATCAGCGAACATCCCCATTTCTGACATTATGATGGTGGGAAGGTCATTGATGAAGCAGCTGAAGATGGTTGGGCCAAGTACACTGCCCTGAGGAACTCCTGCAGCAATGTCCTGGGGCTGAGATGATTGGCCTCCATCAACCACTACCATCTTCCTTTGTGCTAGGTATGACTCCAGCCACTGGAGAGTTTTCCCCCTGATTCCCATTGACTTCAATATTACTAGGGCTCCTTGGTGCCACACTCGGTCAAATGCTGCCTTGATGTCATAAGAACATAAGAAATAGGAGCAGGAGTAGGCCAATCGGCCCCTCGAGCCTGCTCCGCCATTCAATAAGATCATGGCTTATCTGATCCCAACCACAAATCTAAAGAACACAAGAAGTAGGAGCAGGACCCGGCCACTCAGCCCCTGGGCCCTCTCCGCCACCCACAGGGCATTGACCGATCCGAACTCAGCTTCATGTCCAATTTCCTGCCTGCTCCCCATAACCCCTAATTCCCTTTACTTCTAGAAAACTGTCTATTTCTGTTTTAAATTTATCTAATGATGTAACTTCCACAGCTTCCTGGGGCAGCAAATTCCACAGACCTACCACCCTCTGAGTGAAGAAGTTTCTCCTCATCTCAGTTTTGAAAGAGCAGCCCCCTATTCTAAGATTATGCCCCCTAGTTCTAGTTTCACCCATCTTTGGGAACATCCTTACTGCATCCACCCAATCAAGCCCCTTCACAATCTTATATGTTTCAATAAGATCGCCTCTCATTCTTCTGAACTCCAATGAGTAGAGTCCCAATCTACTCAACCTCTCCTCATATGTCCACCCCCTCATCCCCGGGATTAACCGAGTGAACCTTCTTTGTACTGCCTCGAGAGCAAGTATGTCTTTTCTTAAGTGTGGACACCAAAACTGTATGCAGTATTCCAGGTGCGGTCTCACCAATACCTTATATAACTGCAGCAATACCTCCCTGTTTTTATATTCTATCCCCCTAGCAATAAAAGCCAACATTCTGTTGGCTTTCTTGATCACCTGCTGCACCTGCATACCAACTTTTTGATTTTCTTGTGACGAACCGGATTCTTTCCCCTCAGTCTGGTTCAGTAAAAACTGAAGTCGAATACATTTTAAAGTTCATTACAACTTTAATAGCAGGGTTCTTAGTCTGCAGCATTGATTTGGACTCCTGATAGAGTCCCTCTATGCTGGCAGAGCAAGAACAAAAACATACAGAAATCCACACGTTTTTATACAGATGAATAGGGTTGGAACATACTTAACGAGGGTCAACACCAATCATAAGCCGGGCATAGGTTGCCATGCGAGGTTACATTATTTCCGGCCAATCATAAATAATCATGTGCTGACCATGTTGCTGTTAGACATCAAAGGGGATACTTCCTCACCTTCCAACTTGGAATGTTCTTCCCTGTCCCTTCTGTTCCTTATCTCCCAACCTGGAATGTCTTTCAACTTTGGCTAAGCTCGTTACCTACATTGATCTGCCATAAACATGGAGACATTCAGACCAGTCCTTGAATCACATCAAAGACTCTACATTGATAAGACCATGCAAACCTGCTGACTACGCAAACATATGGCCCAGCAGGAGGCCAGGCCACCTGTACCAATCTCAGTTACTAACTAATTAACCCTTTCTAACCATTTTGCATTCTGCTTCTTTGCCACGTAGGCATTTTAATATTTTACTGAAAACTGACCACGTAGGGATTCTCACTTGCACTAGGACCTTTGTACTGCAGTACTTTCCAGTCTCTCGCCATTAAGAAAATAACTTGCTCTCTGATTTTTCCTGCCAAAGTGCATAACCTCACATTTTCCAATATTATATTGCATCTGCCAAATCTCCGCCCACTCACCCAGCCTGTCTATATCCCCTTGCAGGTTTTTTATGTCCTCCTCACTCTCCACTTTCCCTCCCATCTTTGTATCATCTGCAAATTTTGATATGTTGCACTCGGTCCCCTCCTCCAAATCGTTAATATAGATTGTAAAGAGTTGGGGACCCAGCACCGAACCCTGTGGAACACCACTGGTTACTGGTTGCCAGTCCGAGAATGAACCATTTATCCCAACTCTCTGCTTCCTGTTCGATAACCAATCCTCCACCCATGCCAGACTATTACCCCCAATCCCGTGATTTTTTATCTTAAGTAATAATCTTTTATGTGGCACCTTGTCAAATGCCTTCTGGAAGTCTAAATACACTACGTCCACTGGTTCCCCTTTATCCACCCTGTACGTTATATCCTCAAAGAACTCAAGCAAATTTGTCAGACATGACTTCCCCTTCATAAAGCCATGCTGACTTTGTCCTATTAAATTATGCTTATCTAAATGTTCCGTTACTGTCTCCTTAATAATAGACTCCAAAATTTTACCCACCACAGATGTTAGGCTAACTGGCCTATAATTTCCAGCCTTTATGCCTACTACCCTTTTTAAATAACGGTGTTACATTAGCAGTTTTCCAATCTGCCGGGACCTCTCCTGAGTCCAGGGAGTTTTGGAAAACTATCACCAAAGCATCCACAATCCCTACTGCCACTTCCCTCAAGACCCTAGGATGTAAGCCATCAGGTCCAGGGGATTTATCCGCTTTGAGTCCCATTATTTTACTGAGTACCATCTCCTGAGTGATTTTAATCGTATTTAGCTCCTCCCCCCGTAGAGTCCCCTGTTTGTCCAGTGTTGGGATATTCTTAGTGTCCTCTACCGTAAAGACTGAAACAAAATATTTGTTCAGCATTTTTGCCATCTCCATGTTTCCCACCATTAATTTCCCGGTCTCATCCTCTAAGGGACCTACGTTTGCCTTAGCCACCCTTTTTCTTTTTATATAACTATAGAAACTCTTGCTATCTGTTTTTATATTTTTTGCTCATTTCTTTTCATAATCTAACTTCCCTTTCTTAATCAATCCTTTAGTTACTTTTTGCTGTCTTTTGAAGACTTCCCAATCTTCTATCCTCCCACTAAGTTTGGCTACCTTATATGTCCTTGTTTTATGTCAAGGGCAGTCACTCTCACCTCACCTCTGGAATTCAGCTCTTTTGTCCATGTTTGGACCAAGGCTGTAATGAGGTCTGGAGCCCAGTGGTCCTGGCGGAACCCAAACTGCAGCTTCTGGAGCTTCTGATGCTCCGTCTAGTGGTAGAAGAGAGCAGATGCAGGCATGATTGTGTCACACAATGGTGATACCCAAATAAGGAGTGTGCAAAAAAGAACAAATTTAATATAGATTATATAGACTTATATAAGAAAGCACGGAATGAGAAAGACCATTTGGCCCAACAAGCCTATTGCTTCTGCAGACAATGTACAATTACTTAAAGAAACAGAATACAATTTGGGAAAAATGTTAGAGTAAGTCACGAGGAGGGATCAAAAAATACTTAACATTGAATTTATAGAGCGTTTGGTGCAAATAGCTTAAAAAGAAAATCTGAAAATAGAGGCTTAAATTCCATCTGCATCCCAATGATTGGAATAATTCATTCTGTCTGTGCTCCATCAGCAAGACCGCCTACTTTCACCTCCGTAAGATCGCTTGTCTCCGCCCCTGCCTCAGCTCATCTGCTGCTGAAACCCTCATCCATGCCATTGTTACCTCTAGACTTAACTATTCCAATGCTCTCCTGGTTGGCCTCCCATCTTGCACCTGCCATAAACTTCAGCTCATCCAAAACTCTGCTGCCCATATCCTGTTCTATTCTCCCATCACCCCTGTGCTCGCTGACCTACATTGGCTCCCAGTCCGGGAACAACTCGATTTCAAAATTCTCATCCTTGTTTTCGAATCCCTCCATGGCCTTGCCCCTCCCTATCTCTATAATCTCCTTCAGTCCTACAACCCTCCGAGATCTCTGCACTCCTCCAATTCTTGCCTCTTGCGCATCCCCGATTTTAATCGCTCCACCATTGGCGGCTATGCTTTCAGCTGCGTAGACCCTAAGCTCTGGAATTCCCTCCCTAAACCTCTCCCTCCTCCTTTAAGACCCTCCCTTAAACCTACTTTGACTAAGCTTTTGGTCACCTGTCGTAAGATCTCCTTGTGTGGCTCGATGTCAAATTTTGTATGATAATGCTCCTGTGACGCGCCTTGGGATGTTTTACTATGTTAAAGGTGCTATATAAATGCAAGTTGTTGTTGGTATTGGTTAATGGACTTTTTCCATTAACTCAAAGATTCCCATGGGCTTGGGCCTCTCTCCAACTCTTCTCCTTTTTCATATTAAGGACCTTCTCCACATTCTTCAACCCAATCCACTCTTTTACTGATGATTCCCCTATATATTCATAAACTCCCTTTATATCACACACGCTCAGGCCTCTAGTAGTTCAATGGCTGGAATCACTACATTCTGATCGCCTCCAAAATCTTGTTTCTTTCAATTCTTCAGGCATAGTTTGTTCATGTCCCTCACAAATCTAACCAACAGCTACCATCTCTCAACGCCAATGGCTTCAACTTTAGTCTTTCTTCATCTCTCAACATTCTTGGTTTCATAATCTCTTTTGACCTCAAGTCAAATTTCTGCATCTCCTCCATCACTAAAGCTACCTCCAAAAAGCACAATTTTATCTTTTGTGTCTTCCCTTCGAGTCTTCACTCTCTGTAAGCCCAACACTGTCCATGACTTGAAAACAGCTTCCATATCCAGGAAGACTCTTAACACCTCCCTCGTACTCCTGGACAACATACAAGAAAGCTGTGGGCTTTATCACTTCAGCTTGTTTTCTCAATTTAAAAAAAAATGTTTTCCAACTTTCAAAAGGGAATTGGATATATACTTGAAAAGGAAAATTTTGCAGGGCTATGGGGAAAGAGCAGGCAGTGGGATTAATTGGTAACTCTTTCAGAGAGCCGGCACAGACACGATGTGCTGAATGGCCTCCTTCTGTGCTGTATTATTCTATGATTCTATATGTAGAGGTCAATTTTTGCTGTATTAAGCCCTTATTAGGAAATATAGTTTGTTGATGCTGTGATACCATTGGAAGTACCTTAAAAAATGAAGGCACTAATCTCAGCCTGAGTCCAGGTGGACAGTAGCATTAACTCACATCCAAACCCTCCCTCCAAATATCTAAAATTACAGAGTCCGTCATGTGGATGCAATATCCGTTCTACAATTCCCTTGAGGGTTTGCCTTCAAGATCTTTTCAAACTCCATATGACGCCCAAGAGTAATGAGCTTTTACCAAGTAACATGTGAAAATTGACACTTGAAATGATATTGATATATTTAACCTTCAAAGTAATCTGTATGGTCACACGTCACCCGTAGGGCCTTGTGAAAGATCGGAGTTATTCTGTTTTGTTTTCCTATATATTAATCCATATACTTTATAACCCCTTAACATAAAAATGAAAACAGAAAACATACAAACACAGCAATCAGAGGTCCCATCAGCTTACCTGTCTCACAGTACCTCTCATAATATCCTTTGAGGTACAGTAAATGCTTGTGTGGAACTTTCCCCCAGGAGATTAAATAGGTGGGATGTAGTCTGTGATAGGGCAGACTTGACATGGCTATGGGGGGAGTAGGCTTAATGTGCCAAAAGGTCTTACTTCAGTCCTTATTTTTTCTGACATGTGGAACGGTGCTTGGTACAACTGAGGAATTAAGCTTTCCAAGAACAGAGGTGAGGATTGCTTTACACTCACATGTACATTCCAACTAAAATGAGCAAACCAAGAAAAATATACTCCATAACACTTGCAAAATTTTAATCACTTACCTGGACAAAGCTCAAAACATGGCCACTGCACTATCAGAACATGGTCACTTGAATATATTATGTTAGCAAATTAATGATAAGGGGATGGGTGATATGCTATAATTTATCCTAATGTGCAAGAAAATTAAATTAACTGCCCTTCAAGTAATATTGGTATTGAATTAAATAACATATCTAATGTCTGCATGTTTTTATTACCATTTATTTGAGTTTTTCCCAAAAACAAGAAGTACACAATACAAAACAATTCAACAAAATCACAGTGCAGAGATAATTAGTCAGAGAAGACAACACTGTAGGATTCCAAATCATGCACAATTGCCAAGTGTAAGACCAAATTACAATTGTAGGTGTGCGTAAATCAACAGAAACACAGCGTGAAAGTCATCAAACTCCAAGTTTATATATTCATAGAACACTAAGTACCAACAAGAACATGGTTTTATCCTTTGAACTAACAGCGAAACAAATATTGAGAAGCATTTGTACCAAAGGGTCATAGGTTAATGATTCAGCTCCCAAAAAAAAGAAAAATTAATCCATATCGAAGACCGAGTTCTCCAGGGCTGGAGAGCAGGAAGGGCAGATCAACTCAGCTCACATGATTATGTTTTAATAAATCAAAGGAGGACACCATGATCTGCCCTGAAGACCGTCAGACGACAGAACTCAGTGGGTTTTTTTTATTCGTTCATGGGATGTGGGCGTCGCTGGCGAGGCCGGCATTTATTGGCCACCCCTAATTGCCCTTGAGAAGGTGGTGGTGAGCCGCCTTCTCGAACCGCTGCAGTCCGTGTGGTGAAGGTTCTCCCACAGTGCTGTTAGGAAGGGAGTTCCAGGATTTTGACCCAGTGACAATGGAGGAACGGTGATATATTTCCAAGTTGGGATGGTGTGTGACTTGGAGGGGAACGTGCAGGTGGTATTGTTCCCATGTACCTGCTGCTCTTGTCCTTCTAGGTGGTAGAGGTTGCGGATTTGGGAGGTGCTGTCGAAGAAGTCTTGGCGAGTTGCTGTAGTGCATCCTGTGGATGGTACACACTACAGCCACTGTGCGCTGGTGGTGAAGGAAGTGAATGTTTAGGGTGGTGGATGGGGTGCCAATCAAGCGGGCTGCTTTGTCCTGGATGGTGTCGAAATTCTTGAGTGTTGTTGGAGCTGCACTCATCCAGGCAAGTGGAGAGTATTCCATCACACTCCTGACTTGTGCCTTGTAGATGGTGAAAAGGCTTTGGGGAGTCAGGAGGTGAGTCACTCGCTGCAGAATACCCAGCCTCTGACCTGCTCTCGTAGCCACAGTATTTATATGGCTGGTTCAGTTAAGTTTCTGGTCAATGGTGACCCCCAGGATGTTGATGGTGGGGGATTCGGCGATGGTAATGCCGTTGAATGTCAAGGGGAGGTGGTTGGACTCTCTCTTGTTGGAGATGGTCATTGCCTGGCAATTTTCTGGTGCGAATGTTACTTGCCACTTATCAGCCCAAGCCTGGATGTTGTCCAGATCTTGCTGCATGCGGGCTCGGACTGCTTCATTATTTGAGGGGTTGCGAATGGAACTGAACACTGTGCAATCACCAGCGAACATCCACATTTCTGATCTTATGATGGAGGGAAGGTCATTGATAAAGCAGCTGAAGATGGTTGGGCCTAGGACACTGTGTGACAGTATGACGATCTCCGTTATGTTACCACTCTTTGGTGCAGTGTTTTGATGAACTAGTTCTGGGATTGTCGTTATGTGATTTATATCTTCCTGGACCGCAATTTTATTTGCTGCCAACTCTAAAATCAGTACTAAACATACTCGGGTAAAACAAGACCAATGTCCTTAAGCGCACCCAAAAGTGAGTAGTCACTCAGCATAGCCAGGCCACACATCATTTTGGAATACAGCACAATACACAGAAAGTAGAACAATTCCACTAGGCTGCTCTCCACATACAATTAAGTTAGGTAGTTCAAATTAAATAAAAATCTTGCAATAGGAATAATATGAGAGCTCAGGATTATGACCACCCATTTTCCCTGTAACCTATAACCAGGCACGTGTCACAGAAAACTGCAATAACAAAACCCTGGACTGTCTCCGAATTGCAGTGGGAAAGAGAGTGTGGAAGTGAAATCCAATACACAACTGAGATTCTGTAGAATATAACATTGCTCACTTTATTCTAATCCCCCCAAAGCTCAGGTTATTGAAGGTCATATTTACTTTTTTTTTTAATTTCAAAAGCGTTACATTTAAAACGATTTTTGGACCTGTCGTATCTCCACAGATTCTCACTTGCTGATCTTGACCAGGCTGTGAGGCAATGGCAGAAAGTGGAGTTGAGGCACTTCTCCACAGGAAAGGAGGGAAGTCAACTCAATCTACTCTCATGGCCAGTTACAGAGCAGCGTAGGCAGAAAGGACTCTAGGGAATACAGTCAATAATATTTAGACACACAAAAAACAATACCTAGCCTTCTGACCATTTTATTATAATAATCACTATTCTCCCTTTACCTAATAGTACCAGCTTGGCTCAGTGTTGCATTCTCACCTGTGAGTCAGAAGGTTGGGGGTTTAAGCCCCGATCCAGGGACGAGCATGCATCAGTGAAGTACTGAGGGGTGCTGAATTATTGGAGATGCTGCCTTTTGGAAGTTCAGGTGGAGGTAGAAGATCCCATGGCACTATTCAAAGAAGAGTAGGGGAATTGTCCCTTTAGCAACACCAAAAAAAACCCCAGATTAACTGGTCATTTATATCACTGCTGTTTGGAGGATCTTGCTGTGTGCAAATTGTTTTGCGTACTCCACAACAATGACTAGACTTTTTTTTAAGTAATTCATTGGCTACAAAGCACTACGGGAAATCCTGAAGATATGAACGGTGCTTTATAAATGCAAGTTCTTTAATTTTGATCAACAATCTAGGTCATTCTCTTGAGATGAATATCCTTTCACACATTCCTCTGTTTATTATTCTTATATACAAAATCTGAAATTAAATTAAGGTGAGTTTGTGGTGCTTACTCCGCATAGCAACTTGAAATGTTCCCCAGCAATTTGGAATATGTGACTTTCTTATCAACTTACCTTCAAAATACTCCTGTAAAAAAACATGTTCCATTAGTTGAGTTTATTTTTTTGGCCAGTACAATGAAAACTTTTTCAAGGCCATATGATTACCATACATGTTTAGACATCTATTATTTCTCAGATATGTGCCTTTGACTTTTAATCAATCATCTATATTCTATTCGTAGAACAGCATGAAAGTACCTGCAGTCCTTTTATCTGGTGATGTTTTTACTGATTGTTACGTACCTTGCAATTAATTAGTTTATTTTGGAAAGAAATCCTGCCATGTGTAGAATGGGCGAAAGCTCAGGCTTTTATCTATTAGATACCCGGCGTCACAGTTAGACTATATAATGCCGTAACCGTAACTGTCAAATCCCAACAAGAACCATGGCTTTCCTTTCGATTCTCCCCTGCCTTGCCTTCCTCGGCGCAGCTTATGGACTGAGTAAGTTATAATGTCTAGAAAATATTTTAAGTTTCTATGTTACTCGGAGGTGTGCTGGTTAGATTGATTCTTGTTTGTACATTGACTTCCAATATAGACTGTGGGGTCCCGGCCATCAGCCCTGTCGTCACGGGTTACTCAAGGATCGTGAATGGTGAAAATGCCGTTCCTGGATCTTGGCCCTGGCAGGTCTCCCTGCAGGTAGGTTGAAGCTAAGGCTCCAGGTCTGAGCAACTCCTAGTCAGGTAATCGTTACATTATTAATACTTCACCCTGTTTAAAAAGGTCAAACGCTCCTAATGAATTTTCACTGGGGGCCCTGAGTTAATTTTGATGAGCTTTGAATATTGCCGCTATAGTGTTGCTGCAGGTCCGAAGAATATATTCTGGGTAAACAAAACATTTTCCATCATGTGTTTATAAAATGAAATAATACTAAATGTGCATCGCCATTAGAAATTTGCTGCCAGGAGGCAAAAGGTCTCGTGTGAATCAACGAGCAGTTTGGAGGATGCATGTTTGGAGGAAAATGTGAGGTTATGCACTTTGGCAGGAAAAATCAGAGAGCAAGTTATTTTCTTAATGGCGAGAGACTGGAAAGTACTGCAGTACAAAGGGATCTGGGGGTCCTAGTGCAAGAAAATCAAAAAGTTGGTATGCAGGTGCAGCAGGTGATCAAGAAAGCCAACGGAATGTTGGCTTTTATTGCTAGGGGGATAGAATATAAAAACAAGGAGGTATTGTTGCAGTTATATAAGGTATTGGTGAGACCGCACCTGGAATACTGCATACAGTTTTGGTCTCCATACTTAAGAAAAGACATACTTGCTCTCGAGGCAGTACAAAGAAGGTTCACTCGGTTAATCCCGGGGATGAGGGGGCGGACATATGAGGAGAGGTTGAGTAGATTGGGACTCTACTCATTGGAGTTCAGAAGAATGAGAGGCGATCTTATTGAAACATATAAGATTGTGAAGGGTCTTGATCGGGTGGATGCAGTAAGGATGTTCCCAAAGATGGGTGAAACTAGAACTAGGGGGCATAATCTTAGAATAAGGGGCTGCTCTTTCAAAACTGAGATGAGGAGAAACTTCTTCACTCAGAGGGTGGTCGGTCTGTGGAATTTGCTGCCCCAGGAAGCTGTGGAAGCTACATCATTAGATAAATTTAAAACAGAAATAGACAGTTTCCTAGAAGTAAAGGGAATTAGGGGTTATGGGGAGCGGGCAGGAAATTGGACATGAAGCTGAGTTCGGATCGGTCAATGCCCTGTGGGTGGCGGAGAGGGCCCAGGGGCTATGTGGCCGGGTCCTGCTCCGACTTCTTGTGTTCTTTAGATTTGTGGTTGGGATCAGATCAGCCATGATCTTATTGAATGGCGGAGCAGGCTCGAGGGGCCGATTGGCCTACTCCTGCTCCAATTTCTTATGTTCTTATGTTCTTATGATGGCCGCTATAATCGTGTGAGCTAGTTTAGACATTTAAAAGCCAGGCATGATCTGATCAAAACAGGTATTTGTGAAAGTCACACCTCTGAACCAGTGACAGAACATCTCCATGGTAAAACTTGCTGTTGACTCACATTTCTGCCATTTTTGATTTTGCAAACCGACTCCTCTTCATACAAAGCCAGGTATGTGGAGATTAATGCTTGCAAGCCAAATAATCTTAACAATAATTGATCAAAATGTTGGATTTTCTCTACTGAATAATACTTTCCCTTGTGCACTAGCAAACAAATGGCTTTCACTTCTGTGGTGGCTCCTTGATTAATGAAAACTGGGTTGTCACTGCTGCCCATTGCAGTGTGAGGTAAGGTTACAGCATCAGCATCTTCAGAGTCTATGTTAACAATATAAATGGATATAATACGTACTGAGCATGGTATATTGTTTTCTGTAGCTCAAGGCACATTGTGGTTATTGGAGAATACAACAAATGCACAGCGGATGTAAAAGTTCAGTCTATTCAAGTTGCTAAGGTAGGAATGCTCCGACCTTTACAGTGAATTTTATTCAAGGTTGTATCAATTCAGTTTAAGAATAGAAACTGGAGTCAGTAAGTGTCCTTAAAAGAATCTATGGCAGTAGAAGAATACTTCTAGCACTGTTTGTTCAAATTTGTCTTATTCCTTGTGTGCTAGTTTTATATTATTCCCCGCTTTTAAAATAAACTCCTGGTCACTATATAACGTTATGTATTTGCTGCATTTGATATATCTCCCCAGCTAGAAAAGTACAAGTACATAACTTTACTTTTTATTGAGAAACCCACATCTGTGGCTGAGACCTATAATGCAGGACATCACCAGGGAAGGACCAAGGCCTAAAATGCAAGGCATCACCAGGGAAGGGCTGAGTCTCATGATGCAGGCCTTCAACAGGCAAACAGTCGAGGGCCATAGTGCAGGACATCATCAAGGAAGCAGCCAAAGCCCATGATGAAGGGCATCATCTGGTAAGGTCTGAGGCCTATGAGCAGCACATCACTAGGGAAATGGCTGAGGCCTGTAATGCAGGATATCACCAAGGAAGGGCTGAGTCTCATGATGCAGGCCATCACCAGGGAAACAGCTGAGGGCCATAGCCCAGGACATCACCAGAAGTAGGGTTGATCTCATATTGCACTATGTCACCAAGGCAAGCGCTAAGGCCCATAGTGCAGGACATTACCGAGATTCAAAACAATAGAAAAGACCAGAAAAATCAAGAACTGGTTAGGTAATCTAAAAGTTGGAGTTTGAAAGCAGATTGTAGGAGGAAGGGAAGCCTGAGTGAAGAACTAATCCTGTCTTTGTGTGTTACAGGCTATTACCCATCCCAAGTGGAACCCGTCTACCATCAATAACGACATCACTCTTGTAAAGCTCTCATCACCTGTTAAGTTCAATCCACGTGTGTCCCCTGTTTGTCTAGCTGGTGCATATGACAACTTCAGTGCTGGCAAGCTGTGTGTCACTACAGGATGGGGACTGACTCGTTCCAATGGTATGGCAGCTCCATTGCTTTAGAGAGAGCAAAGCTATGTTGACTACTGTAACTGGATCATACTCAGAAAAAAAATCAATCCAACATGGAGTCCTTGTTTACTTATTGTATCCATCAATTAAGAGATGGAGAATGCAAAATATTATTACAGATAGTCTTACAGATTCAAGCATTATTTCTGAAAGGCACAAAATAGTCAATAGAGTGTTGTTTTGGCTTCAAATTCTGATGGTTTCCCCACAAGACGCTTTTCCCGTTCTGTTTAATTTTAATGTGTTACTACAGGGTTGCCAGAGCTCATACATCAGTCCATGTTGCAAAGGGGAAGACCAGTGCAAGATAGATGTGCACACACACATGGCTAGTGCAAGTAATAGCATTTAAATGCTGCGGTCTATTATCTGGAGCAACTGTCTGGCCCTTCCTGTAAAAACAATACCTGTTAGAGAAGTAAATTAAATTGTGGGTGTACGATAAGGAGATACAGGTTCAAACTAGTAAAATGTAACTTAGGAGCGATACCAGGAGGTTCTTCTTTGTGCAGAGAATGATCAACACTTAGAATGGACCTCCGAGCAGAGCGGTGGAAATAAAAACCTGGAATCATTTAAGAGAGAACTAGATGCAGCAATCGGAGAGTGTAGGGTTGTTACGGAGGGAATTAATTAAGATGGGCCGAATGGTCATCTTCTTGTGATCTTGTTCAAAATACAGGAAAGTGGAGAAAATTAAGAAAAAGGTGTATATGCCATTAATCTATAATTATATAGTGTTAATGAGATATCAAAGCATTTAAGACGCGTGTAATTTGCCTAAGAATAAGGACAATTCAGTTTGTGCAGAGAAGTCGCAGAAAAGGCCCCAAACTTTCCAAGAACAAGTGCTTTACAAACACAAATAATATTTTACTGGCTCAGGAAAATCTAACAATACTATATCCCCCCTCTCCCCTTCAGCTTTTGGCACACCTTGCATTCTGCAGCAGACATCTCTTCCTCTCCTGAGCAACAACCAATGTCAGAAGTATTGGGGCAACAAGATCTCTGATGTAATGATCTGTGCTGGTGCTTCCGGTGCTTCCTCCTGTATGGTACGTAAACACGCCCATTGGGAAAGGTTCATTCAACCACATTAGGCGGCGCCCATTATAGAATCATAGAAAGGTTACAGCACGGAAGGAGGCCATTCGGCCCATCGAGTCAGTGCCGGCTCTATGCAAGAGCAATCCAGCTAGTCCCACTCCCCTGCCCTATCCCCGTAGCCCTGCAATTTTTTTCCTTTCAAGTGCTTATCCAGTTCCCTTTTGAAAGCCACGATTGAATCTGCCTCCACCACTCACTCTGGCAGTGTGTTCCAGATCCTAACCACTCGCTGTGTAAAAAAGTTTTTCTTCATGCTACCTTTGAATCATACTAGAAAATCTGTTCTGCACCCTCTCTAAGGCCTTCACATCTTTCCTAAAGTGCGGTGTCCAGAACTGGACACAATCCTCTAGTTGTGGTCGAACCAGTGACTTATAAAAGTTCATCATCACTTCCTTGCTTTTGTGCTCTATGCCTCTATTTATAAAGCCCAGGATCCCGTATGCTTTCTTAACCGCTTTCTCAACCTTCCCTGCCACCTTCAATGATCTGTGCACATACACCCCCAGATCTCTCTGTTCCTGTACCCCTTTTAAAATTGTGTCCTTTAGTTTATATTGCCTATCCTCGTTCTTCCTACCAAAATGTATCAATTTACATTTTTCTGCGTTAAATTTCATCTGCCACATGTCCGCCCATTCCACCAGCCTGTCTATATCCTCTTGAAGCCTATCACTAAACTCCTCACAGTTCACTACACTTCCAAGTTTTAAATCTGATTTGTTTGTTTACAGGGGGACTCAGGTGGACCTCTCGTCTGTCAGCAGGGAAACTCCTGGTACCTGGTGGGTATCGTTTCCTGGGGCAGTGGTTCTTGCTCCACTAAGACGCCTGGTGTTTATGGCCGTGTGACTGAATTCCGCAACTGGATCGATCAGACACTTGCCAATAATTAAAATGATATCTATTATGTCATGAAGTTTAAATAAAAATCAATAACCAACTATTTATAGTTTTTCTGATTTTTTTCTTACAATCCTCTCATGTACTTAAACTATCAGTTACAGTATATTAAGAATGCCTTTGAACAGAAAGCTGAATATTTTACAGGAAAGCAGATGTAAGGTGGTGTAGTGACACCGCAATGTCACTACACCAATACGTGGTACTATGGGGAGAGGAGACAAGAGCCTCCAACCACAATCCCACCCCCAACCCTCGAGTTCCTGATCCCAATATGTCACCACGCGAGAGAGCTGAGTCAGGGCCAGGAGCTTCCATGCAGTCAGAGAGGCACAAATCAGAGGCAGACTCATCTCATGCACCTCCGGGCAGCCAGTTTCAGAGATGTGCTGGATGGTACTTTGGAGTGGGTTGATGCCTGCTCTCTAAACTCTGCCGGGCGGAACAAAGTGAGGGAAAAGGCGAGAAGATAACATAAGAGAGGGAAAAAAGCAGATGTCACGGACAGACAGACGTGTTTGACTATCCAGGATCTTCCATGCTAAATATAGCTTCGCCACTTGGTTCAGAAAATGAAGTATAGGACACAAGTGTTGAAATCAAAGCAGTTTATTATCACAAGCAGATGGCTGTGAGTACTCCAGCTTACTCAGATGATATGCCACAACCTGAATCGTGCCTTTCGCAGTATTGTTACTGTTCTTTTTACGCGGAGTCAGCCACCAGGTGAAGCCACTTGGAGATCACATTGACCACACTGGCAGCTCATCACAACAGCACAGCGAACGCTGGAAACTTGCAATTTAGGGAATCCAACACAAACCTGCAACAATTGTTGGAGCTCCAACAGACCCACTGCCAGTGCCCGTTGATGGGAAAGTTTGACTACAAAATGTTGAATCTGCTCCATAAAGAGGGAATGGGAGATCAAAATGGATAATAAAAATAGCGCATGAGGAATAACTACCAAATAAAGTCAAAGATCAATATGAATAGAATGTATTTCCTTTAAAAAGCAGTACAACACCCTTGCCTTATATCACCAGTGAGTACAATGAGTTCTAAATTAAACATTTCGCTCTCTACCATTAACATTCGACTCTAATCGTCTCAAAAGACTATTACTTCGTCACCCAATTATAGATCAATGGTTTGTTCTCAAGGGCTCCATTTTCCATGAGCAACCACCCCTGTAACTATTCCACTCTTGCAGCGGGACCACGCACCCATTATGGGGCCACCAAGTGCATCAAACACAGCAGTAGCAGCATTATTAGCGACTAGGCTAATTAACAGGATATTAACGCACCATTTGAAATATTCTTAAACTTGTCATTCACATGACATGAATCTGTAAGGCAGTACAGCAGATAATCTCTCAGGAGTGCCACACTTACACTAATCCTTCAAACTTCAGTTTTAATTTGGTGTCGGAAGCTCACACAGAACAGTATCACTTAATGTCTCGATGCAAACCATTCCAACAGACAGAATAGTAAGTGGATTGAAATATGAGACGTTATTCTGCTTTAAAGATGCAGAAAATGCTTCAGCTACACCTGTGAAATATGAAAATCTTACATTTGCACTTACCTCCTGTCAACTTTTTCCATTATAAATTCCCGTGTTCACACTTATAACGGGAATTACCGATATAAACTCGTTACTGTGTAATTACACCCTCTCGACAAGCGGAACCTGCCGAGGAGTTGTAATGGATGGAACTTTGCTCGGGAATAATTGCTGGGGCTAATTCTTTTGTTACTTTTTTTTCCCCATCTATTCCTTGCTGATAGACCTCAGCGTTGTTCCTTGTGTCCTGGGCCTTCTTTCTTTTTGCACTTTAAGATATTCACTACAGGAGGCGTTGGTGGTTCCCTTAGGAGTTCCCCTCTATTCGTGCTATGGAGGAGGATGAAGAGAAACACAGGGATTTTGAGGGAGGACTAATACAGGGAGGACAGGCAAATCAGCGGGTGTCTGACACCCACCCGTTTGGACCCACCCCATATTTACAGACCAAGGCCCTCATATCTCAACTTCACCAATCAGCAATGCTTAAGAATCCCTTCCATTGTGAGGCTGTTACAAATTTCTCTGAGACCCGGAGCTCATATCTACCGGAGGCCATTGCCAGTGAAAATAACACCAACCATCTTCTTCTATGCCACTGGGTCCCTTCAGCCAGAATCAGTCGGCCTCATCATTCTGCCTCTGAATTTCCTACTTGACCATGATGCTGCTGTCTCTCAGGACAGTACCATGTGTGTGTGCCCTCCCATCAGTCCCCACAGATGCCTGCAGAAAGTAGCCAGGGCCAGGCTCAGGAAAACTGGGAGGACAAAATTGGGGCGTTGAGGAAGAATCTGCAGCGTCTACGTTACCAATATATACGGAAAGAACTGCTCACTGATCTAATTCAAAATTAATTCATTGGCTGCAAAGCAGGTTGGGGCGTCCTGAGGACGTGATAGACACTATATGAATACAAGTTCTTTACTTAATATGGTGAGACTCCGACTATGACCAGTGCTCCCTGTAGAGATTCTCAGCTGCCTGTTTTACAAGTCATGAAATAGGAGAGTTAAAGTGGAGTGAGACTGAGCTGGGGTGTGGGTTAATTGCTGATTCCCCAACTGTGACCCAATTCAGATCTGTTTGTTCACAAATTGGTGATTCACACATCTCTGGTAAATTTTGCAACACAGCCACAGGTAGCGAATTGGCTGAAATGATAGCCCTGATTTTAAATCGGGGCATGAGTTCAGCATGGGGTCGGCAAGGTGAGCTTCAAGCTTCACATGACCCCTCTGGAGTGAGGCCCAGATCATTTTAATTCCCGGGCCTCATCTCCACTTGGCCGGTGAGTGTCCCGCCAAATCCCAGCAGCAATCAATCCCTAGCTAGTGGGCGGGAGTGGGATGTCGGATGGTGAGAGCCTACCACCAGAAACCCACGGGTGTGGCCCATGCCAGTCAGGTGAGTGGTCAGGGGAGGTTCAAGATTTCCTTGTGAGACCCAGAGGCACTCCTGGTCCTCCCAGCCACAAGGAAATATTTTTAAAGATTAAATATTACCATCTGGTGAGCCCAACACTGGACGCCAAACGTGCGACTGCGCATTAAAATTGCATTAAGGTCCTACTTACATCATAGGACCCCGGCATTTGCATATTTACGAGGCTCTTGCCTGCCTGGAGCGGGGGCCTCCGACACTGCCCAAAACACGCCTGTTAAAATAGCACGGAGCAGGGATATGGCACAAACAAGGCAAGTGCCACACAGCCCCGATTTTAACCTCCGAAACGCCCAGATCTTGACTGGGGGGGTGATTTCAAAAGTAGAATGTATTGCATGAAGGAGCAATGGTGCTTCCCAATGGTAGACAAATGCAATGCTACGAGCTGTAAAGATTCACAAAACAGCAACAAGTTTCAGAGAAAATGTCATTATTAGTAAAGTATTGAAATGGACAATTTTTTTTGCACGCTCTTTGTTCAAAATTTACTGTACTATGTACAGCAAAATATATAATTGGCATTTATAAAATTAAGGTGATAATAAAATTCTGCAATTTCACAGAAATAACAGGCCCCTATTACCCTATGGTTACCTTAGTTTTAATTAAAATTACACAAATTACCCTATATAAAGAGACTCTTAGCTCAGTGCATTCTACACTATCCAATAGTTTAATTGTACACAGACTCGTCTCTAATCACAATTCTCAATCTTCTATCTCTCAATCGCCCATCCACACATAAACTCACAGTATCTCAAGGACTTTCCAGTTACCTGTAGGGAAAGTGGAACTGCCTAACCTTCTGCTGAAGGGAACACATGTAACCCTCACACAGCCTTCATTTTGGCTGCTTTGCTAGATATGCGCCTTCGGTTATTTTAATTAATACACAAGGTCGAGCACGAAAACCTGTAAAAGTGCTTTGGGCAAAATACCTCTGCTAATGACATCAAGCTCCATGCTATGAGCCTCAGTTTAGGAGAAGAAGTTGATTCTAACAGAAGATTTCTACATAAAGTAACTTGTCAGTATCAAAGCAGATTTGCAATTACTGTCCATCAGAGCAATATTCCAGGAGTATAATGTAGGTCATTTTTTAAACTCACTGGGTTACATAAAGAAAGAGAGAACTTGCATTTATATTGCATCTTTTCAAGATTTCGGAATGTCTCAAAGTGCTTCACAGCCAATTAAATACTTTTGAAATGTAATCACTGTTGTAATGTAGGAAACGCAGCAGCCAATTTGCGCACAGCAAGGTCCCACAAACAGCAATGAGATAAATGACCAGATAACCTGTTTTTAGTGGTGTTGGTTGCGGGATATATGTTGGCCAGAACTCCTCTGCTCTTGTTCGAATACTCCGAGGGATCTTTAACATCCACCCAAGAGGGCAGACAGGGCCACTGAGCAAGTGGCAAAACTGATGGTGCCCCTTCTTACATTTTACTCTATCCAAATCATTATACTATCTCCCCTTTTCAGATTGACAAACCTGCTGTGCATTTCCAGTATTTTAAGTCTCAATATCAGATTTTCATCATTCCCATTTTTTTTATCTCCCTGGTTCATACAAAGTGCCTTATATCACAAGTGTAGGAAGTTTAACATTCTCCCCACCAATGTGATACAAAGTGGGAAACTGTTGACATCACAACTTAATGTTGTCCCCACAAAGTGATCAAATTCATTCTTCGGTGAATGTAAAGGTTCCCACAGCACGGGCTACTCTGTCAAACAGATTGGACAATGTTCTGCCAGTCTAACACTGAATCCACACTATATTTATTTGAGCAGAAATTGTTGTCAAAATCTATCAACTAAGCCCATTATTAGGGGGTGGATCCAAACAACTTCAGAATCATCAGCATCGGCTACTATTTTTTTGGTGAGGGGGTAAAATATGCATTTCTGCTAAGTTTATTGTATTTCAAATGGATCGAGTCATTAAACGGGTACATTACAAAGATTGGCGAGATCCTCAGTTGGTAGAAATCTTCATCCGTGTACAACATTTCCAGACTCACAAACTAAATTTATCAAGAGTCAGCTATTTATATTCACTGTTTCAACATGGGGTGTACTTTCCATATCATCAATTTACTTTGGAAAGAAATGCTGTCAGGTGCACATGGCTATAAATCTCTGACTTTTATCTATTAGATACCCAGCATCACATTTAGGCTATTTAAGGCCATACACCACAACTCTCAAACACAAAGCAACAGCCATGGCTTTCTTTTGGCTCGTCTCCTGCCTCGCCCTCTTTGGCACAGCTTATGGACAGAGTAAGTTACATTTCAGAGGGACTATTTTAGCTTTTGTTTTACTTAGAGGTGCGTTGCTTAAACTAATTCCTGTTCGCACATTGACTACTTTAAATATAGGCTGTGGGGTCCCGGTCATCACCCCTGTTATCACAGGCTATGCACGGATTGTAAATGGTGAAAACGCTGTCCCAGGATCCTGGCCATGGCAGGTCTCCCTGCAGGTACGTTGATATTGCAATTTGTACAGTGGCAATTTGTACAGAATTGTGGGCAACTTTGTGCTATGTATCTAAGCTGTGGCTCCCCAAACTCATTTTAAGGAGCAGTCTTACAGCTGACGGAGATGGAGAACTTTCATCCCATGATCCTGGCCTGGATTCATATCTAACTAAGCCTGCCTTAAAAGTCAAATGAGCCAAATTCGCAAAACTATAATTTGGAATTAACTAGCGATTAGAGAGGCCACGTGGAGGACACGTATAAATGTGACACTAGTGCAGTGGAGGACACTTTTCTGAGGTTAGAGGTCAAGGCATATTCCTGAAGTGGAATAGGGAGAATTTCAGTCAACATCTAGTCCTCTTGATACCTAGCCTGGAAATGTTTGTTGCTGGGTGCAAAATGTTTCCGTCTTCAGTACTAAAACCTTTACGTTTAAAAAAAAATCACTATGGTAATCTTTCAACAGATTATTTGAAGAAATTAAGGTCAAAAGATTCTAAGGAAACCAAGAGCTCTCACAGTGAATACACTGAGGAGGGGAGAGGGCAGGAGAAAGGATTCTGACTATTCAAAGCTCTGGGATTTTAGGTGCTTGTAAACAGTCTAGGATCTATGGGGGGGGAGGAATGTTCTTCTGTAGGAAGAGAATCTCTCTTCTAAATATCACAGACCAATGAAAACTGATGCTAGATTTACAACCAAATGGAACATCAGCAATTGGGAATACAAATTTTGAAACGTCACTTGATCTCAAAGAAGATATCCAGATGCTGGCTCAGAATCACGCTTGGGAAACTAGTGGACAACAGTTTGTCTGAAATCCACCCGCATCTAATTTAGTGGAGGCATCAACCCACATGTTTGAAATGGGTTAACAGCCCTACCAAAATAGTAGAGGGAGGAATTTCAGACAAGTATCCTCGGCCATTATTTCAGAGCTACTGAAATTAAAATGGTGCAACACCCACATGGATCAACCTGCACCGATATAAAGTCCTGAGAGTTACAATAATATTTTACTTTGTTTTGCAGAAATATCAAGATTTCAAGATCACAAATCATTAAAAGTAGCAACGCAGATTAACAAGGCCATAAAAAATGCAAACAAAACATTGGGATTCATTTCTAGAGGAATAGAATTGAAAAGCAGAGAATTTATGTTAAATGTGTATAGAACCTTGGTTAGACCACAGTTGAAGTACTGTGAACCATTCTGGTCTCCATATTGTAAAAAGGATATAGAGGCACTGGAGAAGGTGCAAAAAAGATTCACAAGGATGATACCAGAAATGAAAGGTTATAACTATCAGGAAAGACTGAACAGGCTGGGGCTCTTTTCTCTAGAAAAGAGAAGCTGAGGGGCGACCTAACAGAGGTCTTTAAAATTATGGAGGAATTTGATAAGGTAGACGTAGAGAAAATGATTCCACTTGTGGGGGAATCCAAAACTATGGGTCATATAAGATAGTCACTAATAAATCCAATAAGGAATTCAGGAGAAACTTCTTTACCCAGAGAGTGGTTAGAATTGGAACTTGCTACCACATGGAGTAGTTGAGGTGAATAAATAGCATGGTTGCATTTAAGGGGAAGCTAGATAAGTACATGAGGGAGAAAGGAATAGAAGGTTATGCTGATAAGGTTGGATGAAGTTGGGAGGAGGCTTGTGAGGAGCAGAAACACCGGCATAGACCACTTGCGTTGAATGGCCTGTTTCTGTGGTGTAAATTCTATGTAATCCTATTTAACTTATTAATATATTTGTATAAAAGTTTGGAGGACTTCCATCAGATTAATCTGTGTCCTTTCAAAAAGAAAAAAAAGAAACACAGCCATTTCATGCTTTTTTTTTCACCTGGAACAGGAAATTTATAAGCATCATACCTATAGACCTGCCTCACTAAACAGCAATTAAACCCTGACTAAACTCAGACTATGCTTACTTGCAACAATTGGACTGTATGGTCTTAAAGGACCATAAAACACAGCCTTTCCTTTGTGCATCACATGATATAACAGTTCTGTTATTATAAAGCAGCGTATTATCGACTTAACTTGATTCCAATGCAATTTCTGCAAAGGATAAATTGCGGATGGTTTTACAGGCAAATTATTTCAAGTAAAAAGCTTTTTAAAAAAAAAACACAAATGATCACACCTTTGAGACGATCCCAAAAAATATGGGATATCTGCACTAGATTCAAATTTCTCTCAACTTTAACAGTCCCCACCGCTTGGTGTCAACGCGATTTGCAACGCAGTGCGGGACCGCGCAATCTTCTGACACATGCCATTGCAGCACGGGTGCGTTTTCGTGTAAAGGATACATTGAACTCAGTTTTTTATTACAATGGTATGAATGTAGATCAATTGAAAGGATTCCGGGTATAAACTGTTCTGATTGTGTATTTCTCAAATGATTTACCTTCTCTCCCACTCCCAGCCACTGTACAATAATTAAGTTTGATGACAGCTAGGGAGAGCTGAACGGGGCTGAAGAACGCGGTGGGCTGGTCAGTTTCACCACCACAGCAGGTAAAAGTTTGTCAGTAGCAATAGCAAGAGTTCGAGAGACCGCTGCAGGCGGCGGGGCTGCCTGAAAGGACTCAATGACAGGTAACCTCACTTTAACGAGGTGCGAACAGTTGCTTGAACTGCCCAAAATAGTCGGCGTGCTTGATATTGATATGGATATTGTTTAAACTGTGCCTTTTGTAATTGACGCCTATGGTAATGTAAAAGGGTCAGCACTGTTTGCCCGATGTAGGCGGCTGTCCGGGATAAGCAGGGACGGTGTAAGTGGTGGGGACAGTTTTCCAAACTGACTGCTACTACCACATGTATCGAGATGCTTCAATGAGTCAGAAATTCCGAATGGTGATGATGGATCTTTGCATGGTGACGACCAAAGGAAAGTGCTTTTCCCTTTTTCTATGCTGAATGTTTGTCTGCTCTGTGTAATAGGACACCACGGGCTGGCATTTCTGCGGCGGCTCCTTGATCAATGAAAACTGGGTTGTGACTGCTGCCCACTGTGGCGTGAGGTAAAGTTCCCATTCCAGTAAGAATCTTCAGAATCCATAAAAGCAACACTCATAGACATAAACCCTTACTCTGAGTGATGCATTATTTACCGACAGCACAAGACATCGTGTGATCCTTGGAGCGTATGATAAATGTTCAACAAATGAAAACGCCCAGATTATGGAGATTCAGAAGGTAGGTAGAGATCCTCTGATGTCCCGTCTGTTTACTGTGAATTTTGCATAAATAAATCATAGTTACAATACAAGTGAATCAACTCCTCAGACTCTGCAGAACTCTGTGTTAACTGTGGCTCAGTGGTAGCCTCTGAGTTACAAGGTCTTCGGTTCAAGCTCTCACTGCAGAGATTTGAGTACATAATCTAGGCTGACATTTCAGTGCAGTACTGAGGGAGTGCTGCACTGTTAGAGGTACTGTCTTTCAGATCAGACTTTAAACCGAGGCCTTGTCTGCCCACTGAGGTGGATGTAAAAGATCCCATAACACTATTGGAAGAAGAGCAGGGGAGTTCTCCCTGGTGTCCTGGCCAATGTTTATCACTCAACCAGCATCATTAAAAAACAGATGATCTGGTCATTGGCTCATTGCTATTTTTGGGACCTTGCGCACAATTTGGCTGCTGTGTTTCCTACATTATGACAGTGATTGCGCATGATATCCGGCAAAGTTGAGGCAGACGAATGGGAGCAGCTCCGAGGAAATTCGTTGAGTTCACTGCTTTTCTTACGATCTACCGAGTTTGAGAGAAAGTATCGTTCCTTCTGTACAACAGGATGGAAGCTTTGTCATCCCCATTGAGTTAGATATAATCGTTGCCTTCTCTGTTGCAGACCATTACCCATCCCGGCTGGGATTCGTATGCCATCAATAATGATGTGACTCTAGTGAAGCTCAAGTCCTCTGCTAGACTCAGTGCCCGCGTGTCCCCCGTTTGCCTGGCAAATGTCGCTGCCAATTTCCCAGGGGGCATGTTGTGTGTCACTTCAGGATGGGGACTAACCCAGTCAACTGGTATGGGACCTTCATATATACTTTCGAAATATGCAATGTTGTCTATGTTAGAATACTGCAGGTGGATTCAACTAAGATTAATCAAATTTGTAAAAAGCTCCTTTCTCCACATCACTTAATACAACAATAACTTACATTTCTGTAGCGCTCATTACATACAGGAGTTGAATCAAGGCACTTTTACAAGGTGATGGATAGTGAATGGGCTCTGAGTGGGGAGCAAAGCAAATGAAAAAAAATGGTCAGGAAGGGATAAAAGCTCGATCGAAGAGGAGGATCTTATGGAAGCTTTGGAAGAAAGGAAGGGAGGTGACACGGCGGAGAAGGCGCAGGGGGAGATCTAGAGGGCAGTGGCAAGATGGCTGAAGGAGCAGAGGGAGTGGAGAATGAGTCACATGCCAGTGTTGGTAGTCGAAGAGTGCAAGCAGGAACACAAGACTGGAGGAGATCATGGAAGTGGGGAGTGACGAGGACATTGAGGGATTTGAAACAGAGGATAAGAGTCTTAAAGTCAATTGTCTGGGACATAGTAACCCAGTGGAGCTTGGCAAGGGCAAGGGTGATGAGGTGTTAATGTGCGTAAGGACATTATGGATGATCTGGAACTTAGGAATGGCAGAAATGGCAAGGAGAGCATTGTGCTGTTGTGATATGTTCAACACTGGAAGGGGAGACAGATAATTTGCATTGTTATTTAATTAGCTTTTTTATAATATTTGAGAATAGAGGCTGCTGGAAATTACAGATAGAACTAGGGCTCACAGGCAGGGCATGATAAATATTTACTGTATGTATTTAGCACTGCCATTTTTCTTATGTTTGGACCCCACCATGCACCGTGGGAAATGTTCTTCCCCTTCCCGCTACTAGGATCTCGGCCAACCGACCCTTGTGTGACCCTCCTCGCCCGATATTCCTTCATCTTCCCCTGTTATACTGCCCAATTTCAGGTGGTATAGCAGAGGAAAATCCAGCCCTGTTCATTTAAACGTCAGCAAGGCTTTTGATAGAGTATCACGTGGGAGGTCAGTCCACACAGTAGAAAAGCATGGAGTAGCAGAAACTGATTTTTTTTTTTGCTGTGCACAAAATGGCTGCCATTTCCATCTATGTAACAGTGACCATACTTCAAAAGTAGTTCATTGTATGTGAAACACTTTGGGACATTCCGAAGAGGTTTGGTGAGACGTTATATTAATGCAAGTATTTCTCTATATTTTGTGAAAGAAATATTTAGACTATTTAAAAATAAATTGCGAACATTTGGAAGGAGGCATTTAATAAGTAAAGTCTGTTTATAATGTTGATAGGAATATTGATTGGATTATGTCATGGTAATCAAAGATTTTTTTTTCCTAATGTGTTGGAAGGGGCTTCATAACCAGCTCATTAATTTTAGTTTGGACATTATAAATGTGAACACAATCTGTTTCTTCCAAGAAGGTCATGGTTTCCTTTACAAGGTGGATATTCAAGACCCCCAATTGGTATTTTGTCAATCAGTCAGCATTTCAGGTCCTAACCAGTGGTAAATTCTTCCTCCAATAGATGCCGCAGAACAATCTCAATAATGTCTCCTTGAACTGAGGCAGACTTCTTCTCCTTTGGATTCTCCTCCATCATTGACTCCGTCCTTTTGATCTGAAAGATCCAGAATTAGATGACGTTAACTAATTCGCTCCAGTCTTAAGTGACAATTCAGGACCTTTTTTTCAATCTGACTGTCTAGCACATTTTTATCTTAAGGAGCCAGAAACAAGCTTCCTCTCATCTTAGTCTTTACAAATCCTTCCTTCAGAGTACTTGCAAGTATACCTTTCAATTTCTTCTGAATATATAACTAAACTCCTGGAAACACAATGAATCATAAAGAGTCACCTGGGTTTGAATTTGGTAATTATTCTCTGTCTAAGACGTTTCAGTAGCTGAAACTGAAATTCTGGGAGTCAGGAATGATCAATTACACAATTCCCCTAAATTATGTATTTTTCAGGATATTGAAAACTGTAAACCAAATCCATATTTATTGACTTCAAGGTCCTAATCACACCAGAGTCCAAAATCATAGGCCAAGTGATTTGAAAGCTCACAAGTCTATTACAAGTCCCTTGATCCCATTAGTCACAATCTTTTCAGATGTCCAATTTTCTCTGTTTCTTGTCTTTTTTTCAAGTTTTCTCCTTCTTCTTTATTGGAACCATTTCTCTTGAGTTTATCTTAATTAATTTATATTCTTCTTTAGAGAAAACTAGGTAAATCCCAAGCATCTATGTTAGGCAGACACTATTCAGAATCAGTAAGAGATGCTGCGGAACTTCTACATTTTTACCAAGCATATTAAATAGGAACAGGAGTAGGCCATTCAGCCCCTCGAGCCTGTTCCACCATTTAATTAGATCATGGCTGATCTGTACCTCAACCCCATTTACCCGACTTTGCTCCATATCCCTTGATGGTACTAGAGAGGGTACAGAGGAGATTTACGAGGATGTTGCCAGGGCTGGAGAATTTTAGCTATGAGAAAAGATTGGATAGGCTGGGGTGGTCTTCTTTGGAACAAAGGAGGCTGAGAGGAGATTTAATTGAGGTGTATAAAATTATAACGGGACTAGATAAAGTGGACAGGGAGGACCTATTTCCCTTAGCAGAGGGGTCAGTGACCAGGGGGCATAAATTTAAAGTAATTGGTAGAAGGATTAGAGGGGAGCTGAGGAGAATTTTTTTCACCCAGAGGGTGGTGGGTGTCTGGAACTCACTGCCTGAAAGGGTGGTAGAGACAGAAACCCTCAACTCATTTAAAAAGTACTTGGATGAGCAGTCGAATTACCGTAACCTACAGGGCTACGGACTAAGTGCTGGAAAGTGAGATTAAGCTGGATGGCTCTTTTTCGGCTGGCACGGACACGATGGGCCGAATTACCTCCTTCAGTGCTGTAACTTTCTATGATTCTATCCCTTGATACCCTTACCTAACAAAAATATATCAATCTCAGTCTTGAAAACTTCAATTGATCCAGCATCCACAGCCTTTTGGGGGAAAAGAGTTCCAGATTTCCACTACCTTTTGTGCTTCCTGATTTCACTCCTGAATGGCCAGGCTCTAATTTTAAGATTATTCCCCCTTGTTCTGGATATCCCCCAGTAGAGGAAATAGTTTCTCTTTATCTACCCTATCGAATAGTTTTGTCCGGTCAGGCTTGATTGCCAAACCGCTCATTGCTTAATAATTTTACAAACATTTGAAAAGTTAGAATTATCTCAATAGTTCCAGCAAACCAAACCATATCTTAAGAGCTCTTCTGTGATCCCTCAGCGCACAATACTCCGTGCCAACTGCAGCAGGCGGCCATTCCTCTCCTTACCACCGCTGAGTGCAAGAACTATTGGGGCAGCAGTATCACGGACGTTATGATTTGCGCTGGTGGTGCTGGTGCGACCTCCTGCATGGTATGGAAAATATAAGCAAAATATCATACAGAAAGTATGCACTGCATTAAAATATATTTTCAAATTCGTAACAATCACACTGAATCGGCTTATTCTCTCCCTACAGGGTGACTCAGGCGGACCTCTGGTCTGTCATGATGGAGGAGCCTGGTATCTGGTGGGCATCGTTTCCTGGGGGAGTGGCCGATGCTCCCTCCAAATCCCTGCAGTCTATGCTCGGGTAACCAAGTTCCACTCCTGGATTGAGGAGACAATGGCTGCCAATTAGAAGCACTTACTATAAAACTACATTGGTTTTAAAATAAATAACTAGCAAATTAATTTTAAATGTCTTTTTTTTCCTCCTAAGTGCTTGCAAGAGGGACAATCAGATGCATGAAGTTGGAATAAGACAAAGAAATCTTAGTTTTCTCTCCCCTGATTTGAGTTGGGGACTTTGTTTCTTATTTGTTACCTCACATGATGATCTTTATAGAGATTATCACGTCAGAAAATACTGCTAACATTTGGATAGAGACCTTTATTGCTTTTAATGCAGGGTAGTCTTTGAATCTAGGTAATACTTTTATTATCCTAAAACTTGTGTGCCAGTTCCATTTCCTCACACACTCTAGCTTCTGTGCACTGAGAAATGGGTGGAAACAAGATATTAAATGATTACATCTATCAGACATCAGGAGCAGAAGGTCATCACCCTCTATAGTAGGACTGATTCAAACCCAGCTCCTAGCAACGAAAGTTCAATCTTCTAAAACTAACGACTATCACTGTTCCTTTCACACACATCGTATATTACACCATTAGTACGGCTGTGTTAAGTCAGCACGTACATGCTTCAGGAAATCAGTCTTTCAAGAAATGATTTAGGATAAGCAGCTGCAATGACTTTATCATCTAGGACCGTTTTAAAATTATAGTCTTGTAAAAACAATTAAAATACCCTCAACACTTTCAAAGTTAGAAACAAAAATGTACTTAGAAAGCCAGCCACTTACAACTGTCTCATCTGTCATCTTCTGATCACAGAGAAGCTGGGACACTAGGAACAGTCAACGTGCTCCCAGCCTGAAGTTTATAGCACCATCTCTCAGTGACCGACAGGACACCTTTCAAAGCTGTCTTAATAGGCCATTACAAAACATACTTGCTAAATATTTACTCGACCTCATCCTCACTAATCTACCTGTTGCAGATGCATCTGTCCATGACAGTATTGGTAGGAGTGCACTGTGCTTGTGGAGACGAAGTCCCATCTTCACACTGAGGACACCGTCCATCGTGTTGTGTGGCACTACCACCGTGCTAAATGGAATAGATTCAGAACAGATCTAGCAGCTCAAAACTGGCATTCATGAGGCACTGTGGGCATTCAGCAGCAGCAGAATTGTATTCCACCACAATCTGTAACCTCATGGCTTGGCAAATCCCTCACTTTACCTTTACCAATAAGCCAGGGGATCAATCCTGGTTCAATGAGGAGTGTAGAAGAGCATGCCATGTGCAGCACCAGGCGTAACTAAAAATGAGGTGCCAACCTGGTGAAGCTACAACACAGGACTACATGCATGCTAAACAGAAGAAGCAGCATGCTATAGACAGAGCTAAGCGATCCCACAACCAACGGATCAGATCAAAGCTCTGCAGTCTTGGGCTGATAAGTGGCAAGTAACATTCACACCAGACAAATGCCAGGCAATGACCATCTCTAACAAGAGAGAGTCTAATCACCTCCTCTTGACATTCAACGGTATTACCATCGCCGAATCCCCCATCGTCAACATCCTGGGAGTCACCATTGACCGGAAATTTAACTGGACCAGCCACATAAATACTGTGGCTACAAGAGCAGGTCAGAGGCTGGGTATTCTGCTCTGAGTGACTCACCTCCTAACTCTCCAAAGCCTTTCCACCATCTACAAGGCATAAGTCTTGTGCCTTGTGATGGAATACTCTCCACTTGCCTGGATGAGTGCAGCTCCAACAACACTCAAGAAGCTCGACACCATCCAGGACAAAGCAGCCCACTTGATTGGCACCCCATCCATCACCTTAAACATTCACTCCCTCCACCACCGGCGCACCATGGCTGCAGTGTGTACCATCTACAAGATGCACTGCAGCAACTCGCCAAGGCTTCTTCGACAGCACTTCCCAAACCCATGAATTCTACCATCTAGAAGGACAAGGGCAGCAGGCACGTGGGAAAAACATCACCTGCACCTTCTCCTCCAAGTCACACACCATCCCGAATATATATCGCCGTTCCTTCATCATCGCTGGGTCAAAATCCTGGAACTCCCTACCTAACAGCACTGTGGGAGAACCATCACCACACGGACTGCAGCGGTTCAAGAAAGCGGCTCACCACTACCTTCTCAAGGGCAATTAGGGATGGGCAATAAATGCTGGCCTTGCCAGCAACGCCCACATCCCTTGAATGAATAAAAAAATATTTTGAGAACTTTTCCTTTTGGTTAGATCAATGTTATTAAGTAACCATTTGTTTAGAAAAATAATAGTTTTCACCAGTAGTTTGCATGATAATCCAACTGGACTGTGCCTTTCAAAGTTTAGCCACAATCTGTTAGTCGGGCTTTATTTTTAGAATTCATTTAAATTATTTTTAAAGAAATTTCATTTAATAACCAGGCATAAATAAAAATATAAACGTGCACACAATGTTCAGTGAGGAGAACAATAAACAATTACAAAACTAGAGGTCATAAATATAAGATAGTCACTAATAATTCCAATAAGGAATTCAGGAGAAACATCTTTACCCAGAAAGTGGCTAGGACATGAAACTTGCTACCCCATGGAGTAGTTGAGGCAAATGGTATAGATGCATTTAAGGGGAAGCTAGATAAGTACATGAAGGAGACAAGAAATAGAAGGATATACAGGTAGGGTTGGATGAAGCATCAAGGGAGCATAAACCCCGATATAGACCAATTGGGCCAAATGGCCTGTTTCTATGCTGTAAATTCTATGTAATTCAACCAGGGAGGGAGCCACAGTGGAATCTACCCACTAAACAGTGGACATCTAACCTAGTCTTATGCTTGTATATCTTATATGGATAACCCCTTGTAGACTGTGTCCATGTGGACAGACGATTTGAACTAGAAATGTTAGGGTTAACAAGGGGTAATGCGTATGAGATATTCAAACACAGGACTAGGTTAGGTGTCCACTGTATGGTGGTTAGATTCCTTAGGACAAGGTTAGGACTAGTAGAACATGAACCATGTGCAAAGAAAAACCATAATCACACTCACAAAGGATATGTCCCCTTGTTATGTAAATAATGAAGAATGTGAGCCAGGAGGGAATGGGGACTCAGTCATCATAGGCCCAAGGCATTGGGAAGAGAGGGGAAGAAGGGAATAAGCAAAGCAAACAAGGTCCAACAGGGGCAACTTCATACAATTGTCCAGGAAAGACCTTCAGTAACTTATTCCTGGCAGGCCAAATACTTACCTATGAGGACATAGGTTAGTTCTCTAAGCCTCTACCAGCAAAGCATCCAGAATTGGAAACGTGGAGACTTCCAGTATTAAAAAATGCTCCTTTTGGCAATTATAAGACCACATAGAAAAGACATAGCTTTACCTTTGAGTCCTAGAATCAAGCCAGGATCACCCACGATTGCCAAAGTGCGGGAGACAGGATCTTTATTGGAAATGATTTTGAAAGGAAAACTCTCCTCCAGTATTTCAGAATGATGAATATCTGATATTCATAGCTATGCAAAAAAAACCACCCCCTCTTTAAAAATGCCATTATAACATGCAAAGACATGATTACTCTAGAAAAGCATAGGCTTCAAGGAAATTTAATTGTGTTTAAAATTATGAAGGGACTAGACAGTGTGATTATATGTGGGAGGGTACAGCGAGAGTCATGATGCTTAGTTGGGACAGGCTTGATGGACCAGCATTCCTGTCCATATGTAGGTTTATATTCAAAAATAACATTGAAAAAAACTTCCCACTCCAGCAGGAGGTAACTGTTTCTCCTTGTGTAGGACTTTCAGCCCTTTTTGCCTCCGGAAAACAATATAGATGTTTGAAACTAGCCCTGGGTGCAAGATGCTTCTGAAACTAGGAGCTGGGATAACTCCCCCGCCAATAAAACTGATAGGTAACATAACCCTATCATCCCCACAGTGGGTAGGGGAGGTTACCTCCTAGTGGCGACGCATCAGTCTCCTCAACACCTGACTGAGCAGGATTGCACCCAGGACACCAATGATCTCATTAAACAATGACAAGCACAGGCTTAAGAGGGACAGTGCCACACCATCCGTTCCAGCTAAAAGCAGCTGACATGCCCTCACTTGGTTTCACTACCAATCAAGCAGAAAGGGAAGATCCTTGTTGAGGAAAAACAAATGATATATAGTCTGGGTGAATATGCATAAAACGATTTTGTCAATCTGCAACCTTCATCCAATTCTCTCGGTCGTTCCCAAAATTGCTCCAGTGAATCACAGAAGTGAGGTGCCCCTCAGGTCTAGCGGGAGATAGCTCCACATACTGCAGATCTGCATCATGCAGCAGCTATCTAGATGCTTAAGTAAATCAGAGGATGGGTCTGGGGAAAATAAAAGTGCTTGTTCATCCCCAGCTGTAATCGACTTAAAGTTGCAAGAGGAAATTAGGATTATTTTTATGTCCCTGAATCAGAGCAGATGAGCTAGCGTTACAACTGTTTTTTCTGCCACTCCTGACCTCATGGCTTGGATACTAAGTAGCCTGCCCAATTCCAGCAGGCCAGTGTGGTGTTTCCATTAGAGAAAGCCCCAGGTAATTTAAAAATACAACAACTATATTATTCCCTTCAGTTTCTTGTAGAAGGCCCACAACATAGTCCCTAGAGCATCAGTTTTCATTGTATGGAATTTAGGCTATTTTTGTTTCCTGCAACAATCAAAATTTTTATGTGTTTAAAATTCACTGCTCTGTATCTTCAGCTCCTCATAAAACCAATGTTATGCAATCATTTATCTTGCTCGCCATCTTCTCCACATGTTGCAAGAGAGTGAAAAATATCTTGTACCATTTCTTTAATCTCCACGATATGCTGGTCCTTATCATTATTCACATGTGATTCATGGCCTCCTGCGCTTCAGAATTGTTACCATTAGAATTGTACCTCAGTTGTGCACATTCTTGAAGTGAAACCTCATCGGGAAAGTTTTTAACAGGCAGGTAGGAACTTGATCAGGTTAGAGTTGGATTAGAAGGAGCTGCACTCTACACCACCCAGCATCACTTGTTCTATTTCCCCAAACTGCATTGCAAAACAAAAAGAGCAGGAATACCACTCCCTGCTGTCCTGCAGCAAACACTGGATGAAGTTCTGCTATTTAAACCTTCCTGGTGCTATAAGCAGAGAATGTGTGATGTGGTTCAACTAAAAGTGGATTTGCTTGGTAATCAACTGAAGATTCCCCTGTGTATTGGTTATTATTTGTGATGGAGTCAGTTTGTGTACCCACTGAAAATGAAGAACTTGAATCATTTTCTCCACGACGTTTACAATGGGAGCTGTGTTTACCTCCGCCCACCATCAGCAAAAGACAGTTAGCAAAAAGGGATTCCAGTCATCGAGATCCACAACCCTTCAGCAAACAATAATGGAAAATTAAATTACCCTTTTCTTCATTTAACAAAAGAACTTGTTTATTGCCCCTTTATTCCACACGACAAATGTATAATCTAATGTTGTATTCTTCTGTACATTACATCTTCATTAAATGCTATAACTAACTGCCAGCAACAGAATTACTCATGACTAAACTACAGCCTCAGGCTATAAGCCCACACTCCACTAGAGACTCTTTGACATATCACGAGAACCTAGCCTCAGACACCAATATGTGCACAGAATTGCAGCACATCACTATAGTATTTACTCACAAACCCCATCGAAAACTTCATGGACCCAACCCCTCCTAAATGCTAAATGCACTGTCCAGTATGATACTAAACCACACAGACCAGGAAGCACCCAGGTACAGTCCTTGGTCTTCGCTGAGTTAACTTTTTCTACATTTGGCCTCAGCACTACTGGGTTAGAGAGGGTGGAAATGACCTAGAATTCCCTCTCCTGCTCACTCTCCAGTGACTCCCACGAGAATGTCCATATCTGTGGACCTGAAGAGAGGACAGTATCAGGTTCGGATGTGATGCCCCCCACTGTCAAATAGCATGCTGACATGCACTGTCTAGGATCACACATGAAGAATGACAGTCTGAATAAGATGCTGGAGATCTGCTGGTACTTAAGCATAAGTCAGCACATTCAGAAAAGAATGGGAGAAAAACTGAATGGAGACAGAAGTGTTCTGAAAAACCTCATAGACCCGATTAGATATAACACATTTGCACTTTATCATGTGTGTCATGTGCTTGGGTCCTCTTGACTCTAATGTGTGTCCCATTGGGTTGCACATTGGAACCTCTGTGTACATCAAGCTATACAAAATTCATAAGAATGGATATCCTTGGAAAACAGATACTTTGTATTAATATTTTAAGAACATAGGAACTGGAGTAGGCCATTCAGCCCCTTGAGCCTATTCCGCCTTTCAATTAGATCATGGCTGAGCTGTACCTTAACTCCATCTACCTGCCTTGGTTCCATATCCCTCGATACCCTTACCTAACAAAAATGTATCTATCTCAGTTTTGAAATTTTCAATTGACCTAGCCTCAACAGCTTTTTGGGGAGAGGGTTCCCGATTTTCACTACCCTTTGTGTGAAGAAGTGTTTCCTGACATCACCCCTGAATGACCTAGCTCTAATTTTAAGGTTATGCTCCCTTGTTCTAGATTCCCCCACCAGCGGAAGTAATTTCTCTCTATCCACCCTATAAAATGCTTTACTCAGCTTAAACATCTCAATTAGATCACCCCTTAATCTTCTATACTCGAGGGAATACAAGCCTACTCTATGCAACCTGTCCTCATAATTTAACCCTCTAAGCCCCGGTATCATTCTGGTGAATCTGGGCTGCACTCCCTCCAAAGCTAATATGTCCATCCTGAGGTGCGGTGCCCGGAACTGTACACAGTACTCCAGATGAGGTCTAACCAGAGCTCTATGCAACTACAGCATAACTTCCACCCCTTTGTATTCCAGCCTTCTTGAGATGAAGGCTAACTTTCCATTAGCCTTTTAAATTATTTTTTATACCTGTCCACTAGCTTTTAGTGATTTCTGTACATGGACCCCTAAATCTCTTTGCTCCTCCACAGTTCCTAGCTTCTCACCATTTAGAAAATACTCTGATCTACCTTTCTTAGGTCCAAAATGGATGACCTCACTTCCCCACATTGAACTCCATCTGCCACGGTTTTGCCCATTCACTTAATCCATCACTGTCCCTTTGCAACTTTTTGCTCCGATCTACAATACTTACTGTGCCAATACAGTAAACATATGTACCCATGCGTGGGAAAAATAAAGGCAATTTTCCAGGTAAATTTTAGTTGCTGCTTCATAAAATATATCTAATGTTTGTCAAATGCACCTTGTTTAAGCATTAAGCGAGTTTTATCACAAATAATAATCTTTGTGCCCTTGCTCGGCGTAATTAATAGTGGGAAAATGAGAGCCCTTTTTATCATCCCCAGCACAGCTTTTCTGTATTTGGTGCAGATCCTTTAGCAGCTGCTTGACACTGATAAAGTGTTTTATTTTATTGAATTATGTACCTATAGGGCAAACAGCTCTCTGCACCCCCCATATATCAACTGGTGAAGTCTTTCATTCAGGGGAAAACAATCATGTGTAATCCCACCCAGAAAAAGCACCTGTATCAGTAATAGCCGATTTAGCCATGAAGGAGTTACCACAGTAACAACAGTTAATGGGAAATTTCCCAGCAACTGCAATCAGTCTACAGTCTCCTCTAAGAACATTCCAGTGCAAAAGAATTGTGAATATATATACATTTACATTAAGACACTGCCATGAAAAATAACATTCCAGATGTATATTCATAGAAAAATAGCGAATCATGAAATAAAATTCCAGAACAGCAGAGACAGAACCACAACTGCCAATACTTAGACTTATGGGCAGTCTGCAAAATGGAAAGAAACAAGCAATTCCCAAATGTTGTTAAAAGACTACAAAGGGGGTTATGTGCCTTCTCCATTCTGGAGGATAATGACCAGTGCACTGTACATTTTCCAATCTCAGCACAGGTTTCCTACACTTCAAAAGTACTTAATTGATTGTAAAGTGCTTTGGGACGTCCTGAAGTCGTGAAAGGCACTATAGAAATGCAAGTCTTTTTTCTTTCTTTCTTTCAGGTGGATCGTATCAGCCCCTGGTGTTATTCTTGCCAATTCTGACACATCATCTAGCTACAGTCTTCTTCAAAAGCAAAATACTGCGGATCCTGGAAATCTGAAATAAAAATAGAAAATGCTGGAGAAGCTCAGCAAGTCAGGCAGCATCTGTGGAGAAAGAAAGAGAAGTTAACGTTTCAGGCCGAACGGTTAACGGTTCTGACGAAAGGTCATCGACCTGAAATGTTAAATGTTTCTTTCTCCACAGATGTTGCCTGACCTGCTGAGCTTCTCCAGCATTTTCTGTTTTTATTATGATCTTCTTCACCTGACTCTTGTTCTGTTACCATCAACTTTCCCAGGCAGTAACAACCCCAACTACTTTCCTTCTAATGCCAGAATAATATGCCGCATTGTATCATTTTTTTCATTATAATTAGTCTCATCGTTTATTTCTTGTGCTATTTGTACTCTCATTAGTAATTCTTCTTTTCCAACTAATTATCAATATCATCTGTAACATCATATAGGTAATGCAGTAGCTCCACTTTTATGAAGTGCAAGGATCAATTTAGGATTAGACTGTGTGGGCCTTTGTTTAATTTATTTATTACTTTTAATTGCTGTAGATTCCCAAAACTGCATTAAATGGGATCAAAAATGTCAGATGAGCATTCTATCCCATCACTGCACATAACTGACATTTTTTAATCTCTACATTTTAATAATTCCACAGGTTTCTGTCGTGCGACAGTGAGAATGATGCAGGTCAAAGGAAATAAAGTCCCAGGGAGGACATTATGCTGCATTGTTTGTCACTGTGTGCAATGCCAATCAGTCCAGTCTCAAAAGATTAGAGAGAGAGAGAAACCTTAACAGCATTTGCCTATTTGTCCTCTCAGCTACACATGGCACAGGATGGGAGAGAGGTTAAAATGGGGGAAATTTATAGAGAGAGAAAAAACAACAACAAAGGAGGAGAGGGAGGTGGAGAGGCAGAGGGATTTAGGGAAGGAATTCCAGAGCTTAAGGCCTAGGCGGCAGAAGGCACGGTCACCAGTATGGGACAAAAAGAGGGGAGATGCACTAAAAACCAGGATCAGAGGAACAGAGAGTTCGGGGATTGTAGGGCTGGAAGAAGTTATAGAAAATTGGAAGGGCAAGACCATGAAGGGAATTGAACATGAGGATGAGAGTTTTAAATTTGAGGCGTTGAGGGACCAGGTGCCAATTTAGGTCAACAAGCACAGGGGTGATGGGTGAGCAGGACTTGTTGTGGGATAGGATGTGGGCAACAGCTTTGAATGAGCTGAAGTTTATGGAGGGTGGAAAATGGGAGGCCAAATGGTATAAACAAGTCTGGAGGTGACAAAAGCTTGGATGAGGGTCTCAATGGCAGACGGGATGAGATATAAGAACATAAGAACATAAGAAATAAGAGCAGGAGTAGGCCTTACAGCCCCTCGAGCCTGCTCCACCATTCAATCAGATCATGGCTGATCTTCGACCTCAACTCCAATTTCCTGCCCGATCCCCATATCCCTTCATTCCCCTCGAGTCCAAAAATCTATCAATCACAGCCTTGAATATACTCAACAACTCAGCATCCACAGCCCTCTGGGGTAGAGAATTCCAAAGATTCACAACCCTCCGAGTGAAGAAATGCCTCCTCATCTCAGTTTTAAACGGCCGACCCCTTATCCTGCGACTATGCCCACCAGTTCTAGACTCTCCAGCCAGGGGAAACAACCTCTCAGTCTCTACCATGTCAAGTCCCCTCAGAATCTTATATGTTCCAATGAGATCATCTCTCATTCTTCTAAACTCCAGAGAGTATAGGCCCATTCTACTCAACCTCTCTTCAAAGGACAACTCTCTCATCCTAGGAATTAATCTCGTGAACCTTTGTTGCACCACCTCTAAGGCAAGTAAATCCTTCCTTAGATAAGGCGACCAAAACTGTATGCTGTACTCCAGGTGAGGTCTCACCAAAGCTCTGTACAATTGTGGTAAAGTTTCCTTACTCTTGTACTCCAACCCCCTTGCAATAAAGGCCAAAATGCCATTTGCCTCCCTAATTGTCTTATGTACCTGCATGCTAACTTTTTGTATTTCTTGTACTGGGACACCCAAGCCTCTCTGAACACCAACATTTAATAGTTTCTTACCATTTAAAAAATATTCTGATTTTCTATTGTTCCTACCAAAGTGAATAACCTCACATTTCCCCACATTATACTTCATCTGCCATCTTCTTGCTCACTCACTTAACCTGTCCATATCCTTTTGCAGACTCGTTGTGTCCTCCTCACAGCTTAATTTCCCACCTAGCTTTGTATCGTCAGCAAACTTGGATACATTACACTCGGTCCCTTCATCCAATCATTAATATAGATTGTAAATAGCCGAGGCCCAAGCACCAATCCTTGCAGCACCCCTCTAGTTACAGCCTACCAACCTGATAATGACCAGTTTATCCCTACTCTCTGTTTTCTGTCCATTAACCAATCCTCTATCCATGCTAATATGTTACCCTCAACCCCATGAGCCCTTATCTTGTGTAACAACCTTTCATGTGGCACCTTATCGAATGCCTTTTGAAAATCCAAATATACTACATCCACTGGTTCCCCTTTATCTACCCTGTTAGCTACATCCTCAAAAAACTCTAATGGGGCAAGGGCAGGTGATGTTTTGGAGGTGCAGGTAGGCAATAAAAAAGAATGATTGCATGTGGGAGATGCATTGAAAATTATTTCTTTAACCATCTGCTTTCAGAGATTACAACTGCAGTTCAAGAATAAGTAAATAAAAATGACAAATCTTGACAGACAGTATGCTTATTTTCCCACTTGAACCAGAAAAGTATTTTGATCAAAGCGTTAAGACTAAACAAAAGTGCCCAACGTACATTTGTTTTCTTACAAGTAATCTACTTCCATGGTCATTGTTTAATTGGTGAATTAATATTCCTTATCAGTTACAGATATGGCTGACAGCTACAAAAAATATATATAAGGCAGCTAGCCTGAACAAACAATAACCAAACAAGAAAGGCAAGCATGGCTCTCTTCTGGATCATCTGTCTCTCTATCACCGCAGCAACCACTGGTGACAGTTACAACAAAATTATTTGATCCTTTACGTTAAAACATTAACAAAGGATTGTTTTTAACTGAAATACCATGAAGAAAAATATCCTAGAAATAACGCTGTCAAATATGTACAATAAACGTTTGACTTTTTATGTGATGTAATAGCTATTTTTTTACATGAAATGTATGTTAATCTTAAAAATAATTCTTGGTTTTAACAACTTTGGTTGAATTTTGTAGAACTGCCAGAACATTTTTAATTTGAAGCATACTCAAACTAAACTTCTATTGCATTGGTCAATATTGCTGCATTCCACAAACTCACAGGAAACTCAGTAGAAACTAAGTGCAATCTTGTAGTCTTCTTCCTAATTAAAAAGACAAACATTGACGTTCAGTCCTTTTATAAAGTGCCGAAAGGGGTAATAAAAACATTTTTAGCTATTGATAAAATGTGTTTACTTTACAGTTGCATCAGTCATTCCCATCGAAAATTATGTTTCCAGAATTGTCAATGGACAGTATGCTAAACCAGGATCCTGGCCATGGCAGGTTTCTCTGCAGGTAATATTAGTTTATAATATTACTGTATTATAACTTGTAATGTTCTATTTAAGGACATAAGAACTAGGAGCAGGAGTAGGCCATACGGCCCCTCGAGCCTGCTCCACCATTCAATCACATGGCTGATCTTCAACCTCAACTCTACTTTCCTTCCCAATCCCCATATCGCTTGATTCCCCTAGAGTCTAAAAATTATTCTATCTCAGCCTTGAATATACTCAACGACTCAGCATCCACAGCCCTCTGGGGTAGAGAATTCCAAAGATTCACAACCCTCTGAGTGAAGAAATTCCTCCTCATCTCCGTCTTAAAAGGCCGACCCCTTATCCTGAGACAATGCCCCTAGTTCTAGACTCTCCAGCCAGGGGAAACAGCCTCTCAGCATCTACCCTGACAAGCACCCTCAGAATCTTATATGTTTCAATGAGATCACCTCTCATTCTTCTAAACTCCAGAGAGTATAGGCTCATTCTACTCAACCTCTCCTCATAGGACAACCCTCTCATCCCAGGATTTAAATCTCTGACAGCCATATATTTAGTAACATAAAATCGTGATTTTCTTTTAAACTTACCTTTTTGGTAGTAGCTGCCACAGGCCCTTTAAGGACCATTGGTTTGGCAGCTTCAAGCGCCAGAGAAAACTGACCACAGCATGCAAGGCACATGGTGCTGTCAAACTAGAAGGCAAATCTGTATCTGGTCCCGCATTAAAGGAATTAATTGACATTGTGATAGAGCACATTTCACCATAAACATAACTTCAATCTTCTTTCATCAGATTTATTTCCTGACTGGGGAGCACATTGTGCTGGAACACTATTCACTTCTTGGAACTAAGTTTGATTCTGCCCTATTGATTTTGCTCTATCTATCTCACACATTGGGTGCAAGAAAATGTCTGGAGAGTCCCAATTTAGACTAATTGGATGTCAGCTCACAGCACAAAACTATCCTTAAATTTACCAATTTAGCAAAAGGGGCCCTAAACGGGCATTAGGTCCTCCATTTGCATAGGCAATGGACCTAATGCTCGTTACAGGCAGGCGCCCAGGACGACTAAGGGGCACCCTAACCAATATGGCGACCAACACACTTCCTGTATGTTTTGTTCGCATGCGATCGGTGACAAAAATTGGTAGGTTGTGGACCCATTTTGCACCCGAGCAACAGGCAAAGGGAGGTCCAAATTTTCCCCCCTTGTATCTAATGTACATTTAAACTTTACACACTTCCTCTGATTAAAACGTTGTCTCTATGAACCCTTCCTCACAGGACACTTACAGCCGTCATTTCTGCGGTGGCTCTCTAATAAATCAGAACTGGGTTATCACTGCTGCCCACTGCAATTTTAAGTAAGTATTTGATAACAGGTCATCACATTTAAATTGCAGAAATGTAACCAGAAGGCAAACAGGCTAAAGGCCCCACATTAAAGGAATTAATTGACATTGTGATAGAGCACATTTCACCATAAACATAACTTCAATCTTCTTTCATCAGATTTATTTCCTGACTGGGGAGCACATTGTGCTGGAACACTATTCACTTCTTGGAACTAAGTTTGATTCTGCCCTATTGATTTTGCCCTATCTATCTCACACATTGGGTGCAAGAAAATGTCTGGAGAGTCCCAATTTAATCTTATTGGATGTCAGCTCACAGCACAAAACTATCCTTAAATTTACCTTAACCTGTGGTTACAACCTCACTTGGAAGGCCTATGAGGTTGTTGAATATTACAAATATTGGCACAATAGGGAATGCTCACACTAAAGCTGACATTTAAAGAGTTTAAGGCACCTCTTTCCAGTGAATAGGGATGAGTGCAGATTGACGGTGGCAGCTTCAATATCATCTCTGGTATATGTCAACATCCAGAAAAGGTATGAATGAGTGAACCACTCCCCTGCATGTTCTAAGAGGTATGAGTAATCCAGAAGGAGCACTGAGTTCCATCTGGCCTATGGTACATCTAATCTATGATAATTCAATACTGTGACTGAGCAGAAGGTGGGGGAAATAAACACTGTCATACACATTAACGAGTGTAAGTCTCCCCACCCATCACCAGTGGCATACAGTAAGTTCACACAAATCATCCAACCTTGAAGGCTGGGCTCACAACAAAGAGTAAAATGCCACCTTGCACCGTAGGAAGGAGTACGTCACCAGAGCTGACTGGTTAGACTGATACCATTGAGAGCTACCATTTAATTTAGCATCTTTCCGTCTCCGGATTATTCCAATATTTGTAAATTAAAGTGTTTCCATGTAAAGCACATGGAGCTTGATCTATTGCAGTAATAGGAAGATTTCCAATCCTTTTATTTAGTGTCAAGTACAAGTGTCAAGACTTCACCGCACATTAACATTTCAAATGATTTTTTTGTAACAGCCCTAGGTATCATCGTGTTGTCCTTGGAGAGTTTGATATGTATTCCTCAGCGGAACCAATTCAAATCAAAAATGTTTTTCAGGTATGTACCACACTGATACATTACAGTGTGCAATATTATATCCTAATACATTTATCGAATAAAGAAGTTTCCAAATGCAGATTTCTTACAATGATCCTTTGCAAAGAAAAGGACTTTCCAGAGCTTACACCCACAAGAGTTGTGTAATAGGGAACTTTGTAGAAGTGGAATGATGTTGACTAAATATAGCTTTTAAGATATATTCTCTTAGCCTTTGAATCACGTGTACCTGCAGGGAATTCTGCTCTCTTTGTGCCACTCATTCTTTCAACATTTACCTCACACACAACGTTCACCTCACGTTTACCACATTATTACAGCGGTAATGTCACTGAGATTTTAAGGATAGTTCTGTATTTTTCAGTTTTCTCCCCTTTCTTTTGCCCGCAACATTTTTTAGGTTGAAAGGAAGGATCAGGATTTGGTGGAACTCAGGGCAGCATAAGCTTTATCTCGATGTGTAGGTTTATATATAAACAGTTCAGTGAATTTGATTTTAATGATTGAAGTTGAGACAGTTTTACATTTATAGATGAACACATTCTTAAGACTGAATGTTTTTATGTACTTCACAATCCATAACCCACCTTCACATCATCTCAGTCCCAACTATGACTTTCACCAGATACTCATGGATGAGGAGCACCATTTGGCCCATCCGGAACAACCCTACACTTCCCCATTGCTGCATTTAATTGTTTCTTAAATGATTCCAGGGTGTTCACCTCCCCCACTCTGCTCAGGGGCTCATTCCAAGTATCGATCACTCTCTGTGTGGAGGACCCTCTTGACTGTGGTCCTAAATTTACCTTTTACTAGTTTGAACCATCCCCTTGATCTACTCCCACAGTTTACTTTGAAATATTATTTTGAATTAAACTTTTCCATCCCATTTACTATCTTATATACCTCTATAAGGTCACCTCCCAGGTGCTTTCTTTCCAGGCTGAAAAACTCAAGTCTCTCCAGTCTTTTCTCATAACTCAGACCCCTGACACCAGTGATACCCTTGTTGCTCTTCTTTATGCTGCCTCCAGGGCTTTAATGTCTCCCTTGATTTTTGGCGACCAGAACTGGACACAGTGTTCAAGGTGTAGTTTGATCAGAGCACTGTACAGTTTGATCACGACTTCCTGTGTCTTACATTCCAATGTTTTGGCTATTGGCTTTGTTGATTGTAGCTCTGCATTGATTAAACATGTTGGGCGTTGAGTCTATTAAGTATTTTAAGTCTCTTTCAACTTTATCCTTAGCTATTTTAACACCATTCATGAAGAATGTGGACTGAATAAGTGACATTTTACACCTTTGTCTCAGGTCATAACCCATCCTTATTGGAACCCCCATAACATGAACTATGACTGTGCTCTGCTCTGACTCTCTTCCCCGGCCAATATCAATAGCTACATCTCTCCGGTCAGACTTGCTGCTTCTAATGCGTACATTCCAGGAGGCACAATCTGTATTACTACCGGATGGGGAAGGACTGTACCTGGAGGCTGTAAGAACCTTCCAAAGCACTTCTCCAAAGTAATTTTGTGTACATTCAGACAGATCTACCTACAGTTCTTCATTATAATCTTTGCTTCCCTCATTTATTTCCACTAAGCCACTACTACCAAGCTGATGCAAACCAATATTCCCATTATTGATCCAAAAACCTGTCACCAGTACTGGGGGAATCAAATCAGCGATATAATGATTTGTGCCGGTGCTTCTGGATCCTCCTCTTGCCAGGTAGGCAGTGCGAAAAACATTCAAAAAAGTTTAAGGGCCTGAGCAGGCTTCTTCCATTGTGAGGTCTGCAATATACTGATGGTTTTAAATAACAACGTTTCAAGTCACTTTTAATTTTGATTAAGAATAAATGGCAGTAAGTTGAAATAAATCATGTCTTATAATATCTGTCCAGATGGTCATTTCTTTTTATCATTCTGTGCAATAAACCTAGATGTAACTGGTAGTGGCTGATACGAGTTGCATTTTGTTATTTAGTTGAGTTATGGGATGGCCATCCCTGTGAATTCCATAACATAACTGGCATCAATGATTTCATTTCATGTCAGTGGAATGGATCAGCTGATTTCAGTTGGGATTTCAAGCCAGAATGGATTTGAAATCCCATCACCAATAGTAATCTACCTGTACAATGGTACGGGTACAAGCAGCAGCATCACTGAAAATTCATGGTGATAGAATAATACAAACCTCGTAACTAACTCACTAACTAGTACTTTTAAAAAAAATTGTTACTAATTCCATCAATTATCAGTTAGTTTATAATTGCAGTATTAATTGACTGTTAGCAAAACAATAATATGACAGCAATACAATATGCTCTTAATCTAATTGTCACAATATGCTATTTAATCCTTTGCAATGGGAGTTCTGGGAATTTCCATTACTTTCAATGGGAATGTACTGCTGCATTTGCCTTTTGAAGTGAAGATGGATTCAGTCAGAAGGTTTTGCAGTGATGCCTATTTAATTTTGGTTACACAATGAAATGATAGGGTTTTCTTTTTTCCATTCCAGGGTGATTCTGGTGGCCCTCTTGTTTGTTATGGGAATACCGGCTGGAACCTGGTTGGCATTGTTTCCTGGGGATCGGTAAACTGTGATGTATACAGACCTGCAGTTTACGCCCGTGTTTCCAAATTGCGCTCATTTATTGATCAGTACATTAATTACTAATGAGCTTGGCCAACCTGTGACATGTCAAGTTAATAAAATAATAAACTATGTGTCCACATTCAGTTTTCCTCTTCTTTCATCATTATAATTTGCACTGAGTGACTGCATTAACATCAGTTCCAAATATTGAGCTGATCTGATCAGAATCAGAGCATACTCTGGAGCCATAAACAAATTAGCATGGATTTTCCAACCGGTAATGCCTGAATTTCAGGCATAAAGTCAGCAATACCAATTGGAAAAGGGGGGTGGAGATCTGTAACACTGGATCTTGACCCATTTTGCACATCAGCTATATTTCTGGTTCTGGGTGAAGCGTCAAAATTGAAATGAAGTCCCCCATTTAGATGGCAATGTCATTTTCCAGCGTTCCTGTCCACATAGTGCTGATTCACGTTCCCACCCGTTCGAAGTGGGAATCAGGGTTGCTAGGCATATGTGTGGATTTTAAGAGCCCAGCCTGAAGATTGCTAGGAGCATTTTATAGAATCATAAAGCACAGAAGGAGGCCATTCAGCCCATCGTGTTTCTGCTGGGTCTTTGAAAGAGCTATCCAATTAATCCCACTCCCTGCTCCTTCCCATCGCCCTGCAAATTTTTCCTTTTCAAGTATATATCCAATTCCCTTTTGAAAGTTACTAGTAAATCTGCTTCCACCATCCTTTCAGGCAGGCATTCCAGATCATAAAAACTCGCTGCATAAAAAAAATGCTCCTCATCTCCTCCCTGGTTCTTTTGCCAATTATCTTAAATCTGTGTCCTTTGGTTACTGACCTGCCTGACGGTGGAAATAGCTTCTTCCTATCTACTCTATCAAAACCCTTCACAACATTGAACACTGCTATTAAATCTCCCCTTAACCTTCTCTGCTCTAAGGAGAACAATCCCAGCTTCTCTCATCTCTCTACATAACTGAAGTCCCTCATCCCTGGAACCATTTTATCATTTTCACATGATTTTCACCCCACTTTCTTTCCTTCTGCTGTTCTGATTGAAAGGAACATTGAAACAGGAGTAGGCCATTTAGCCCCTTGAGCCTGCCCTGCCATTCAATGAGATCAGGCTGATCTGTGACCTAACTTTGAGAATCCCTACGTGGTCAGTTTTCGGTAAAATATTAAAATGCCTACGTGGCAAAGAAGCAGAATGCAAAATGGTTAGAAAGGGTTAATTAGTTAGTAACTGAGATTGGTACAGGTGGCCTGGCCTCCTGCTGGGCCATATGTTTGCGTAGTCAGCAGGTTTGCATGGTCTTAGCAATGTAGAGTCTTTGATGTGATTCAAGGACTGGTCTGAATGTCTCCATGTTTATGGCAGATCAATATAGGTAACGAGCTTAGCCAAAGTTGAAAGACATTCCAGGTTGGGAGATAAAGAACAGAAGGAACAGGGAAGAACATTCCAAGTTGGAAGGTGAGGAAGTATCCCCTTTGATGTCTAACAGCAGCATGATCAGCACATGGACGATTTATGATTGGCCGGAAATAATGTAACCTCGCATGGCAACCTACGCCCGGCTTATGATTGGTGTTGACCCTCGTTAAGTATGTTCCAACCCCTATTGATTTGTATAAAAACGTGTGGATTTCTGTATGTTTCTTGTTCTTGCTCTGCCAGCATAGAGGGACTCTATCAGGAGTCCAAATCAATGCTGCAGACTAAGAACCCTGCTATTAAAGTTGTGTTGAACTTTAAAATGTATTCAACTTCAGTTTTTACTGAACCAGACTGAGGGGAAAGAATCCGGATCGTCATTTGGTGGCCCGTACGGGGATCTTAATGGTCGTTCACCGAGAGTTCGCGGAGTAAGAGGCGGATTATCTCAGACACGGAGGAAGGAAATGGCGCCCCGATGACTGAATCCTACAGGACATATGATGTGTGCCATGGAAAATGTTCGGAAATACCATGAGGAAGAAGAGACTGGCCAGCAGAAAGTTAATATCCAAGAACACTAAGCTCATTCCTATGAGATGCTGCTAGTATGCGGAGATACATGAAGAAGATACATTGAAGAATGAGTCTCAGACAGGCTCAGTTATTGACAACAGCACAACAGGAAAATGGTTAATGTGGTCCAGGCGAGTGAGAAATCCTTTTAAACAAGGCACTGACACATGGTCCATAGAGAAACCAACTAATTAATGAAACAGTCAGGAAACACTGGTATCAATCAAAAGGACTGAAATTAAAGTAAAGAGGGACACAGTAATTTGGATTTCCAAAATTCAGGGTTAGGTTCCCATCAGTTAACAATAAAATTGGGAGAAACAATATTTAGAAGATATCCGCACGATGGATACAAAATTAGAAGATTATGAGGGGCCCAGATAAAGTAGACAGGAAGTACCTGTTTCCCCTAGCAGAGGGTTCAAGAACTAGAGGACGTAGATTTAAGCTGATTGGCTGGAACAAAATTAAAGGGATGTGTTACTAGACATGCTGTCACTGTGTGTCCACATAGTGTTGGACACAGCCTAGAAGCACAGTGTGGGTTTAATAATACCGGTACCAATCCGGATATTAACTGTACCATGGAGGCCCTAGAGGCGGATCTAAAACCCACTTAAGTGGTATATGCCGGAGAGGGCGAATACTGTGTTACAACTAATTTGAAAACGTTTAAATATGCCAATCTAACTTGTGATATTTTAAGTCCAGAATTCTACTCCATTTCTGAAGTCCTGGTTCGGATTGGACCCGAGGAACTGGTAGAGATACACCGGCATAACCTCACCACCTTACAAGTTTCTGAGAATGTCAGAAAGGACTTAAAAGCATATCAGGACACATTTGGGTATCTGACACCCCTGTTGCCTAAATACTTGAAAGCATTGCGAATGGAGATACGCCTCTCCCAGAAGGTTTATTATAGCCTACAACAGGACAATAACAACATTAAGCATGACATTGACCAAATTAAAGTCACCACCTGGTGAAATGACCTCTGGAATTTGGGACTGAATATACAGATCCATCCTTGGATTAGATTAATTTCATATGTATTAGTCGTAGTGCAGTTTGTTGTAATGTGCTTCTTGATTTTCATTGCATGTAATAAATGTAAGCAGAGGATGAAGGGTTTGGCAAAGATAGTAAAACAGAGCCTGGGTGAGAATGTCCCCATTGTCTCTGTGGTTTCAACTAAGAACACATCTTAATGGTACCGGGAGTAGCACCCGCTGGGGTAAGGTGCATGTAAAAGGGAAGACAATTATAGTTTGATAGGATTATCAGATGCTCTGCCTCTCTTCCACCCGGACTGGTGGCCAACACGAAGGGAACCTGGTTAAGATGAGGTACAGCATCTAACGGGATATTGTAGGGAGAATTTGGATTAAGGGATATAATGGGGAGGGCACCAATTCACAGGTGTAAAATGGTCTGAAAGGTACCATTCAGTCTAGTTAGGCTGGAAACAAAATATAAAGCACCATAGGATATTTGACTATGTTAGCCTTTTCAAATTAATATGAATAGGTTTAGCTGACCAAGGACATTCGCAACTTACTTGAGAGATGTTTAGAAGGAGTCTGTTCCTGAGAACAGATAAGAGTACAAAGGCATATTGATGAAACATGTCTGTGTTCTATTGGGACTTCTCTAGTTCAAGGGCTAGTCATATTCATTGTTATAATTCTTATAGTTTATTGCTTACTTAAATGTTGCTGCACTGCAGAACCTGCAGAACCAGTGAGCACCGTAATAATTGGTTATCATGAAATGATAAAAGGGGGGAATGAGAATCCCTACGTGGTCAGTTTTCGGTAAAATATTAAAATGCCTACGTGGCAAAGAAGCAGAATGCAAAATGGTTAGAAAGGGTTAATTAGTTAGTAACTGAGATTGGTACAGGTGGCCTGGCCTCCTGCTGGGCCATATGTTTGCGTCGTCAGCAGGTTTGCATGGTCTTAGCAATGTAGAGTCTTTGATGTGATTCAAGGACTGGTCTGAATGTCTCCATGTTTATGGCAGATCAATATAGGTAACGAGCTTAGCCAAAGTTGAAAGACATTCCAGGTTGGGAGATAAAGAACAGAAGGAACAGGGAAGAACGTTCCAAGTTGGAAGGTGAGGAAGTATCCCCTTTGATGTCTAACAGCAGCATGATCAGCACATGGACGATTTATGATTGGCCGGAAATAATGTAACCTCGCATGGCAACCTACGCCCGGCTTATGATTGGTGTTGACCCTCGTTAAGTATGTTCCAACCCCTATTGATTTGTATAAAAACGTGTGGATTTCTGTATGTTTCTTGTTCTTGCTCTGCCAGCATAGAGGGACTCTATCAGGAGTCCAAATCAATGCTGCAGACTAAGAACCCTGCTATTAAAGTTGTGTTGAACTTTAAAATGTATTCAACTTCAGTTTTTACTGAACCAGACTGAGGGGAAAGAATCCGGATCGTCAACTTCATATACCCACCTTAGCTCAATTCCCTTAATACCTTTGGATAACAAAAATCTATCAATCTCAGATTTAAAATTAACAATTGAGCTAGCATCAATTGCGATTTGCAGAAGAGAGTCCTAAACATCTATCACCCTTTGCGTGTAGAAATGTTTCTTAACTTCACTCCTGAAAGTCCTGGTTCTAATTTTTAGGCTATGTCCCCTCGTCCTAGGCTCCCCAACCAGCAGAAATAGTTTCTCTCTATCTACCCTATCAGTTGCCCTTAATATTTTGAAAACTTCATTCAAATCATCCCTTAATCTTCTAAATTCCAGGGAATACAACCCGAGTTTGTGTAATCTCTCCTCGTAATTTAACCCTTGGAGTCCAGGTTATCATTCTAGTAAATCTACGCTGCACTCCCTCCAAGGCCAATATATCCTTCCTAAGGTGCGGTGCCCAGAACTGAACACAGTACTCCTGATGTGGTCTAACCAGGGCTTTGTATAGCTGTAGCATAACTTTTACCCCCTTGTATTCTAGTCCTCTCGATATAAAGGCCAGCATTCCATTATCCTTTTTGATTATTTTCTGTACCTGTCCATGATATTTTAATGATCTATGTTCATGGACCACTAAGTCTCTTTGGAACTCCCTGTTTTGAGTTCTTCACCATTTAGAAAGTATTCTGATCTATCTTTTTTAGGTCCAAAGTGGATGACCTCATGTCAAAAGCAAAATACTGGGGATGCTAGAAATCTAACATAAAAACAGAAAGTGCTGGAGAAGCTCAGCAAGTCAGGCAGCATCTGTGGAGAAAGAAACAGAGTTAATGTTTCAGGTCGAAGACCTTTCATCAGAACAGGAAGATGTTAAAAGAGTTAAAGTTTTTGAGCAAGTACAGAGCAAGTCCATGATAGGGTCCCCTTGTCCTCACCTTCCACCCCACCAGTCTCCACATTGAACGTATCATCATCTGCCATTTCCGCCACCTCCAGCGCAATCCCACCACCAAACATATCTTCCCCTTCCCTCCCCTTTTAGCATTCCAAAGGGACCGCTCCCTCCACGAAACCCTAGTCCACTCTTCCATCACCCCCAATACCCGCTCTCCTCTCCACGGCACCTTCCCGTGCGAGCGCAGGAGATGCAACACCTGCCCCTTCATCTCCTCCCTTCCCACCAACCAGGGCCCCAAACGCTCCTTCCAGGTGAAACACGGTTTACTTGTACTTCTTTCAATTTAGTACACTGTACTCGCTGCAGACAATGCGGTCTCCTCTACATTGGGGAGACCAAACGCAGACTGGGTGATCGCTTTACTGAACATCTCCGCTCTGTCCGTAAGCGTGACCCTGACCTGGCAGTCACTTGTCATTTTAATTCCCCTTCCCACTCCGACCTCTCTGTCCTCGGCCTCTTACACTGTTCCAATTACGTTCAGTGTAAGCTCGAGGAACAGCACCTCATCTTTCATTTAGGCACTTTACAACCTTCCGGACTCAACATTGATTTCAATAACTTCAGATCATAACCACTGCTCCCATTTTTCGGTCAGCTAGTGCTGGTAATGGTTCCGCTGCTGCCATTTACAGCTACTCCTGATCAATCTTTTGTTTCTTAACCTGTTCCATTACCACCTTCCTTGCCTTGCTCCATCATCCATTTAATCATTTAATCCCTCGTGTCCTCTACCCTTTTGTTCTTTCCTCCCTTCCCCCCCCCCCTTTCCCTGGCTCTGTACTTGCTCAAAAACTTTAACTCTTTTAACATCTTCCAGTTCTGACTGAAAGGTCTTCGACTTGAAACATTGGGCTTGATTTTATCACCCGGGATCAGGTGCGTTCCTGGCGGGGGGGCTACGAAAATCGGGGATTCCCGGGGCGGGTCGGGAGCCCGGCTCCAACCCGCCCACTTCCGGGTTTCCCACTGATGCGCTGACATGCGCGCAGCCCCCGCATGTGGGACTCCCGCCGGCAATTAAAGCCAGCGGGATGCCACTTAAGGTATTTATTTAGGTATTTCAGGTCGTTTAGTGACCTGATTAACATAACATTTTAGGAGGGGTGAGATTTTGCAACTGACTGGGACTGTTTCCCGTACTGGGGGAAACACTCCCACTTCAAATGGACGTGTTGCAGCCATCAGCCTGTGGGAGCTGCAAAGGTCCATTTGACAGGTGGGTGGGGCAGACCCTCACTCATTGCAGGAGGTGACTCTGTCACTTTGGACAAAGTTTGGCCTCCACCACCCTCCTCCTAACAATCAAATTCACCAACTTGCACACTTACCCCGGTGTCCAGACACATTTACCTACCTTGCGGACCCCCTCAAATGTACATCTTGCGGATGGGGGCCGCCGTATCTGCAGTCATGGCCTCCTCGGAGGGCAAACAGCATCACCGGCCTCGCCGGCCACCTCTGACACGTGGAGCTCCACAACACAGTGCTGTGACACATCCACCTGAACAGCAGGAGGGAGGGCTACCGCAGAGAGAGATGTGTCGTAGAGGGCACTACCCTCGCCACAGGGTCCACAGACAGAGGCTCAGCTTCCTGGACCTCTCTGAGCAGCAGTGCACACGGAGGCTCAGAGTCACTCGACATGTAGTCGTGGACATCTGCAGCCTCCTTCATGCCGAGCTGCTCCCGGCTGGCCCGAGCACCATCTTCTTACCTGTCGCTGTCAAAGTCACCACAGCCCTCAACAACTTCTCCTCCGCATCCTTCCAGGGTGCCACCGGGGACATCGCTGACGTCTCTCAGTCGTCTGCACAAAAGAGCCCTGCAAATACACCTACACCCACTCTGCAGTGACACAATGGGTGGCATCAGTTGTGGGTCTTCATTGTGACCCTCAGGAAAGGGCATTATTGCACAAACCAGACAAGATTCGCAAAGACGTGGCAGTAGTGGTGCCAATATAATATGTAATGTGAGTTGATCAGAAATTAAATATAAGTAAAAACCATGGCAAACCCTCAAACACCCTTGAGCATCCCCTTCATGCTCACGACACGTTTGCCTTACGCTTCCTACTGCACATATGTGACGCATGCCCTGTGGCTGCAGTACAGGTAGTGGCAGGTTGAGTGAGGCTGACCGTGAAAGAGATGCATGAGAGGGTGAGTATGAGATAGAGCCATGAGATTGTATGAGGATTGGGTTGAGTGGTAGTGGCGGGATGAGTACTGGCGAGGTGAGTAAGTGCAGGTAAGATGAGGATGAGGTTTGAGTGGGTGTGAGGGGTGATGTGACAGAGTAGTGTTGGCAGTGCAGAAGGAGATGTGGGGTGGGGGCGGTGATGTGGCAGACGGAGTGTAGGGGAATGAGTAAGTGTACTCACTTTGGCTGACCTGCTTAAGTCATTGCAGCGCCTCCTGCACTGCATGCAGGTGCGCGATATGTTGGTGGTGCAGGTGACCTCCTCTGCCAGCTCGAGCTAGGCCTTCTTGGTGGCAGAGGCAGGCCGCTTCCTCCCGCCCGCCAGGGGAAAGATCTCTGTCCTCCCCCTCCCCCTCCTCCTCACCCCATCCAATAAGAGCTGGAGTGAGGCATCATTAAACCTGGGAGCAGCCTTTCCCCTGGTCTGCTCCATGCTGTAATTTTTCCTATTTCTTGCAGCTTCAGTCAGTGGAGGATTGCCCCTTTAAATAGAGCTCCTCCAGCTGACAAACCTTACTGCGCATGCGCAGTCCGCCCGCCGCGCAGCTTAGCAGCGGGGAACCCGGAAGACCAGGTAAGTGGATCCAATCAGCCTGCGATTGTGTTCAGAGCAGACTGATTTCACCGGGAGCGTGGATCGACCCCCCGCCATGAACCCGCCGCCATGGTAATATCGGGCCCATTAACTCTGTTTCTTTCTCCACAGATGCTGCCTGACCTGCTGAGCTTCTCCAGCATCTTCTGTTTTTATTTTGGATGACCTCACACTTGCTTACATTGAAATCCATTTGCCAGTTTTGCCCATTCACTTAATCTATTAATATCTCTCTGTAATTTTATGCTTCCATCTAGACTGCTTACAATGCTGCCTATCTTTTGTCATCGGCAAACTTAGATATGTGGCTCTCTATCCCGTCATCTAAATTGTTAATAAATACAGTAAATAGTTGAGGCCCCAACACAGATCCCCGTGGGACACCACTAGTCACATCCTGCCAATTTGAGTACCTGCCCATTATCCCTACTCTCTGTCTCCTGTCGGTCAGCCAATTTCCTAACCAGGTCAATAATTTGCCCACAATTCCATGAGCTTTAACTTTAGCTAACAATCTCTTATGAGCGACTTTATCAAATGCCTTCTAGAAGTCCATATAAACAACATCCATTGACATTCCCCTGTCCACTACTTTAGTCAGCTCTTCAAAAAATTCAATCAGGTTCATCAGGCACGACCTACCCTTTATAAATCCATGCTGGCTCTCTCTGATCAGCTGAAAATTTTCAAGGTGTTCAGTCAGTCTATCCTTAATTATAGACTCTAGTAATTTCCCGACAACAGATGTTAGTTAGGCTAACTGGTCTATAATTCCCTGGTTTCCCTCTCTCACCTTTCTTAAAAGCAGAGTGACATGTGCAATTTTCCAATCTAAAGGAACAGTTCCTGAATAGAGAGAACTTTGGAAAATTATAGTTAGAGCATCTTCAATGTTCTCACCTACTTCCTTTAAAATCCTGGGATGGAAACCATCTGGTCCTGGGGATTTGTCACTCTTTAGTGCCATTATTTTCTTCATTACTGTTAATTTGCTTACGTTAATTATGGTGAGTCCCCGTCTCTGATTCAAAATTAGTTTCCTTGGGCCATCCGGCATGTTATTCTCTTCCTCTACTGTTAATACTGACACAATGTAATTATCTAACATGTCCACCATTTCCTTATTTTCAATCACAATGTCACCATTATCAGTTTTTAAGGGGCCCATATTACTTTTGACCACCATCTTTTTCCTAATATAATAGTAAAAAGTTTTTGAATTGATTTTGATATCCCTTGCAAGTCTCTTTCACACTCCCTTTTTGTAGCTCTTACTATCTGTTTCATCAACCTTTGCTGTTCTTTGTATTTCTCCCAGTCGCCAGGATCTGTGCTATTTTTTACATTTTGTATGCTTTTTCTTTTAGTTTTATGTTATCCCTTACCTCTTTTGTTGTCCACAGCTTTTTTTTTGGCAAGTGGAGCTCTTACCCCTTCGGGGTATAAATTGGTTCTGTATCACGTTAAATTCTTTTTTGAACACCTTCCACTGATCTTCTGTCATTTTACCCATTAACAGATTTGCCCAGTTTGGTGTGGACAGTCTCGACTTTATCTAAATTTAGAATCTTAATAGCTGATACGGGTTTCTCCCTTTCAACACAACGTTGAACTCGATCATATTATGATTGCGATTAGATAAATGTTCACACACTGTTAGACTGTTAACTAAATCTGGCTCATTACTCATTATTAAATCTAATATGGCCTGCCCCCTTGTTGGTTCTAGGACATATTATTGCAGAAAGCTGTCCTGAACACACTCAAGAAATTCGAACCTTTCTGACATGAGCTCGTCTACTTATCCCAATCAATATGAAAGTTAAAATCCCCCATTAAAACCACTCTGCCTTTGCTACATGCTTGTCTAGTCTCTGCATTTATACATTCTGCCACTTGACAGTTGCTTCCAGGGGGCCTTTACACACCTCCCACTACGGTCTTAAATCCTTTTCTATTTCTTAATTCTACCCATAAAGTCTCCACTTTCTGCTTACCTCGTTATATTCTCTCTTATCATTGAAGTAATTTCATCCTTAGGCAGTCAGCAGATGTTGTGGCAACTGTGGCATTGACATATTTATTTTTGCCAACGTCAAAAGCAAGCCAGTGGTTTTCCCTGTGGGAATCCCCTGCATTTGTACCTTTTGAATGATGAAGAGGAGAAGAGACGCCAGGTAGGTCCGACTGCATCAGAGGTATTCTGCGCCCACCCACCTGCATGTAGAACCAGAGGTACATGTACCTCATGATGGAGCAGACCCGATGGCACAAATGCATACAAGGCCAACCTAGAAAAGTAGCAGAAGCTGACCAACAGCTTCAGAAAGGAGGTCAAAGCTCCCAAAAAGCTGTCAACTCAAGAATGGTCCTGACTTATGAAAACATGAGCTTTGTACCTTAAGTAGCCTTGGTGTTCCCAACATTCCTTCATTTATATAGGAGGAAGAAAAACATAAATATATGAAAAGTTGAAAGAGGAAATCCAAATGTTGAAGGCACAAAATTGGTGGTGCATTTTTAGAGGTGTCTGGGGGCAGGCTCCCCTGTAGAAATATTAAATTTTTACATTAAAATTGATCCATTATGGTTAATTTTAAGTACTATTATGCTTCACGAGTGATAGATTTTTAATTTAAAAAAGAAAAAGTAGTGAAATTTGGACTTTCAACAGATTAGTCAAACTATCACTTACCCAAAAGTTACCTCAGCAGTCACTCTCCCAAATCTATACCCCACCACCCCAGTTCATAAAGGCACTCTACCCCCTCCAGACACAGGTCACAGAGATATTGTACCCTATCCAATCTCCACCCCATCACAGAGATACTCTCTTCGCAATTGAAAAACTGAGATTGGTAGATTTTTGTTAGGTAAGGGTAATAAGGGATATGGAACCAAGGCAGGTAAATGGAATTGAGATACATATCACCCATGATCTAACTGAATGGCAGAACAGGCTTGAGGGGCTGAATGGCCTACTCCTGTTCCTATGTTCCCAACCTCCCAGTTCATATGCACTCTTTTCCCTCTTCAATTAAATATGGCACTTGTTTCCCCCTCCAACTTGGTTATGCTAATTCTCTTCTTCCACTCTCGCCTGTTCAATCTTGTACTCTTTCCTCCCTCCTCATGCTGGTACTTTTTGTCTCCCCCCATTTCATGTTGGCACTCTCCCATCTCAGTTAATGCTGCCAGTCTCATCCTCCCCATCCCCAAAACACCACTCCCAGCATCAACTTGGCTCAGTGATAGAACTCTCAACTTTAAATGAGGATGTTTGGGTTTGAGTCCCAGCCCAGGACTTGAACACATAATCTAGGCTAACACTTCAGTGCAGTATTAGGGCACTGTCGGAAGTGTCATCTTTCAGGTGAGATGCTAAACCAAGACCCCGTCTGTCTGTTCAGGCAGACATAGACGATCCCATGGCAGTACTTGAAGAAGAGCTAGGAGTTTTCCCAGTGTCCAGGCCAACATCGATCCCTCAACCAGCACTGCCAAAAACAAATTATCTGGTCATTCAACTCATTGCTGTTTGTGGGACCTTACAGTGTACAAATTGGCTGCCACATTTGCCTACATAACAACAGTGACTATACGTCAAAGGTAACTCATTGTTCATAAAGTGCTATGGGGCATTCTAGGGATATGAAAGGTGCTATATAAATGCAAGATCATTCTTTCTTTCTCCTCTCTTCAACCCCAAAGTGCTGCCCTTTTCCGCCAAACACTGCTCCCAACTTTTGCCCTCTCCCCTACATTATACCTATTACCCCATCTCTATACTGACCTCCATTTATCTCCCCCTTCATTGCCATCCATTTCCCCCTTCCTCTTCACCGCCAACACTTACCCCCTCTTCCACTACTTTCTACTTCCCCTTCCCATACACATCTTCCTGTCTCCTTCTTTTGCCTTTCATTTTGCCCCCTCCCCGCCCGTTGCCATCCATTCTGCTCCCTTTCCTTCGACATGTCGTACATTCTGTCCCTTTCATTTCCTCTGGCCATGTATTCAGCAACCTTTTCTCCCTCTGTCATCCATTCCTCCCCCTCTGTTCCCCTTGGCATGCATTCCGCCTGTTCCCTTCCCCTTGAAGTGTAACCTGGTCTGTCCCCTTGGATCCCCTCTCTTGCATTCTGCCCCTCCCTTCATCCCTCCCTTTGGCATCTATTTCCTTCCCCTGTCTCCTACCTGAGTCCAGTGGTGCTGGACAGGTTCTTCCTCTTTAGGCTGCTCCCAGAGCAATTGGCCCAGATTGCTGCCTACATTAACATGAGGCGAAAACTCCCCAGTCTCGCAAGGGTTCCCACCTCCAGCATACACAGTCAACAATCTGGGCCATTAGTGCTGGGAGCAGCACAAAGGGGAGGAGCTAGGCCTACCTGGCCCATTGGTCACTTGACTTGGGAGGGGGACGGAGGGGACCAGATAGTTTCAAATTTGAAGCTTCACCATTTTGGAATATTCAATTGCTTATGTAGTACCTTTTACCAAAGCCATTACATGTAGCTTGCTGACGACAAGTTGGTATGTAAGCAAGGCACATTCAGACAGTCACAGCCTCGGCCAACTTGCTCTCTCAAGCTGGGTAAGCAGACATCTGAGTAGTAAAACAAAGTCATTGAGTGCATAACATAAATTTCAAAGTCTTTATGTTACAAATGTGTGCATGTTTCCATAAATTCCATTTTTTGTGAATTTTTGTGCTTATTAAGGTAAGCGACGATAGAACTAGAAATGAAACATTTTCCCATTTCAGGCAGCTGTTGTCAACATCAAGTACTTCAAGGTCAATTAGAGGATAGATAGAGAATAATGTTCTTTCCACTCTGCCCCAACCTCAGCAAAACACCCACCACTCTGCCAGTGTGACATTTCCTTTTCTGACTCCAACCACCTTTGTGAATGACACTGCCAATCTGTGGAAGTTTTGTATTTGTGCCCAGTAGGAACTGGGTTTAAATTACCCCAAACTAATTCCTTCATCCAATCTGTCCCGGCTGGATTGAAACTCAGGTCCTATTTAGTGAAAAGGCACTATGCCTCCCAATCTTCCGACTGAATTTTTATTTGTGGTGGAAAGAAAGTAACTAGCTTCCAAGTACATTCACTGCTGTATCAAATATGCTATCTGTAACTTCTGACAAATTGAACCTGAATCAACGGTATAGGTCGTCCGAGAGGCCAAGTAGCACAGATGGCAGAAGAATGAAAACTCCCATTAAATGTTCAATTACATACATTCATATAGACAGCAAAAGGGGAGAGAATGAACTCACACACTTAAAAACTAATACATCATACAGCATGCAGAGTACACACTCAGTGTGAACAGTGTAAAATGTTGATTGGTGATTACTGTTCAATTATTTAATATATCAATGATAGGTATGGTATCTATATTATTCTTGAATTGAATGCCTGTTAATTTTGGCTTTAACGGGGTATGGAATTTTTAATTCATATTACCCCATACTGCCTAAGGCACTACAATGAAACCCACCGAGGGATTCTGAAGAGTGTGAGTCAGATCATTCTGGAAATATGTCCACACAACACTGGAGACAGGAGTCACCTCCTTTCAAGCTAAAGAGCTCCAGTTTTAACTCGTAACTCAGTTTTTGAGGGATCAACCTGGTGGCTCGAAGACAGAAATGATAGAAAAAAGATGATACCTAACTCAGAACCTCGGAACTGTATTTGCTTTTAAACATTTACCACATGTCCCATGTACATGCACAAGGTATAAAACATCGATGAAATCGTGCTATACTAGGCTGAAAATCACAATGATAAATACCTGTATCCCACACACACAAGAGCAGGATAAACAACAGGAATTCCAGTGCACAATGGGTAAAAGGCAAAAATTAACTTTTAACTGATTGCACATAGCAAGCAGGTAAGAGAAGGCTATATACTCTTTTAGGCCAAAGGTGCATTATTTGGCCTTACTTGAGGAGCAATGCGGTTTAGGGAGAAATAACAGATACGTTCTTTCCAGATTTGGAGAATGTCTGAGTGACTCCAGCTTCCCTTCCTGTAGTTGTTTCAGGCACTTAGAGGAATGGTACTGGTCAAGACCTGATGGCTGCCTGAATTAAAGGAGTGTTTGTTATAACTGTTCTGGAAAGCGGTCATGGTCATTCATCTCTCTAATAGTGATGAGAAACATCTCCCAGTAAAAGGTTTATGTTATGGTAGGCTTTCGCTGTCTAGATTGCACCCATACAGAGATACAATCTGCTGGCATACACCAACCAGAAAGAAGGAAAAGACTTGCATTTATATAGCACCTTTCACGATCTCAGTATGTCCCAAAGCACCTTACAGCCAATGAAGTACTTTTGAAGTAATGTCACTTTTGTACTGCAGGAAACGCAGCCAATTTGTGCACAGCAAGATCCCACAAACAGAAAATAGATAATGACCAGATAATCTCTTTTAGTGATGTTGGTTGAGGGATAAATATTGGCCAAGATATTGGGGAGAACTCCCCTGCTCTTCTTTAAATAGTTCCATGGGATCTTTTAAGTCCACCTGAAAGGGCAGATTCCATTTAACATCTCATCCAAAAGACGGCACCTCTGACAGTATAGCACTCCCTCAGTACTGCACTGGAGTATCAGCCTAGATTATGTCAAGTTCCTGGAGTGAGACTTGAACCCACAACCTTGTGACTCAGAGGTGAGAGTGATAAAGGCTTCTATTTCCTCAATATGAAGATGGTGTATGAAGACCATAAAATGATCCTACTGGTGACAACAAAATACATGTGATTCCTCATCCACAACCAATCTCACGAGCCTTGTTCATTTGGGCAGGACAATTGACTCAATGCGGATTGTAAGTTTGGCTCTAATTCTCTCCCCTCCCCCACCCCATATGCCCGAACTACAGATACAGACAGGCACACAAATCTCCACAATGTATTTATAGATGAATCTGTGATAAAGATGACTCACTCTGATGGCTCTTTGCAATAAAGGCCATTCAGATTTCCGTGGTGCATTGGTTGCAGCATAACCTCACTATTCAACAGGGTGCCACCCTGACCTGGTGAACAACAGATCAAAGCCCTGACTGGGGATCAATAAGAACACCACAAATTGGTAAGACAGGTTTTTGATCACATTATTGAATGTCATAACGGCTGACAGAATTTCCGTTACCAATTTTACTAATTTCACCTCACCTGTTGCATACTGACATCAGCTGTTGGAAATATGCTGTTATTAATGCTACCAAGGGCTGTTAATCCTTCTTAATAATGACTTCCACGATGATTCGGGCCCGAATGTGACTGAACATGCAAGCTTTATTACAGACACAAGAACAACATTCTAACGCTGTTATACCGAAACAACAGTATTTATATAACAACGTTCTAATACAGTTATATCAAATAAATAAGGATGGTACAGCCTGACCCTCGGACATCTCAAGCTGATCAGACCTGGCTCGTAGGGTATCTGGACCTCCGGCGACCCAAGAAACTGCTTCTAACTGTAGTGGGACAGTGCCTCAGTTTAAATATCTTTCTGAAGCATATTTGCTTCTGGTAGCTTAACGACATTAGTCCCATGATGTCATCTGTCCCAGACATCTTCCCCCAGGGGGCCCATGTTTCCAGATATCCTTCCGATATCCATTCTATGGTGTTAACTGTTATCAATTCTATCTATCTTATGTGGGAGGGACATGCCCTTATCTTTCTGTGTATTTTGATTGTTCGGATGCAGACATTTAAGATGTCTCATCCTGTATATGCCAATCACGAAGATTACCTAATTATCTGAACAAAGCTCCTGCAATTAACATAACAGGATTAGTCTGTGTCCAGGATCTGAGTCTTTGATTATGCTTGGGGCATTTTGTTCTGTTTCTGACAATTGGTCTTGAATGTGTCTGTTTCACACTTCTATTGTCTCTGCAATATTCCCAATCACTTTGCCTGATTGTAAACAATTTTACAACACCAAGTTATAGTCCAACAATTTTATTTTAAAATTCACAAGCTTTCGGAGGCTTCCTCCTTCCTCAGGTGAATGTCAAGAAATCCTCGAACCTCTCGCATTTATAAATCACAGAACAATACCTGGTGATTACAGATAGTCTTTTCAACTGCCCGTTGCCAAGGCAACCAAAGTGTTCAGACAGATAGGTGTTACCTACAGGGCCACCGAATATACAAACGGCCAGAACAAAAAAAAACAGAGAGAGAGGCAGAAACATAGAAACATCCGGAAGGAAAAGACAGCAATTGACCCATTATATTAAAAACAGAAAACTTTTGTTCGCTGGTGGGGTTACGTGTAGCGTGACATGAACCCAAGATCCCAGTTGAGGCCGTCCTCATGGGTGCGGAACTTGGCTATCAATTTCTGCTCGACGATTTTGCGTTGTCGTGTGTCTCGAAGGCCGCCTTGGAGTACGCTTACCCGAAGGTCGGTGGCTGAATGTCCTTGACTGCTGAAGTGTTCCCCGACTGGAAGGGAACCCTCCTGTCTGGCAATTGTTGCGCGGTGTCCGTTCATCCGTTGTCGCAGCGTCTGCATGGTCTCGCCAATGTACCATGCTTTGGGGCATCCTTTCCTGCAACGTATGAGGTAGACAACGTTGGCCGAGTCACACTTTGCCTGATGGCCTGATGTCGGACCTATCATTTCCTATGGAATGCTGGCTCCCTTTGTATTCTCACAGATGCAAGGCCTGCGCTTCGCTTTTCAGACAAGCACCTAAAGCTTTGCAGGATGGGGTCCATGATTATGATTTGGTCTAAAAATCGTATTTCTTACATCAACTAACTTTGGTTTAAAAAATGCATACTGATATTTGCATAGAAAAACTATATAGGACTGAATACAACATAGAATTGATTAAAATGCCAGGGGGCATCAAGTAATGTTGACTTTTCAGTCCAAGCATTATCAAGTAATAAAACATATACAAAAAGAATGAAAAATAGTTTACAAAATAAAAAGTGTGCCCCTTTGGTGTATACTTTGATTGTTACCTTGTAAAGCCCTTGTACTTCTCACTGAGCACCTGCCTGGTACTGTTCATGCCCCTTGTGAATCCCCTCTGGCTGCTGTGTCAGTGGTGGAAGGAATCTCATCCACACTAGATGTGTCAGTGGGGATAAAGGAGGAGTTTCCAGCACTCTCTGACATCTGTGCACCAGGGAAGGAATGTCCTGAACCATATCTATGGAGGCCTAAACATCTTGGTGACTTCCAAGGATACTTTCTTTGGGCATACCATCATCACAGACGAGTCATGTCCTGAGAAGTCTCATCTCATTTGTGATGTCCCAAGCTTTGTATTTTGCAGCTGCTCAAATTAACTTCTGCAAAACCTTTTGCAAATGGCTGCAATTTCCCTCCAATATCTGCAAACATGCTATAGACAGAGCTAAGCGATTCCACAACCAACGGATCAGATCAAAGCTCTGCAGTCCTGCCACATCCAGTCGTGAATGGTGGTGGACAATTAAACAACTAACGGGAGGAGGAGGCTCTGTAAACATCCCCATCCTCAATGATGGCGGAGTCCAGCACATGAGTGCAAAAGACAAGGCTGAAGCGTTTGCAACCATCTTCAGCCAGAAGTGCTGAGTGGATGATCCATCTCAGCCTCCTCCCTATAGCCCCACCATCACAGAAGTCAGTCTTCAGCCAATTCAATTCACTCCACGTGATATCAGGAAACAGCTGAGTGCACTGGATACAGCAAAGGCTATGGGCCCCGTCAACATTCCGGCTGTAGTGCTGAAGACTTGTGCTCCAGAACTAGCTGCGCTTCTAGCCAAGCTGTTTCAGTACAGCGACAACACTGGCATCTACCCGACAATGTGGAAAATTGCCCAGGTATGTCCTGTCCACAAAAAGCAGGACAAATCCAATCTGGCCAATTACCGCCCCATCAGTCTACTCTCAATCATCAGCAAAGTGATAGAAGGTGTCGTCGACAGTGCTATCAAGCGGCACTTACTCACCAATAACCTGCTCACCGATGCCCAGTTTGGGTTCCGCCAGGACCACTCAGCTCCAGATCTCATTACAACCTTGGTCCAAACATGGACAAAAGAGCTGAGTTCCAGAGGTGAGGTGAGAGTGACTGCCCTTGACATCAAGGCAGCATTTGACCGAGTGTGGCACCAAGGAGCCCTAGTAAAACTGAAGTCAACGGGAATCAGGGGGAAAACCTCCAGTGGCTGGAGTCATACCTAGCACAAAGGAAGATGGTAGTGGTTGTTGGAGGCCAATCATCTCATCCCCAGGACATTGCTGCAGGAGTTCCTCAGGGCAGTGTCCTAGGCCCAAACATCTTCAGCTGCTTCATCAATGACCTTCCCTCCATCATAAGGTCAGAAATGGGGATGTTCGCTGATGATTGCACAGTGTTCAGTTCCATTCGCAACCCCTCAAATAATGAAGCAGTCTGAGCCCGCATGCAGTAAGATCTGGACAACATCCAGGCTTGGGCTGATAAGTGGCAAGTAACATTCGTGCCAGACAAGTGCCAGGCAATGACCATCTCTAACAAGAGGAGTCCATCAACATCCTGGGGGTCACCATTGACCAGAAACTTAACTGGACCAGACATATAAATACTGTGGTTACAAGAGTAGGTCAGAGGCTGGGTATTCTGCAGCGAGTGACTCACCTCCTGACTCCCCAAAGCCTTTCCACCATCTACAAGGCACATGTCAGGAGTGTGATGGAATACTCTCCACTTGCCTGGATGAGTGCAGCTCCAACAACATTCAAGAAGCTCGACACCATCCAGGACAAAGCAGCCCACTTGATTGGAACCCCATCCACCACCCTAAATATTCACTCCCTTCACCACCGGCGCACAGTGGCTGCAGTGTGTACCATCCACAGGATGCACTGCAGCAACTCGCCAAGGCTTCTTCGACAGCACCTCCCAAACCCGCGACCTCTACCACCTAGAAGGACAAGAGCAGCAGGCACATGGAAACAACACCACCTGCATATTCCCCTCCAAGTCACACACCATCCCGACTTGGAAATATTTCACCGTTCCTTCATCGTCACTGGGTCCAAATCCTGGAACTCCCTTCCTAACAGCACTGTGGGAGAACCTTCACCACACGGACCGCAGCAGTTCAAGAAGGCGGCTCACCACCACCTTCTCAAGGGCAATTAGGGATGGGCAATAAATGCTGGCCTTGCCAGCGACGCCCACATCCCATGTATGAATAAAAAAAACCCTTGCATTCAGAATTGCTTGGAGAGCTGATCCCCTATCAGGTCAGACCACAATTAGAATGGTTGCCAATACTATTCCAATGTCCATGTGTTGAGAGATCAAATCCATCATGCACTGTCATGTGGTATTCCATGAATCTCAGAGCGAAGGCTTCAGTACTCTCCGACCTCAGAGCCACGTAACTCAGAAACCGACCAAAAGAATTGTGCCTATTCCATGACTACTCCAACACTCTTATTTTGACGACTTTCCCTATGACCTCTCTACTCACCTGCTCCTTCACATGCACCTCAAGTCTACAATGCCTGCAATCTAAAATTGACAGCCGCGTACTCTGTGCCAGACATATTTTCATGTGAGGATGAGACAGTAACATTTATCTGTGCAAGTGTTACAATCTCCATACTGGTTCTTGTAGTTTGATTGTTTTTGTGGCATTGTTTGTGGAACCCTGACTTCTGTGGTTTGTTTTTGAACTGCAGTTGGTCCAGGGTCATCTGTGGAGGGACAGAAAATATCAGATTAAGAGCCTTCATATCCACATCAACAATATCAATAAATTACGTGCATTAAAAGGAAGCTAACATGTTGGCACATTTCCTCCTTGGTCTTTTCTGTGTCATTAAATCCTTGGTGAACCTTGTACTAGCTACTAACGGGCCTGGATATTGTGTTCAACCGTTCAACATCCTCTTTTCTAGGCTCCCCTCCCCCACATGAAGATGCAATAGATTCTTACCCATGGTCCTCCTGGGGATCATTTTTTTCACCATGAGATCTACCTCCTGAACTTAGCCTTTTTCAATTTTTTTTCATTGAGTTGTTATTTCCAAATCAGCTCCTTCATTGGTATTTCTGATTGGTTATTTATCGGGGGTCATTGGCCTCAATTCCAGATCGCCCTGGTACCTCAGTCCAATTACTGATTCTGATGTATGGATGATAATTTAATTTATCATTGAATGCAGTTGGTGGCAAGTTACAACCAAAATACCTTTACAATCACAAGTACAAGTAAAGGGGCCAACGTTTCCTGCTAAACCTTGCTAGTATGCATGCCACAATAGTTGGCCAATCCCCTTTATCCCATAATATGGTGGGGAGAAAGGAGGTCATAAAATCCTTTCATGGTTTTAAACTGCAAATCGACTAGTTTTATATCAAAGAGGCATTTGTTTACGTCACAGATAAGCAACAGAAGCGCCAGTGCTTATGCTGACAGATATTGATCCAATGGAAAGTTCTGGCATTTGCACCTGTTATTTTTCGCTCTTATCCAGCAGAGATAAGTCAGGAATCTATAAAAGCCAGTGTCCTTCAACAAGAAAAACAAAAAAGACAAACGAGAATTATGGCTCTGTTCTGTCTTCTAGCGGGGTTAACCTTTTTGGGTGCTGCTTGCGGTACGTTCCATAGTAAACATGAATATCACTTTCCATTTTACATACTGTTTCTCTTGTGCTTACTCATAATATCTGTTCAACATTTTTACATAGGTTGTGGTGTCCCAATCATCACTCCTGTTGTGTCAGGCCATGCAAGAATTGTAAAAGGTGAGATGGCTGTTTCAGGATCCTGGCCCTGGCAAACTTCCATACAGGTATGTTTATACTACATTCATTGAAACTGCAACACTAGAGAAAGGCTTCTTAGCTGCCCCATAGAGGTCATGAACACACCCCAACCATCCTGTACCAGTGCTGTCTTGTAGGCTGCCCTTAAAGACCAGCACGAACAGTCGCACTTACCAGATGTGTTAAAGGTACAGGGGCTGGATATCTGTAGAGGGTTCTCCTGCCCGTCTGCTGTAATTTCGACAGAAACCCCGGAGAGGTGGCCGTTTTCGTCGCTTTTTCGAGATTTCCACTGATCTTCCACTGTAGTTACCGCAGACGATCGGGAGAACCCCTGCTGGTGAAAATGTTTATTGTTTAAATACAATAAAACCCTGTTCACGTATCAAACCACAGCATAACTGGCATTGACTCCCTCGAACATATCATGAATCATATCAGTGCAGTGCTGATGCTGTGTATCTTGCTCTCCCTATAACCAATGATGCGCCTTAAATGCAGAGCTGTATATCAGATTCTACAAGTAACCAATGTCACCACTGATGAATGGTTCGAGCATTGTAAGTGGAACCTTCACAACACAAACCAGGCAGGAACCAGATCATCTTAAACACAATTGGACAGATTTTCTGATGTTGCGGATCAGCCGCCCGTTATAGAAACCGCCCAATTTTAATTTCCAGACAGCAAGTTTGAAAATCTACTCATTGTTTAAATTTTACCTGCTCTTTATCAGACATAAGGGTGATGTGGCCCTAAATATTAGGTGATTGTATCACCTTAATACTGTTCTTATAATTGGGGCCTGGAAGCCATGTGTGTGAGGTACATTCAGCAATGCAGTTCAATCATACCTGCAGCTCACCTGAAACTAAAACACTATCACTGTGTGTATCACAGTGGCAGAGAACAGCTCGAACAATTTCAGTTTGCATCACCACAATCTCTTCGGTTTCCCAGGTGCTACATTACAACAGTGACCACACTTCAAAGTACTTCATTGGCTGTGAAGCACTTTGGGACGTCCTGAGGTCGTGAAAGGCGCTCTATAAATGCAAGGTCTTTTCTTTCTACTGTGCTGACTCCAGCTGATATATTGCAACTCCAGCTGATATATTGCAACCAGCATTGCACCCCTGCACCCCAACAGAGGTCGCACGAAGGCAGTTTAGGGCACACAAACACTATACAAATTTGATCGGAATTTCATGTCCACACCGGGGTGACTTTGGTAGCAAATTAATGGAGTAACAATAGCATACGCTGCACGTCTTCTTCGAGGACCTGTTTCTGGACAGCTGGCTGCTCGCTGAAGCATTGTTCATTGTTATCTTTCAGGATCGGACCAACTGGCATTTCTGTGGAGGATCTCTGATTAACTCAGAATGGGTCATCACTGCTGCTCAATGCGGTGTGAGGTAACTCGAGTGATATCCTGGACTAGGAATTGTATAGAGAATAGCAGATACGAGAGAGTGCATGACAAGGCAGTAAAGAAGGATTAAAAGGACATCAAAACCCCCAGGAGTGAAAGTCCAGCCTGAATCACAGGATGAAATTATTCCCTTTATTCCTTAATATCTATGTTCAATTTTTTTTACACACAATAAGCTGTAACACATCCGTCTGTGATTCCTTTGTCACCATTTTAACAAAGGAATTGGACTAATGCTTTCGTTAAAACCAAAGGAATTGCATAGTAACATGAGAATCACTGGTGTACTAATGACAACACAGTCTGTTTTCACAGCCTTTGTTTTTACATTATGTCCTTTACCATTTAAATAGTGAAGACTTTTCCTGATTAGAATGGAAAGCCCTTTGCTTTCTTAAACCAACTGGGGGAGGAATGAAAAGGTTTCGCTTTCATCTTCTCTTCCCCCTCCCCCACTTCTTCCACTCCAATGCCCCCCACCCAAGCACCTGTGCTTTTCTCTCCACTCCCTCCTTTCACGTCTTACCGTTCCCATTCTCCATCTCCCCATACTGAGCTGTCCCCACTGCGAAACCCCCTCGAAAAGCACTGAAAGGGGAGGGGTGGCTTTTGTCACCTTGGGAAGGGGGCTGGGTGCTTAGGAACCTCGTCAGGTTAAGATTCAGAGGATTGGTCACAGTGAAGAGGTACAGGAATGCTGAGTGGGTCCATTCACGACTGGGAGATGGCAGCAGCGGGAGGGGCTCAGCAGCATCTATTTTAAATGATACAAGTTCCCTGGGCCATGCTTGTAGAGTGCAGAGGGAACTCATACTCATCGGTACCCTGCTCCTTCCCACCCCCACTTGCTCTGAGCACTTAAAGTTCTGGCTCTCACCGCGCCGGCTCCCCCGCCCACACCCAGAACCCGTGCCTTTCCCACTGCATCCTAGAAAACCACCTATTGCCTTGGCTTTGGTCAGCAGCATCCTCCTCCACAACCCTCACCAACATCACCAGCGCACACGGTCCCTGCATTCCCCCTATTGCTACACGCAGTTCTCCAACCTAGCTGCAGCTTGTAGCATTTTCCCTACCGTCACCCTCTGTAACATGGGCGTTTTAAAGAAATAAAACAGCTAAAAGATAAAATGAACATATATGTAATAGTGATCAAGGCCACTGATGCACAGATTCTACATAAATGTGACCGTAATCATAGAGTTCGAGCCCAAAAAATCACTAAAACGCCCACTAAAACTCTAATAACAAAATGTACTTTTTGGTACATTACACGGCATGAAACGGCGGATCCACCAACTCACTGTGAGCTGTGTCACGAAAGATCAGCTCTTATTATCAAACTATTTGAAGTTTAATACCTGTATCTTTTTGAAATAGATTGGAATAGTCCCTTTTTGACAACAAATAAACCGGCTGCTCCGAAGTATTGAGAACTTTTTAAAGTCCGATCGTTCGCAGCTGAGATTGCAAAAGTGTTTTTCTATCACTGCACAAATATCAAAGACCTGGGAAAAACTACACTAGGCCCTGGCATCCAGCCCAAAAATAAAGCGGGGTTCTGTAGCAATTTGTTTTCGAATTCCGTAGCCGAAATGGTAAACAACGCTGTTCCAGAAATTGCTGTTGGTGCTATTCACAGGTAAACGGCGAGTTACGAAGTTGCTGAGAGAATTTACTGGTTTACTCGTGATATTGCTGTTTTCAGTCTGTGGGCTAAAGTGCGGACTTCTTGTCCCACTCAGTGAAAAGGGAGCAGCATTAATCCTCTAAATCAGCTGTGAACTGCAACTGGGAGCCACCTGAATAACACCGTGATTTGTAACATCCTGGTTATCCAGTTGCATACCAATGCCCCCGTTGCAAGGTGAAGTTATGGAGCGTGCAAGAGACAGCAATGATTTCAGAAACCCTGGGGCTTTGTTCGGTGAGACTGCCCAAGTCAGCCCAGGCGTGAAATTTCAAGATACCGATGGTACGCGAGATAATAATCCTGGTCGTAGCATGAGCTTCGTTGCACGGGTATCATGAAACCAATGCTATACAGGGTGAGTTTGGTTTCCCTGCTGTCACCCTTCATGTTCCTTCAAAGAGGGGAGGCGCAAATGATAGACTTAAAATGAAGGGATTGTGAGAGCTTCCAGAGAAGCGAGCATTGATCCGCATGATTCTGCGCTGGTGATCACACATCGTGTCCACACTGAGAACAAAAAACACCTCCCCCCATCCCTTTCAGGTCCTATGGGCTATAGCACTGTGCCTAGGGGCCCAAATGACAATGTGGGTGCATGATGTGGAGATGCCGGTGATGGACTGGGGTTGACATTTGTAAACAATTTTACAACACCAAGTTATAGTCCAGCAATTTTATTTTAAATTCACAAGCTTTCGGAGGCTTCCTCCTTCGTCAGGTGAACGATTTTCACATCGTTCACCTGACGAAGGAGGAAGCCTCCGAAAGCTTGTGAATTTAAAATAAAATTGCTGGACTATAACTTGGTGTTGTAAAATTGTTTACAAATGTGGGTGCAGGCGGTGACCCTCTGGACTCTGGGAAAGCCAGCCGTTTTTCAGAATTGTGTCGCCCTTACATGACGCTGCAGTTGGTCAGCAGTAAAGGAGATGAAGCCATCAGCCCTGCTGAATAATACATCTGTAACCTCCTTGATGTAGCCGTGTGCAGCAAACTGCCTGACACTGTAGGTATTCCCATTGCTAGCTTAGTTCACCAATGTCCTTTAGGGAAGGAACCCTGCCTTCCTTACTCAGTCAGGCCTATAGATGACTCCAGTCCCACACAAACGTGGTTGACTCTAAATTGCCCTCTGAAGTGGCCTAGCAAGCCACTCAGTTGTACCAAACTGCTAGAAGGCCCAGCACCACCTTCTTGCCATTGACGACCACATCCCAAGAATGAATTTTAAAAAAAGAATCCCAAGCACAAAAATAGAAGACCATGTTGATTTTGCTGAACACTGGCAATGCTGTACAGATGTCACATGTTGCACGGAGGTCTTTTTGAAGGACATTGCATAGAACCGTCACAGTCCCCCCTGCAAAATCCTACCTTCCTTAAGCATATTTTTACCATCATTACCAGGTAGCTCGGCCTGATACAGAAAATGCGAAGTGGCAGGACTTCACTGTATACTACACATGTCAGCTGACCTCACACCTGCTCTTTCCTGTTCTTGCTGGCCCTCTTCTGCCAAGTCCAGTGCTGAATGCAGTCCCTATAGTGGCCAGAAACGCAGAAAGTGAAAAGAAAATTTCAACCTACTCTTTAAATGAAGACTCCAGCCTTTATGCCTGATCCATCTGGGCAAGATGAAAACATCGCACCCGCAATACGTAACTGCACCAAAGTGGGGCAGGTACCTCATTACTATCCAGTCTAGCCCCTGAATTACTTTAACACCCAATTTGACCACATGTGCACTCACACATCTTTTCATCCCTCCGGGAATATCCTTCATGTCAGGAATTGTACGTCAGCGTGTGCTGCACATCCCTCCTGACACTGCTGGCCCCAATCATTGCTGGTATAATGGATTCTGCCAACAGCAATTTAGAAATTGCTAGACTGTCACATTTAACAAAAAGAGAGCTCACTTAAGCTACATTGTTTAAAAAAAACGGTATCAGGGACTAATACCCCATTGAGTACAACTGGCAGCGGAATGGCACGGCTCAGTTTCTGTGATCAGAAAGTGTTGATTTGCTGTAGTTCTTTCCACCATTTGGAGATTGCAAACCTGAGCTATCAGAACAGGAAGGAGGTAGCTAGCATTAGTGTGGGCACCACAGAGATCTCATGTAGATTGGTCAGAAGTGGCACATACCTCTCCATCCCCTACTGCTACCATCTTGCACCGTTGCTGGAATCGCTAGTAGAAGATGCTTTCCCAAAGTTTTAACATAAAAGAGAATCATTTCAACAAAGAGGGCATATCTGACAGCACAAATTACAGGTGCTGCATGGAGATCAGTGGGGTTTTTAGAAAAAGGAACAATAAAGAACAGAGGGATTCTGCTATTTGATGTGTGAGGAAGCCTGAAGAGTACAGCTTCAGTTATAGACAGCTCTGGGGAAGAAGAGAAAGAGCAGGTGGATCACCTATTATACACAGATAGACATAGGGTCACAAATATCAGTAGGAAATTAAAGAAAGAGCAAGACAACAAAGCAGTCAGACAATACCTTCCCTCCATCCCTCATGGATTACCAGGAGCTAGTCGTAGCTTCATGTAATGTTTCATAACTAGAACTTAGAGAAACCATTAAAAGAACGGCTAAAGCCTATTCTTTGGAAAGTCTAGTAGAGATATTTTAAAAATTCATTCTTGGGATATGGGCATCGTTGGCAAGGTCAGCATTTATTGCCCATCGCTAGTTGCTCTCGAACAGGTGGTGGTGATCCTTCTTGAATTGCTGCAGTCTATGTGGTGAACATACTCCCGCAGTGCTGTTAGGTAGGGTGTTCCAGGATTTTGACCCAGCGATGGTGAAGGAATGGCAATGTATGTCCATTTTGGGGTAGTGTGCGAATTGGAGGGGAACTTGGAGGTGACGGTGTTCCCATGCATCTGCTGCGCTTGTCCTTCTAGGTGATAGCGGTCATGGGTTTGAGAGGTGCTGTCGAAGAAGCACAGCGACAAAGTAGCTACCACCTGCTAGAAAGTTTGTAAGTAGAAAGATAAGAGCACCTGGAAGGTAGTGGTGACATTTTCTGCTGCTTGTTATGTTTCAGAGCACATGACCATCGGGTAATCCTTGGGACATCCAACAGAAAGTCAAAATCAGAGGAAACACAAGTAATTGAAATCAGCATGGTAGGTAGGAGCTGTTGAGCATTCATCTACAATGTTTCTCTAACCGTGACAACATGATCACAAAAAATCCTCACATAAGATCACAAGTTAAATAATAGATGGTGCATCGTAGCCCATCCATAAAGGACAAACCTACAATTTCCTCATTGCATCCAATCATTCCTTTAAAAAAATCCCATGGTCCTTGCCTCCACTACCCTGATATGTGGCCCGTGAAGAGCTAATTATTTTTCTGACTATTGACAGCACAGCACATAAAAGAAATTTGGACACAAGATAGGTTTGCATAAATTCTCATCATATACATCTTTATTTGTAGATTTTAGTCACGAACATTATTGAACATAAAGAATAGGATAAGAACAAGAAAAGACCATTTGGCCCATCAAAACTCCCAACTCTCTCTCTCCTTATAGCATTCAGCTCTGAACATCCCTAAAATTTTTGTCTCCACTAGTCTACCTTGCAGACTATTCCAAAGATATGTATCAGTATTGTAAAATATTTATTACCACTTCCTTGTGTATATGAGTTTGATATAAATGCAGGTTGTATACTCACACAGCCAAACAGATCAGAAAGATGAACACATGGCTAAAGGAGTGGTGTGGGAAGGAGGGGTTCCATTTCACGGGACACTGGCACCAGTACTGGGACAGGAGGGAGCTGTATGGTTGGGACAGACTGCACCTGAACTGAGCTGGAACCAAGGTCCTCGCGGAAAGGATAAATAGGGTGGTAAAAAGGACTTTAAACTAATAAATGGGGGGAGGGCTCAGGCAAAAACGGTAGTAAAAATGATAGTTGAGAGATAAAAAGAAAGGGATAAGAGCAGAGTTCAGGTCACAAACAATGATATAGATACTCCAGGTGAACGCAATACTAAAATAACTAAAGTAGTTACAGCAGAACTGACAAATAAGAAACCTGTTAAGTTAAACGGTGTGAGAAAGACAGCATCACGGCAGAAGGACGGGTTAGGGTCTCTTGCCCAAATAAGAGTTTTATATACTAAATTGAATGAATTAGAGGCCCAAATACACCTCAGAAGGTAGGACATAGTGGCCATTACTGAGACATGGCTGCAAGCTGGTCATGATTGGGAGTTAAATATTCCAGGTTATAAGGTCTTTAGAAAGGATAGGGAAACTGGAAGAGGAGGAGGGGTAGCCTTATTGATTAAAGATACTATTACGACATTAGTAAGAGAGGATATAGGTAAGGGAAAGCAATCAACAGAGACTTTATGGTTAGAATTGAGCAATAAGAGAGGACTTAAAACTGTAATGGATGTTGTCTACAAGCCTCATGATGGCAGCAATGAAGTGGCAGAATGTATTAATTCAGAGGTTGGGGAGGCTTGTAACAAAAGAAGAGTTGTTTTAATGGGAGCCTTTAATTTTCATATAGATTGGGAACAGCAGAGTGGCTCAAGTCAGAAAGGTAGTGAATTTCTTGAGTGCATTCAAGATAGTTTTCTGGAGCAATATGTTCTTGAACCAACAAGAGGGCAGGCCATACTAGATTTAGTAATGAGTAATGAACCAGACTTAGATAAATGTTCCCTTATTGTTAGATTAACTAACAGTGATCATAATAAGATCGAATTGAATGTTAGGTTTGAAGAGGAGAAACGTAACACAGTTACTAAAATTATAGGTTTTGGTAAGGCTAACTTTAATGGCATGAGACAGAGACTGAAGACAGCAAACTGGTCAAAACTGTTATCGGGTAAAACTACAGATGAACAGTGGGACGTGTTCAAAAAAGAATTTAGCTTAATACAGGACCAATATATACCCCTAAGGGGCAAGAGGTCTACTTCCCAAATAAAACAGCCCATGGTCGACAAAACAGGTGAGATAACATAAAACTAAAGGAAAGAATATACAAAAGTCAAAGAATAATGTAGATCTAGGAAACTGGGAGAGTTATAAAGAACAGCAAAGGAAGACTAAAAAGATAGCAAGAGCTGCAAAAGGGGAATATGAGAAAAGCTTGTGACAGATATCAAGATTAACATAAGTTTTTACAATTATATTAGACAAAAAAAGGTAGTGTGGGTCCCATAAAAACAGATTCGGGTAATATTGCAAATGAAAATAAGGAAATGGCAGACTTGTTGAATAATTACTTTGTGTCAGTCTTCACAGTAGAGGAAGAGGATAATATACCTTACATTCCAGGGAAACTAATAATGAATCAAGGACTAGAATTCACTAAAATTAACATAAGCAAGAAAACAGTATTAGAAAAAATAATGGCACTAAAGACTCCAGGACCTTAAGATCTCCAGAATTTTAAAGGAAGTAGCTGAGGAAATTGCTGATGCTTTAGTCATTATCTTCCAAAGCTCTCTCGATTCAGGAATTGTCCCTTTAGATTGGAAAACTCAAATGTAACTCTATCATTTAAGAAAGGTAAGAGAGAGAAACCAGGAAATTATAGACCTGTTAGTCTAACATCTGTTCTAGGGAAGTAATTGGAATCTATAATTAAGGTCAGTGTGTCTGAGCACTTAAGAGAAATTTGAGCTGATTAGAGAGAGCCAACATGGATTTGCAATGGGTAGGTCATGTCTAATGAACCTAATTGACATTTTTGAGGAAGTAACTAAAGCAGAAGGCAGAGGAAAGCCTATGGATGTAGTTTATATGGACTTCCAAATGGCATTCGATAAGGTTCCACATATGATCATGTTAGCTAAAATTAAAGCTCATGGAATTGAAGGCAAATTATTGACTTGGTTAGGAGATTGGTTAGGCGGTAGAAAACAGAGAGTAGGAATAATAGGTATGTACTCGAATTAGAAGGAAGTGACTAGTGGTGTCCCACAAGGATCTGTGCTGGGATCTGAACTATTCGCTATATTTATTAATGACTTAGATAACAAAATAGGGAGACATATATCTAAGTTTGTCAATGGCACAGATTGGTAGCATAGTAAGAAGTGTAGATGGGAGCATAAAATTGTAAAGAGACATTGATAGATTAAGTGAGTGGGCAAAACTGTGGCAGATGGATTTCAGCACAGGTAAGTGTAAGGACATCCATTTTGGACCAAGAAAGGTCAGATCCGAATATTTTTTAAATGGTGAAAAGCTAGGAACAGTGGACATCCAAAGAGATTATGGAATCCATGTACACAGATCACTAAAATGTAGTGGTCAGGAAGAAAAAATAATCAAAAAGGCTAATGGAATGTTAGGCTTAAAATCTAGAGGACTAGAATATAAAGGGGAGGAAGTCTTGCTACAGCTATACAAAGCCCTGGTTAGACCACATCTGGAGTACCGTGTACAGTTCTGGTCACCGCACCTTAGAAAGAATATATTGGCCTTGGAAGGAGAGCAGCGCAGATTCACCAGAATATTACTAGGGCTCCACGGGTTAAATTATGAGGAGAGATTAGAAACTAGGTTTGTATTTCCTGGAATATAGAAGGTTAAGGGGTGATTTGATTGATTTAGGATTTTGAAAGGAATTGATAGGGTAGAGAGAAACTTTTTTCACTGGTGGGGGAGTTTGGGACAAGGCTTAAAATCTGAGCCAGTCAATTCAGGAGAGAAGTTAGGAAACACTTCTTCACGCAAAGGGTAGTAGAAGTGTGGAACTCTCTCCCTCAAAAAGCAGTAGATGCCAGCTCAATTAATAATTTTAAATCTGAGATCAATAGATTTTTGCTAGCCAAGGATATTAATGGATACGGAGGCAAGGTGGTAAATGGAGTTAGGATACAGATCAGCCATGATCTCATTGAATGGCAGAACAGGCTCAAGGGGCTGAATGGCCTACTCCTGTCCTATGTTCCTATGGTATGAATAAATCATAAGAAACAGCAAATGAAAAAGGACAAAATGATAAGTACCTTTGGTCTTGAAGTGATGTCATGAAATATTAGCATAAAAACATGTTCTTGTGGAGTTCCTTTGTCACTATTTTAACTGAGATATTTAGTTGGTGCTTCTGTTAAAACAGCAGATGTTCGAGTAGTATAATGTCGAGAACTTTGTTTCTGGATTTCTGAATGAAATGGTTGATGTTCATTACTTTTGCAGGTAATCACTCATCCAGATTACAGCCGAGATACTCTAAACAATGACGTTGCATTGTTAAAGCTGGCGAGTCCTGCTAAACTGACTGCCCGAGTGCTCCCAGTCTGCCTCCCTACAGCGACAGATGACTTCCCACCAGGATTGCTCTGCGAGACAACCGGATGGGGTTTGACAAATCCCAATGGTATAGTTAATGAAAGGAGATTGAGAGTGTGCCCTTACAAAAAAAACCCTAATATTTTTTAATTCCGAATCATACCAATTTAGTGACAGCTTTTTATAATTACTTGCAGAATTTACTTTTGTTGTCCTTGAGAAGCTGAGCCGGGTAAGGCAATGAGTAGTTGAGGTGGTTAAGGTACTGAGTAGATGAGCCGGGTAAGGCAGTGAGAAGTTGAGCCAGTTAAGGCAATGAGTAGTTGAACTGGTTGAAGGCAGTAAGTAGCTGAACCAGTTGAGGCCGTGAGAAGCTGAGCCGATTAAAGTACTGAGTAGTAAAGCTGGTTAAGGCAGTGAGTAACTTAGCTGGATATGGCAGTGAGTAGCTGAGTTGGTTAAGGCAGTGAGTAGCTTAGCTGGCTAAGGCAGTGAGTAGATGAGCTGGTTAAGGCTGTAAGTGGTTGAGTTGATTATGGCAGTGAGTAGATGAGCTGGTTGAGGCAGTGAGTAGATGAGCTGGTTGAGGCAGTGAGTTGTTGAGCTGGTTAAGGCAGTGAGTAGATGAGCTGGTTAAGGCAGTGAGTAGCTGAGTCGTACAGACCAAGAAGATCCCAGTTTTGATTCACAGCCTGTGCTGAATTAGCTGATTTCATCGAGTGGTCAAGGTGCCAATATTGGCCTCAGCACCCTTAGGTTTGGGAGAGGAAAAATCAGCCAGAGTTCCTGCCCCTGAACAGCAGCCACGGTGGGAAGTATGCTTGGTTGTGACGCCATTTGCAGTTAAGTAGCCTGCCTTGGCTCACATGTGGAGACCGCCCACCCAAGCGAGGTACCAGAGAGTGATCGCTGCCCATCAAACTGTACCTCAGCAAGGAGTGAATGGCGTCTGGTGACAAATAGGGAATTGGCAGAAAAATGCTTCTAATGTTTTTTTCCTGTTTTTCAGCACTTTTACTGCCAGTGAAACTACATCAGGCAGAACTTCCTATTGTTTCAAATGTGGACTGTCAACAGTACTGGGGCACTGTGCAATTAGTCACCGCGTCCATGATTTGTACTGGAGGTGCTGCAGCAACTTCCTGCCTGGTATGGTTGAAATGTCATCACTTCTAATGGTTTAGTCACCAACCCCTGTTTACCCGACAGACCAGGAGTAGAAACTAGGTTTGACTTTTTTTTCCCCCAAATCCAAAACTGGGCAGAAGCCAGAATTGTGGCAGGATCTTGGGTTGAGTTCTGATGTTTGTTTAAAGAAAGCCTCCATAACAATAATCAGTAAGTCCTCCCAATCATGAGACAGAGGCAGACAAAGTAGGCTTTTGAGAAAGTAGGACCTTGAGTGCCTGGCTTTTATTTCAAATATTTCCAGACAGCCCAATATCTATCCAAAACTGGAGAGGTGCCAACCCTGGTAGAAACTAAATACCTTTAGTCAAAGGGTCTCTACAGTTCTTTGCAGACTTTACTGGTCAGCCTCAAGAATCCAGTTTCACCATTGCCATAACGCATGCAGCTATTTTAGTAGTATAAAAAGTCAGCCAGCTTGCAAACCCATTGAGATTAATTGGGGCTAAGCTGAAATAACAATCAAATGCCTATCTCCATCCAGTTAAGAATATTTAGTAAAATCAGGCATCTTATTCAGTTATAATTCATCAATATTTTATGTGATCTAGAAATGTTATCCACCAAAAAGAGTGCAACCTTCCCTTTACCTTGTACCTCTCCTTCAAACATGCCAGCTGGTAATAGAATTAGTATCCTCGTGGCGCATGATAGATTGTTTACTGATTCCTGGGTTTTTAAGTAACATTCACTTAATAAAAGGCATTATAAAACACTCCAAATAGAGGATGCTAGATGGTAGGTATTGTATCTGCTGTTGTTTATTGATGAGTTTTACTACAGACCTTTGTAAAGTCACAGTAATAGTAAAAGGCTGGAGGAAAGTCAGTTTTACTCACCTCTTCCACTTACACCATTTTAATTTGTGTTTTAAAACTTTGTTTAGATCCCAGTGCCACATAACACTTCTAATTGGGGAAGAGGGAAAGAGGATGTGGGGAAGAGCAGGCAGGTTTCTCCCAGGCCAATGTTTCTGTTACCAGCTTCTGGGAGATGTACGAGGGCAGCATGGATTGGCCTAACATTTGACTGCCTTCCCTCCCCCACCCCTGAGCAGAAGCAGCTCAGTTCCACTCGGCATCTCCCCCCAACAATCTGCCTGAGATATGGAACTCACCATATTGGCAACAGCATTTCCCACCACTCTATGGAGACCTGCGTTACCAAATGTAAGAATGAGGTTGAGATGCACTGTTGGGACAAAGTAGAGGGAGCTTTACTCTGCTTCTGGCCATGATGTACTTTACCTGGTGTGCTTAATGCTAATACTGGGTAACAAAAGTAATTCCATTTCCAACACTGACATCCTTCATCCTGATCAGCACAAAGATTCACAGAAGAAAAATTTGTAAACATCTGACTAATTGACTCTTTTAATTGCAGGGTGACTCTGGTAATCCTCTTGTCTGTCAGAAGAATAATGCCTGGTACCTGGTTGGCATTGTTTCTTGGGGAAGTGAATGGTGTGACGTAAATACCCCAACAGTCTATGCTCGTGTGACCAAGGCTCAGCCTTGGATCGATCAGACGATAGCAACTAATTGATTCTGTGTAAGATGATGTAAACTGAATTCTGCTAATCTGACTGCACTATAGATTCCCTGTTTCAAAGGTGCTCTGTACAGTTCAATAGAGAGCATAGGTCTACAGAACTTACATGTATAATGTTTAATAAAGAATATAAACCAATGGAACTTACTGTAATCCCTATGAATGGAGTTTTTTGAATGAAATGTATATGTCCAACTGTAATAAATGTACAGGCAAAAAAATGACAGAATTCAGTTCTTCACATAAGAAGATAGAAAATAACAATTAAAACTGTGTTTTAAAACTGCAGCAACCAACAATTTGAAAAGTTATATTTCTATTTTTTCCCCACCCAAACGAGAATTATTTTGAATAAACAGTGAAATTACTTGTTTTAACAAAGTTGTACAAATGTTTGCACACTTCTCAGGTCATAGCACTATACAGAATACACACTACATTACAGGCTACACCATACATACACAGGCATTTAGATTGAGGGCTTTATACACATTTGGACAGGGTGGCTCATTGAAGGGCCAGGCCATTGCATGGCAGGATAGGGTTTTTATTAAGGAGGTACTGCAATGTGTTTTATGTTTTTGTAATCTCAAAGATGTTTACAATCACCTGCTGGTCCCACTCAACAGCTTTTATAGACTCCAGCATGAGTACAAACTAAGTCCACCTCAGTAAATCACAAGGCATTTTTACCTTGGTGCAAAAGGTGCAGGGAGAGGGACCATGAACTGGATACCCAAGTCCTGCTCTCATGGTTTTACTTTACGGTGTGCTGGTGGCTGCTCTTTGGCCTGTTGGAAGGCCAATAGCAGAGGCTGCTTCTAATGGTTCTCCTTGGAACTCACAAAAAATCTGGTGCTGGGTGCTATCAGAGGCTCATTTATGTCGTTGGGTGGCAGCAACAGTACCGTGTGCTGGATTTCAACAGAACACTATCAATAACGACAACTTGCATTTATATAGTGCCTTTAACATATAAAAATGTCCCAAGGCACTTCACAAAAGCTTAATCAGACAAAAATTGACACCAAGTAACAGAAGGAGATATTAGGAGGGGTGACTAAAACATTGGTCAAAGTGGTGGGTTATAAGGAAGATTTTAAAGGAGGAGAGGGAAGTGGAGAGGTTTAGGGAGGGCATTCCAGAGCTTAGGGCCGAGACGGCTGAAGGCACAGCCACCAATGGTGCGGCGAATGGAGTTGGGGTTGAACAAGAGGCCAGAGTTGGTAGAATGCAGAATTCTCGGAGGGTTGTAGGGCAGGAGGAGATTGCAGAGATAGGGAGCGGCGATGTCATAAAGGAATTTCAACAAAAAGATGAGAATTATAAATTGGAGGCATTGGGGAACTGGGAACCAATGCAGATCAGCAAACACAAGGGTGATGGGTGGGCAGGACTTGGTGTGGGTTAGGATATGGGCAGCAGATTTTGAATGAGCTGAAGTTTGTGGAGCGTGGAGGATGGGAGCCAGGAGAGCAATGGAACAGTTGAGCTGGGGGGGGACAAAGGCATGGATGAGAGTTTCAGTAACAGATGGACTGAGGCAGGGCCAGAGACAGGTCATGTTGTAAAGGTGGAAGTTGGCGGTCTTTGTGATGGAGAGGACATAGGGTCAGCTTAGCTCAGGGTCACATAGGATGCCGAGGTTGCAAACAGTCCGATTCAACCTGAGAGTGTGACCAAGGAGGGGGATAGAATCGGTGGCAAGGGAACGGAGTTTGTGGCCAGGCAGAAGACAATGGCTTCAGTCTTCCCAATGCTTAATTGGAGGAAATTGCGGCTCATCCAGGATGTCAGACAAACTGTCTGACAGCACAGAGGCAGTGGAGGGTACAGAGAACGGTAGTGAAGTGGTAGAACTGGGTGTTGTCATGTGGAACCTAACTCCATGTATAAAAGTAACTTCATGCCTCAAAGACAAAAATCCCTTCCTCAGCTGCTACTCAAATCACAGCTTGTGGGTGCCTGGCAGTCTTCCTCTGCCTTCTTCCGTGTCGCTGTCTCCGGTTTAGAGTCTTTGAGCTGGAGTGCAAGTTAGAGACACTCTGACACGAGGGAGAGAAGGAGGTTCTGCAGACACTGGTCCTGACCAACAGGTACGAAGTACTTGATACCTGTGAGGATAAGGATAAAGGCTATACAGAGAAGATGCCCAAAATGCTAACCCTTGTACCGTGGCGCATGAGGCAGTCCAAGGTGGGGAGGATCAGAACAGAAAGGTTGTAGTCATAGGGAATTCTATAATCGGGGGATGGATGGCATCCTCTGCAGTCACGACCGAGAGTCCAGGAGGATGTGTGGCCTAATTGGTGCAAGGGTAAACGACATCTCGGAGCAACTGGAGAGGAACTTGGAAAGGGAGGGGGAGGATTCCGTGGTCGTGGTTCATGTTGGCACCAATCACATAAGGAAGAACGAGGAGGTCCTGCTAAGGGAATATCAGAAACTAGGAACAAAATTAAAAAGCAGGACCTCACAGGAGGTAATCTCAGATTTACTACACGAGCCACGTGCTAAGTGGCATAGGGATAAGTAGATCAGAAAGGTGAATGCGTGGCTGAAGAAGTGGTGTGCGAAAGAGGGGTTCCATTTCATGGGACACTGGTACCAGGACTGGGACAGGAAGGATCTGTACCGCTGGGACGGGCTCCACCTGAATCAAAATGGTTTTCACGGGATGAGAATGGGACTAGGGAAAATAAATTGGAAACATTTTCTGAAACAAAGAAATAGAACAGCAGTGGGAAACAATTAAAACGGTGATCAATAGAGTCCAGGAGAAATATATCCCACTAAAAAGCAAGAACAAACTAGCCAGTAATGATACAACATGGATGAATAAAGAAATAAGGGCAAAATTGAAACTAAAGAAAAAGGCATTAACTAAGTACGTAGACAACAAAGGAGAGGATGACAAAAGGGAATATGAAAAGGTTAGGAAAGAAGTTTAAAAAAAACAATTAGGAAGGCAAAGAGAAACTATGAAATTAAATTATCAAGGAATATAAAAAGAAATAGTAAAGTATTCTACAGACACATAAACAACAAAAGAAAAATTAGGATAGGGATAGGGCCACACGATAAACTCACAGGTAATGACAGCGAAATGGCAGAAATATTAAATAATGACTTTGCCTCAGAATTTACCAGGGAGACTAACATGGTGGGCATGATATTAGAAGAAATCAAAAAAGATATAAAGACATTTAAGATAGGAAGGGGGTGGGGGGGAGATAATTGATAAACTGATCAACTTAGAGAGGATAAAACTCCTGGTCTGGATGAATTACATCCGTGCACATGAAAAGAAGTTAGGGAAGAGATAGCAGAGGCACTATTACATATATATAAAAATTCAGTAGAAAAGGGAATAGTGCCAGAAGACTGGTGGACAGCTAATGTGATTCCTATATTTAAAAAAGGAGGTAGAACCAGTCCAGGGAACTATAGACCAATTAGCTTAATGTCAGTGGTAGGAAAGGTAATGGAATCCTTACTCAAAGATGTAATAGAAAACATCTAGAAACCAAAAATATAATTAAGAATAGTCAGCATGGATTTCAAAAGAAAAGGTCATGCTTGACCAACCTTATTGAATTCTTTGAAGAAGTAACAGAAAGGGTACAGAAGAGTAATGCAGTAGATGTAATGTATTTGGATTTTCAAAAGGCCTTCAATAAGGTACCTCATTGTAGACTCATGACTAAAGTGGAGTCAGGGGACAAGTAGCAGAATGGATAGCAAGCTGGCTACAAAACAGAAAACAGAGGGTAGGGGTTAAAGGTAGTTACTCAGACTGGCAAAAAGTGGGAGTGGCATTCCACAAGGATCGGTGCTGGAAACATTGTTGTTCACCATTTACTTAAACGATTTGGACTCAGGATTTGGAAGTACAATTTCAAAATTTGCGGATGACACGAAATTGGGGGGTATAGTTAATACCGAGGAGGACTGCGACAAAATACAGGAAGACATTAATAAACTTGCAGAATGGGTGTGTAATTGGCAAATGAATATAGATAAGTGAGGTATTACATTTTGGTGGGAAGATTAAGGGGGCCACATACTTTTTTTAAATTCATTCACGGGATGTGGGCGGCGCTGGCGAGGCCAGCATTTATTGCCCATCCCTAATTGCCCTCGAGAAGGTGGTGGTGAGCCGCCTTCTTGAACCGCTGCAGTCCATGTGGTGACGGTTCTCCCACAGTGCTGTTAGGAAGGGAGTTCCAGGATTTTGACCCAGCGACAATGAAGGAACGGCGATATATTTCCAAGTCGGGATGGTGTGTGACTTGGAGGGGAACGTGCAGGTGGTGTTGTTCCCATGTGCCTGCTGCTCTTGTCCTTCTAGATGGTAGAGGTCGCGGGTTTGGGAGGTGCTGTCGAAGAAGCCATGGCGAGTTGCTGCAGTGCATCCTGTGGATGGTGCACACTGCAGCCACAGTGCGCCGGTGGTGAAGGGAGTGAATGTTTAGGGTGGTGGATGGGGTTCCAATCAAGCGGGCTGCTTTATCTTGGATGGTGTCGAGCTTCTTGAGTGTTGTTGGAGCTGCACTCATCCAGGCAAGTGGAGAGTATTCCATCACACTCCTGACTTGTGCCTTGTAGATGGTGGAAAGGCTTTGGGGAATCAGGAGGTGAGTCACTCGCCGCAGAATACCCAGCCTCTGACCTGCTCTCGTAGCCACAGTATTTATATGGCTGGTCCAGTTAAGTTTCTGGTCAATGGTGACCCCCAGGATATTGATGGTGGGGGATTCAGCGATGGTAATGCCGTTGAATATCAAAGGGAGGTGGTTAGACTCTCTCTTGTTGGAGATGGTCATTGCCTGGCACTTATCTGGCGCAAATGTTACTTGCCACTTATGAGCCCAAGCCTGGATGTTGTCCAGGTCTTGCTGCATGCGGGCTCGGACTGCTTCATTATTTGAGGGGTTGCGAATGGAACTGAACACTGTGCAGTCATCAGCGAACATCCCCATTTCTGACCTTATGATGGAGGGAAGGTCATTGATGAAGCAGCTGAAGATGGTTGGGCCTAGGACACTGCCCTGAGGAACTCCTGCAGCAATGTCCTGAGGCTGAGATGATTGGCCTCCAACAACCACGACCATCTTCCTTTGTGCTAGGTATGACTCCATCCACTGCTTGGATAGTTGAGGAGACTAGCTAAGGGGAAGCTAGATAAACACATGAGGGAGAAAGGAATAGAAAGCTATGCTGATAGGTTTAGATGAAGTAGGAAGGGAGGAGGCTCGTGTAGAGCATAAACACTGGCATGGACCTGTTGGGCCAAATGGCCTGTTTCTGTGTTGTACATTCTATGTAATTGTAGTATTTTTGTGAATTAGCATTCATCTCAATGAATTCAGTGAGATGGATTCCTGGGAATAAGAGAGTTGTCCTATGAGGAGAGATTGAGTAGAATGGGCCTATACTCACTGGAGTTTAGATGAATGAGAGGTGATCTCATTGAAACATGTAAGATTTTGAGGGGGCTTGACAGAGCAGATGCCGAGATGCTTCTTCCCCTGGCTGGAGAATCTAGAATCAGAGACATAGTCTCAGGATAAGGGGTTGGCCATTTAGGACTGAGATGAGGAGGAATTTCTTCACTCAGAGGGTTGTGAATCTTTGAATTCTCTACCCCAGAGGGCTGTGGACGCTCAGTTATTGAGTATATTCAAGGCTGAGATCGATAGATTTTTGGACTCTAAGGGAATCAAGAGATATGGGGATCGGGCAGGAAAGTGGAGTTGAGGTTGAAGATCAGCCATAATCTTATTGAATGGCGGAGCAGGCTCGGGGGGCCGTATGGCCTACTCCTGCTCATATTGTGTTCTGATGTAGTGCCGTTCAGAACACATTCGGTCATTTTGCTAGTATGTGCTGTGCTATGCTATTACCAGCCCAACTCCCTTCCTAAATGCTACTGTCCAGTTGCACTTGCTTAAATTACTTTGTTACCATCAAATCTGTAGTGTAAAGTACATCTCCATCAGATTTTTTGAAGCATTTTCTCTCCTTTCTTGCCACACGCTGTAAAGACAAGACCTGCTTCCAGGTCTTCACGAGCAGGTTCGCTAATAAGTCTGAGATCGATTTTCCCTTTTTCTCTGAGAAGTGCCTGGCTCCTGATCACTACATTCTCTGACCACGTGGAGATCACCTAGTATATATAAGTTAGTTCTCCAAATGACTTCTAAAGCTGCATGCATAGTAACAGTAGTTTATTTCCCTCCTCTTCTACAGCAACCTAACACTTGAATTCTTATCATTCTACTGGATTCAGCTTCTTCTGGGGCATTTAAATTGCATTTTATATCATACAACTTGTTCCACTTGAAATGCATTAAAGATCAATTATACTTGTTTGCTTTTTCAATCTAATCAATAATAGGTTTCCACTGTATTTATCATGCAATAGCACCCTGAGAAATTAGTATTAAATACCTTCCTCCACTTTCATAAATTACTGTTCGTACTTGGAAAATGGTTTCCATCCCAGTTATAAGTGGGAAGAGAGAAAAAGCCAAGAGCAGCACTTTTGTTTGGCTTGGGGGGGGGGGGGGGGGGGGAAGAGTCAGGGGAAGAGGGGATGCATGGAAATGTCTGAGAGCAGCACTTGGAAGGATGAAGGAGTGGCGGGAGAAAGAGATAGGTGAGCACTCTGGGGAAGGGGTGGGAGATTCACTTGCACTATTGCATTTATTTTCTAACATTTCCAACATGGCTGGTGTGGTCGATTATAGATACTGGCTTCCTGTAGGTAAACATACATCAGCAAGAGGCAGACTCACTTCTCCACCCACTGAGAAAATGAGAAACAAGACATTGATACAGTAAAGATTCTCTACAGTTTTGGCAACAATAATTATACGGTAGTGTGTATTACTTGGTGGAGAGATTACAGATGAGGTCAAAATAGTTGAAGTACACTGATTAATCCACTTCTATGTATTCTCCAGTAATTGAGTCATCTCAAAAGCACTTTTAAAACTCCAGCTTTCTAATCAGGGTATGTTCTAAATTGCTTTTAGTCTCAAGGTAACCTCATTGTTCACATAATAGAGAAATATATGTAGCATGTCTGGTAATGTGCTCTTGGTAGGTCTTTAAATTACATAAATGAAAAGAAATGGGAGTTTTGAAGCATTTTAATTCTGCAATTTATGGAAATAATGTTATAATTACCATATTTTAGAGGTCTGTTCGCACATTAAGTTAATGCAAGTTGTTTTTAATGCTATTTTTTTAAAATAAGTAATTGAAAATTTTAGCTGGGAAGCAGAATACAAAGTTTATTCCTGAGCCTTCAACTCACTACACGGTGCATGTTTCATCCTGTGATGGTATCAAGCAGGGATCAACTGCTTTGGTAAAAAAAAAAATCAGACAAAATCTCCCACAGCAGCAGAGGCCAAGAGCAAGTCACTACAACTAGAGAATGGTACACAGTCTCAGAATGGAGTGGGGGAATGGAGAGTAATTTTAAAAAATGCTTTGCATGAGGAACAGTTAATAGGTTACAAAAGAGTGCAAATTAGCTGCTTTTCATTATTCAGAAATGTAGAAACGTTGAACCAAGTAAAAGAAAAAGACTTGCATTTATACAGCACTTTTCACCACCTCAGGACGTCCCAAAGTGCTTTACAGACAATTAAGTATTTTTTTTGGAAGTGTAGTCACTATTGTAATTCTGTGTTAAAGTTAAGCTGACAGGATTTCAGTCCAATACAATTGATTACAGCAGTTTATTGTACCATACTGAATGACTCAAAAATACAAAGGTGTCATACCTCAATAAATCAGAAGATGTCACTCAAATTCCATCTTTCATTGCCTACCTGAAGTCTTTTGCAAAACATAAAATTCCAATTATCATTTGTTCATTACAGTAGATTTTTTTTGAAAATTATTGTTCAAGTAATTGTAGCAAAGAAAGTTAGTGGGAAGTTTATCCGGAGAAGTTAGGAAACCTGGGGAGTGAATTAATGTCAGTGGTCAACGCTGCAGAACTCACATTTAAGTTGCAATGGTGGGCATCATCACCGGTACGTGCTTCATGCTGGCTCTCTTGAACCCATCAGCACTCACTGTTTAAGAAAGATTTTAAAGCTTACATTAAAAAAAACATTTAAAGTTAATGCCAATTATGTGCAATGGGTGAATCTTTTAAAGGAGCCCTGATAGGGATCTCCTTCCAGCCAGCTCTTCAAAGCAGAGTATTGGTAGGGGTGGGGGTGGGCGCAGGAAGAGAGGGTACCAAATGTGCTCATTATAACTCAACCACTAAAAGCTTTGTTTAAAAACACTGGATATCATACACATTAGTACACATTTTGGGTCAGTTGTGCTGACCCAAGCAGCTTATACAAAAACATGACCAAGTGACTTGATGGGATGGACATAGGTAGCAGCTGGAAGTGCAATTACACAAGCTCCATGTGTTCACATTTTCCACATCTGAAGAGATGGATTCAATGCCACCCCGTGGGTAGATTCAAGAACATGCTCAGTTTACAATTTTTCCCTGCATTTTTGGGATGATTCAGTGCGAGATCCAGTGAACAGGCCGGACAGGTTGCACCTCAACAAAGCTGGAACCAATGTCCTAGCGGGGAGGTTCACTGGTGCTGTGGGAGAGGTTTAAACTAATTTGGCAGGGGATGGGCACCAGGACGTAGCATTGGAAAGGAGAAACAAGGTGCACAAATGATTGGGAGACACAGATAGCAATAGAATAAGAAATAGTACAGTATTAGATGGGATCAGACTAGAGAGAACACAAGAAGGTCTAAGATAGGTTTACAGTGCATGTGTGTAAACACACGAAGCGTAGTAAATAAGGTTGGTGAGCTGCAGGCACAAATAGTCACATGAGAATATGATGTCGTGGCAATAACGGAGACTTGGCTCAAAAAAGGGCAGGATTGAGTACTAAATACAAGGTGTTCAGGAAAGATAGGGAAGGAAAGAAAGCTGGTGGGGGGGGTGGGTGGCAGTATTGATTAAGGAGAATATTGCAGTGCTGGAGAGACAGGATGTTCTGGAAGGGTCAAGGACAGAATCTATTTGGTTAGAGTTAGGAAACAATAGAGGTGCCAGTACACTACTGGGTTATTCTATAAGCCGCCAACTAGTGGGGAAGATATAGAGGAGCAAATTTGCAGGGAAATTACAGAGGTGCAAGAGCCTTAGAGTAGTGATAATGGGGGACTTCAACTATCCTAATATAGACCAGGATAGTACTAGAGTAAAGGGCAGAGAGGGGGAAGAATTTCTGAAGTGTGTTCAGAACCTTCTTGATCAATACTTTTCCAGACCTACAAGGAAGGAGGCATTGCTAGATCTGGTTCTGGGGAATGAGGTGGGTCAAGTGGAGCAGGTGTCAGCGGGGGAACATTTAGGGAACAGTGATCATGGTATCATAAGGTTCAGATTAGCTATGGAAAAGGGCAAGGAGCACTTGAGTAAAAATGCTTAATTGGAGGGGGGTGAATTTCAGAGGGTTGAGAATGGATCTAGCCTGGGTAAATTGGAATTAAAGATTGGCAGGCAAAACTGTAATCGAACAATGGGCGGCCTTTAAAGAGAAGATGGTTCAGGTACAGTCTAGGAACATTCCCACATGGAGGAAAGGAAGGGCAGCTAAAGCCAGAGCTCCCTGGATGACGAAAGCAGGAGTAAGATGAAGCAGAGAAAGGGGGCGTATGACAGATGTCAGGTTGATAATACAAGTGAGGGCCAGGCTGAATATAGAAAGTTCAGAGGGGAAGTGAAAAAGAAAATAAGAGGGGCAAAGAAAGATTGAGAATAGACTGGCAACTAACATAAAAGGGAATCCAAAAGTCTCCTATAGGCACATAAATAGTATACAGGTTGTAAGAGGATGGGTGGGGCCGATTAGGGACCAAAAAGGAGATCTACGTGTGGAGGCAGAAGGCATGGCTGAGGTACTAAATGAGTACTTTGCTTCTGTCCTTACCAAAGAAGAATGTAAGGAGTCTTACAACACCAGGTTATAGTCCAACAGCTTTATTTAAAATCACAAGCTTTCGGAGGCTTCCTCCTTCGTCAGGTGACGAAGGAGAAAGCCTCCGAAAGATTGTGATTTTAAATAAAGCTGTTGGACTATAACCTGGTGTTGTAAGACTCCTTACATTTGTCCACCCCAGTCCATCACCGTCATCTCCACATCATGACCAAAGAAGATGCTGCCCAAGTCTCGGTAAAAGAGGAGGTAGTTGAGATACTGCATGGGCTAAAAATTGATAAAGGAGGTACTGGAAAGGTTGGCTGTACTTAAAGTAGATATGTCACCTGGTCCGGATGGGATGCATCCTAGGTTGCTGGGGGAGGTAAGGGTTAGGGGTCAATCACCCTTAGATACACGGGTGGTGCCAATGGACTGGACAATTGCAAATGTTACACCCTTGTTCAAAAAAGGGTGTAAGGATAAACCCAGCAACTACAAGCCAGTCAGTTTAACCTCGGTGGTGGGGGAACTTTTAGAAACGATAATCTGGAACAAAATTAACAGTCACTTGGACAAGTGTGGATTAATTAAGAAAAGCCAGCATGGATTTGTTAAAGGCAAGTGGTGTTTAACTAACTTGATTGAGTTTTTTGAGGAGGTAACAGAGAGGGTTGTTGAGGGCAATGCGGTTGAAGTGGTGTATATGGACTTCCAAAAGGTGTTTGATAAGGTGCCACATAATAGGCTTGTCAGCAAGTTGAAGCCCATGGAATAAAAGGGGCAGTGGGAGCATGGATACGAAATTGGCTCAGTGACAGGAAACAGAGTAGTGGTGAACGGTTGTTTTTCAGACTGGAGAAAGGTATACAGTGATGTTGCCCAGGGGTCGGTACTAGGACCACTGCTTTTCATGATATATATATTAATGAGTTGGACTTGGGTGTACAGGGCACAATTTCAAAATTTGCAGATGACACAAAACTTGGAAGTGTAGTGAATAGTGAGGAGGATAGTGATAGACTTCAAGGGGACATAGTCAGGCTGGTGGAATGGGTGGACAAGTGGCAGATGAAATTTAACGCAGAGAAGTGCGAAGTGATACATTTTGGTACGAAGAACGAGGAGAGGCAATATAAACTAAACGGTACAATTCTAAAGGGGGTGCAGGAACAGAGAGACCTGGGGGTATATGAACACAAATCGTTGAAGGTGGCAGGACACATTGAGAAAGTGGTTAAAAAAGCATACAGGATCCTGGGATTTATAGAGGCAGAGTGTAGAAAAGCAAGAAAGTTATGATGAACCTTTATAAAACACTGGTTCAGCCACAACTGGAGTATTGTGTCCAATTCTGGGCAACGCACTTTAGGAAAGATGTGAAGGCCTTAGAGGGGGTGCAGAAAAGATTTAATGGAATGGTTCCAGGGATGAAGGACTTCAGTTACATGGATAGACTGGAGAAGCTGGGGGGTTCTCCTTAGAGCAGAGAAGGTTGAAAGGAGATTTGATAGAGGTGTTCAAAATCATGAGGGGTCCAGACAGAGAAGATAGAGAGAAACTGTTTCCATTGGCGAAGGGTCAAGAACCAGAGGACATAGATTTAAGGTGATTGGCAAAAGAACCAAAGGCGACATGAAGAAAAACTTTATGCAGCGAGTGGTTACGATCTGGAATGCACTGCCTGAGTGGGTGGTGGAGGCAGATTCAATCATGGCTTTCAAAAGGGAATTGGAGAAGTCCTTGAAGGGAAAAAATCTGCAGGGCTACGTGGAAAGGGCGGGGGAGTGGGACGAGCTGGATTGCTCTTGCAGAAAGCCAGCACAGGCTCATCGGGCCAAATGGCCTCCTTCTGTGCCATTCTATGATTCCATGTTCTCCACCCCCACCCCCCCCCCCACTCCACCCACCATATGGAGGTAGAAATGTTCTTAGAGTACTTGGATTTGCGCTTTTTATTTACACGAAGGATCAAGCTTTACTTTAAAATCGATACTTTGCTCAAGAGACTTTCTGTCCAGCAAACCAGTCATGATTTTTTGCTCAGTCACTTCCAGGAAGTGCACATGGTCAGCACACACTAGAGGCAGGTGCCAATTAATGGAAAGGTTGCATGAGATCCCAATGGAGATCTAACAGCTTGATGTCAGAGTTTTTCATCAAGGTAAATCTAGCTGGTACTGGCAATGCAAGAATGCAAGATGCAGCACAGGAGGCAGCCATTCGGTCTAGAGCTAGCGGTCTTAGCTCTTTGAAAGAGCTATCCAATTAGTCCACTCCCCTGCTCTTTCCCCATAACCCTGTAAATGTTTCCCCTTCCAAGTATTTATCCAATTCCCTTTTGAGAGTTACTATTTAATCTGCTTTCACCACCCTTTCAGGCAGTGCATTCCAGATCATAACTCACTGCGTTAAAAAATTCTAATCTCCTCTGGTTCTTTTGCCATTTAGAACATATTTTGGCACATCTTGCAACATTGATTACCAAAACATTTACAGAACCTCAGCAAAAGGCCCATTGGCCTATCCTAAGTGCAAAAGATACCGATTAAATGGATACCAGCACATTTTCATGAGCATGGACAACAACAGTCAAGGCTGCTGCCAATAATAGGAGCCAGAAAACTCAATGTGGCTGCAAACAGGGGTTTATGTATGACTGGAATGGGGAAGAGCACTTGAAGGCCTCACAAAGTGCAAAGCTCTTTAAGAAACAGTGTCTCTCCCTCCCCCACCCTCTTAGTACATAGTTGAATGAATGTGCAAGAATGTTCGAATCCAGTCTGCCTTACCCAGTAGTATTAAAAAGGGTCATTAAGTGTGCACAGACTTAATTTTACAACATTTAAGACAGACAACTCAGATGAGTAGGACTCTCTTTTTAATGGACAAATAAGGAGAAATATACATAAAAGTTTACTACACAGTAAATCCCAGGATAAATATACCACAAAAAAGGATAAAGTGAATGAAAACTTCACTTTATTGTAATACCATGGAAACATTTACGATCACATACAAATTAAGCAGACTGAATACATAAAATAAATAATTTCTATAAAATCTCTAACTTTTGAGTTACAGATTAATGTTCAACAAAAATGATCTACAAATGATAATCATATATACTGACATTTTTATAAACAGCAACTGATGGAGGAACAACAAAAGGCAATAAAACTGAACACAATACTTTCTAAAACAGCACATCCAAGAAAATTCTCGTGAACCAGCAAGAGGTTGAATTTGGTAAAAGACATTATAGGGAGGCACGTCAAGATCGCCTACAGAATATACCATACTGCAAAGCTGTAACATTTGGTCCCAGTGGTAGACAAAGCTGCCTTTATTATTTTTACAATATATAAAAAATGGGCCACTTTAAATTAGCACTTTGTAAAGAATATTCCATTTGCACTGAAATGCTTTGGGGATCCAATATAGATGTGTGTGGCGACACTGTGAAACATAATTAACAAGAGCATAAGTCACAAGTGTAACAAGTTAATCTGCAGTCATTCACGCAGATTAACTTGTTACACAGCGACAGAAAGGCAATAATCACATCCCTGGCTCTTTATTAGCACAGCAGTAATTAACTTTTGAACTGCTCACCTCCCACTCCCATTGCTGTTTGCTCGAAGCGGAAACAACAGTCTACAGTATTTACCATACAATCTTCTTTCACAAGCTTATTTTTATAATATTTTATGTTCTGGAACACTATTACAGTTGAGGAAAACATCAAAGCATACAAACAGCGCAATGATTTCATCTTAATAAATGGTCCAGATTAATCTAGTGCAAAGAAAATGCTCTAGTGTTTCTACAGGTTAGAAGAACCTACAGCAATAAATTCTCAACAGATCCATTCATCTGAAAAGGCAATAGAAGTTTACACGTACACAGGATTAACCAGATCTAGGGAAAAATCCCAAGTTTCATTTCACATTCACGTTTTATAGTTCAAGTAAGGTACATTGTTGCATGCAGTGTGTCACTAGGATTTCAGTAAAGCATACTGGTGGGCATGACAAATTTTGATCCCATCTCCACTTAAACTGTACAATAATCAATTCTGTTCTTCCAAATGTGGTTGTGTCTGGAGAATGCACTTTGAGCTTTATAACAGTAGGAATTACTGATGACGGATGGGCATCAATTAAGTGTACTGCACAACATTAAAGCATATTGCCTCGTGTATTTTTTCCACTAATACCAATTTGCTAAATAAGCCTTGCGACAACACTGACTGCATTACTGTTTTTTTTATTATGGATAATTTTTAAAAACTTGAATAGGAAAAAGGCACCAATACCAACACAGTTTGAAGGAATTCGTACTGGATTTCTTGGATATCACTGATACAAATGAAAATAGTTGATATACAATAATTGTGAAAAATAAATTACAAATTTTTTGAATAGATCCAGTTAAGGATATTTTTGGCAAATAAAATAATGGTTCTGTGCAATTCTTAGATTTTTTAATTCTCAATGTACAGGAGCTAGGTGTGAAGTTTATCATTTAAATCAGCAAATGTTGGAACCTGTTGAAAAAACAGGTACACACTTTGCCGACAATATTTTGGTTTTTAACCACATTTGCAGAGTAGAAAAGCAAGTAGGTGAATTTATTAACTGGTTTAAAAATTAAAAGGCAAAAGATATGAAATTTGATTCTGTATAAATTAACAGTAATTCAAATAAAACTCAAAACAGTATCAGCAAATATAATGGATGTAAAACAAATTAATTCATTCTAATTCATGAAGCATTCGTCTTGACAGATCTGGTTTCTTTTTTTAAAAAAGGAAATTTAAAAGGGAGGAAATTAAGTAATTGGAGAAATTCCACAACTTTAAATTCCTACTCAACATTCATTTCCCTGATTTTTTTTTCATGAATATTGAAACTTGTTAAATGATCTAGTGAACAATTAAATCATCCAAAAGATTCTATATGTAGTTCAGACAGGAAAAAAGATACTGAATCAATAATATTCTATTCAACAATATTCTGGAGCAAAGAGGCTTCTTAATAAAGACAAAATAGTAGCAATTACAGAGCCAGTTTCATCAGTGGTATAATAAACCCAACATTCCTTTGGAATCTGGTACATGAATTTTATTAAGTGACATTTTTTGTATTATTGGCTCTTAATTCACAGCACTTACGTAGCATGTTACATAACATTAGGTGCAAATTAATTAAACTTGGATAAAATCTAATTTCCTTTTACGTATAATACATAAAATGAACATTTTCATGAGAATTCTTGTACTGTCAACCTAGAAATCCAGAAATTAACCACTATTGTGAACTTTGCCAATAGTGAAATAATCCTGCTCTTGGAGTTTTGGTCTATATTCAAGCATATCACGGAGGAGGAAGATGTTTGGAATAAATGCACATCTCTACTTACAATTTTCAGGCACAACGTGCTTATACACAGAATTAAATGTGTGAAGGTCAGTTAGTAAAAAGGTAACAAGCTTAAGCTATGACAGAAACCACAACGACCATTCTTCTTTCATTAAAGCGCACACTAAGGAGTACAATTTCAGCAGATGGACAGAATTGCGCTTGTCCCATTTCACTTGGTGATAATACAATGAAGGGGAAATTGTACAAAGTTAATATATTGCACTCAACATACATTGGATGGCACGAGACAACCTTTTTTTTTGAAACAGTGTGCACTTTGAGAATTGCCTGTTAAAATGCGTTAAGTTTGCACTGCATCCCGTGCCTTTACATTTTTGTTTCTGCCCACAAAGTCTCAAATTAACATTAGTTCTACATTGGTCAATACTTGGATCTTGATATATTTCAACAGCAGCAATGAAATACCAAAATTATTCACCCCATACAAATACTAATGGTGACAAGATATAGAAATCAGTTATATTTTAATCTTTGCCCTACTTAGCAGAGCTCAGTATAGGCAGAACAATACAATGAATACAACAAGCTATGTTTTCAGCTATTCAATTTATTACTGTAATTGCATGAAATGACTTCAGTTGGATGCACCTGTGTCAGCTGCAGTCAGAGAAAGCTTCACTTCAACATCAATATTATATGAAGTGACATGTTTGCCCCAATTTACTTGCGTTTAGGCTACATTAGGAGAAGCGGTCTGTAAAATGCACACTGTCCAATTCAGACCTGCGAATTCCTAACCACATACCATAAACAACATCCTTTTACAGTAACCCACACTGCTTACAGTTCAGTTTAGTATAGTCAGAAAATGGCCATTAGTAACTCCTGCAGCCAAACATTGACAATGTAAAGTCCTATCTGCTTATAGTATAGATCGTTTGGTAAATGTAAAGAAAAGCAGCAGAAATCAAGGCTGTTGAGAATTTTACAACATGGCTGAGTATAGTAGGGAACTGGATTTTTTTTTAACAGCATTTTTGAGGCATCTTGCCAAACTTCCTCTACACTCAACAATTCTACAAGCAGCCAGACTTTATGTTCATTTACAAGATTTCGAACTGACTAAAGAAATTCTTAACAATGTTAGGTCTCCAAAGAAAAATGGGTTTCCATGGTAAAGAATAACAACTCAAAGAACTGGTTACATTACAGACACAATAAAATACAAACCACTAACAGGTAGGAGCTCAGAATTACTTTTGCATATCCACACTGGTCCACTAAATCTAACATTCTGTAGTGAAAAGTATTTTCATTGCCTTGCCGCTGCCAGTTTAATTATATTGATAGCACAAGTAGTAGTTGGAGAGAGTTTTAAATGTTTGTTACATTTGGGAAAATTAAGACAGTACTGGTTTCGGTAAGTACCTACCACGATGTAGCTATTACTGGTGGCAGATTACTCAGGTACCACATTTCTTTTGAGAGGTCACAGAGTACTGTTTTCATTTATGTAGCTATTGATGGGATTGTCACACTTGTGCTTATGTTCGAAGTTATAAATTAAGGTCAGGGTGACTACATGTCTTGCCATAACTAGCTCCACACATATACCCCACAATGTCTTCTAATAATAGCAACAAATTCGCCTTTCTCACCCCCTCATAAAAAAAGACGACTAGTTTTAGAAGACAATTGTAGCAGGTTTACAAAAATGAATGGTTTTTAGAAGTCATTTGAAATATATTTAAGAGGATTACTGCCACTTTGAACATTCAATATTGGCAAATGACAATACTGCACCATGATAAATACTAGACAATAAGCAAAAAGGTAATTGCCCAAACATACAAAAAAATGTGAGCAGAAGTTATTCTTAAACTAAACACAAATATATCAGAACATATTAAGGACCCCGTGTTACAAATACACTTTATCCATCTTCAACTACCAGTGCCATTTGGAGGAAAAAAAGACTGCAAGCAAAATGTTCCTTCACTGACTACAAATGGATGAAATTACATCTTGAGTTGTACTGTTTTGATGTGGAAGAGCAATGGCGTTTTTCTTTAAATATTTTCAAATTATATTGATATCAAACTTTTTCAACGACAACTTGCATTTATAATGCACCTTTAATGTGGAAAAACTTCCCATGGTACTTTACAGAAGAGTAATCAGACAAGAACGGACACTGAGTCAATCATAGAACCTTATAGCACAGAAGGAGGCCATTCGGCCAATCGTGCCTTTGCTGGCTCGTTGAAAGAGCTATCTAATTGGTCCCATTCCCCTGCTCTTCCCCCATTGTCCTATGAATTTTTCCCTTTCAAGTATCTATCCAATTTGCTTTTGAAAGTTACTGCTTCCACCACCCTTTTAGGCAGTGCATTTAAGATCATAACAACTCAATGCGTAAAAGAAACTGTCTTCAACTCGCCCTTAAAGGTGAGGCAGGCAAAGGCAGAGCGGTTTGGGAAGGGCATTTCAGAGCGTGGGGCCTAGACAACTGAAGGCATGACTGCCAATGGTGGGGCGAAATGAGGGGGGCTGCACAAAAGGCCAGAGTCAGAGCAATGTAGAGTTTGGGATGGATGGGAGATTTGCAGGGCTGGAGGAGATTAGAGAGATAGGGAAAGGGGTCAAGAAGGGATTTAAACAGGAGGATGATCATTTTACATTGGAGGGGTTAGGGGACCGGCAGCCAACGTGGGTTAGCAAGGATAGGTGTGAAAGGGGAACAGGACCTGGTGTGGGAATGCTAAAAGAAGCATAAATCTGCAAAATGACACTTAGGTCCCTGTGTCAGAGACAAATGCTTCACTATTGTAAGGCAAAGTGCAAACTAATACACATGGAGTCACAGGACAAATGACCCCCCTTCAAAACGCCTCATATTCAGGGTGGACACTGGTCTGCACCTGCAGCTCCCTCACCTGGAAAATGTCTTATGTTGGCTCTAATGCCATTGGGAAGGAAAGAACTATGCTAGCTGGAGAGTGACAAATTGAAGAGCGAGTCACCCTGGACTGATGTTGTACGTATACTACAAGTTGACTTGAGCAACTGAGGCCTGGGAACAAGTCACCTGCCCATCCTGGAAAATAAATACGGTTTTAAAACAGAAATTAAAATAAGGTTGAAAGAAGCTATGGGTTCGTTCAGAGGTTATTGCTTGCATACTTTTAGTACAGTAGCATCTCACCATAACATATCGCTCCTTCATATAGTAACACAGTCTCTCTTCTTCCACCCCAAGCCCCCCTCCCTCACCATGGATCCCATTTAATTAAATTGGGCAAATTTGGAAATAGACTAATTCTGCTTCTATTTGTAGTTGTTTTAGGCACACTTATTTAGGACACATCTACTAACTAAATTCATCGTCATTTAATTGGCCGTGCAGATCTAGATTAAGAAACAAAGGTAACATTGAAGTGCACATAAAGTTAGTGTATGCAGAGGTTATTTGATTTTTGAATTTCTAGGCTATAGTGGCTCATTGAACAATTTATATGCAGTCCTAAAAAACCTGAAAGGAAACTCAGGCGTTTCAGTGTTGATTGCGAAAGCAAGATGTGCACCTGTAAAGAGTGTTTAAAAACTACAAAAAATACAAGTTTGTAAAATGCTTCCTTTGTATCTATTCCTGATGCACCTAAATCAAACTTATGACATTTCGGCAAGAGATTACGTTTCCATTATGCACATTTGTTGTGTCAGAAACTTTCATTTATGACTTGGATGAATGCAAATACTGTAAAGTTTTTTTTTGCAAGATGGGAGTCAACTTTACCAGATCACTATATTGAGAAATAATGTACATGGAGAAGACAGCAACACAATTACCAACACAAGCTTATAAAACTGGAGTTAACCGGAAGTTATGAAATGTAACCAGAAAATTGAGATTTGACATATCTATCCCTTTTCAGATCAATTTCAGATATGCTAATCTAAGTTTACTCTTTTAAATGGCCCCATGTACAGTACATTTAATCATTGACATTTAGCTAATTTAATTGGAAAAAAGTCTCATTGGCTCAAAATTTTCCACCATAATTTGGGACATTGGTTAGCATTTAGACTTTTTTTTCTGAGGGTTAGCAGTGAAAGTCGTGGGATCATTTGGAAATGAGATCGGATGGATCTTTTTAAATTGGCAGAAAGTGGTTCGTGTAAACTCTCCATGTTACCAGTTCACTGAATCCACAATGGTCAACATGTTTTAGAGAGTTACATGAAAGGAAAGTGCACAGTGGAAGGCAACATCGTGTAAAAATGCTCCAAGCCCTTTTTCAGGCCTCGTACTGCTGTTGGTACCGTAAATTAAGCTCTCGCAGTTCCCGCTCTCGTACTCTCCGCGACTTGTTGGACTTCGTAGACCTACTGGATCTCGTGGACTGGGCTGACTTGGTGCTTTGGCATCGAGAGGAGGCTCTCTTCAAAAGGTTCTGAGAGATAGAACGATGCAGGTTCTTCATAGAGGAGGAGGCTGCCATGCTTACTATCCAAGGGTGTTTCAAGGCTTGGCCCACAGTCAGCCTCTCACTGGGATCCACAGTAAGCAGTCGGTCTATAAAATCCTTGGCTAGGTTTGAAACACTGGGCCATGGCTAAAAACAGAATAAATAAAAACAAATCATTACAACTGCAGATTAAGTTTTGAGATCACCCACCTCACAATATACCAAAGTCTGACAAATCACTAAAGTTATATTAGCATATTCACCTCTATAAAATGAAAATTTAAAAAGTGTGAATTGTGAGGGGAGCGCGGCAGGGCGCGCAAAGAACGGCGAACCCAAGGTTTATGCAGTTGGATGAATCCACAATAAAGAATAGTTTTGTTATTTAGGTGATAAGTGAACGCTCATAAATGGGTAAACAGCACGATATGAAATTATACATGCACAAAGGATTAAAATAAACCTCCTGTCTAAAAATATAGTTTTCCTCAAGGGAATGAACTGTATTTTTTCCAACAGTCAAAATGCAAAAGCATCCTGGATTACATTTTGAAGTTCTTGCATAGCATAGAATATTTAAAATTTTACTCCTTAAGACCAAATGCCCTGTTGCATCATTTATTCATTCTAATTTAAAAAGCAATATTTTCCCTATAGCCAGTGCCATTGGTTTATAATGACTTTGTAAGTCAAATTCTGTTATCATTACAAAGCTTTACTAATGTTTTGAGGACCTTATTCCGGGAGTCTGAATTTATGATTTGGGACATTGGCTTATGGAAGCTGAATAAGTCAAATTCCAATTTTATTACATGGGATTCTGGGAATTTTACTGCCATTTTGGGCATCACATTTCACAATAGAAGTCAATTGTTCTAGAAACTGCAAAATAGTGCCCTTGCCTATAGCACTCAGTTTTTGGACATTGGCGTTGCAGAATTTGGGTGTAAAGTTCTATTGTTGCAGTACTGCACACATAGGACTTTACATGGCTTTCTGTTAAACTTTTAAATTGCTGCACAGCAAAACTAATCATAACCATAATTTATCAGGATTTCACAATACCAAAAAAGTTTGGTAAATCACTGAATGGGCTTATTACAAGTCAAACGGTATTTATACCAAAACATCTGCTATATAAGCCCAGTGGCCTACATGATGGTCTTCAAAACCAAGTTATTGTCTCAAGCACTTTGTTGATGTTGATATGAGGTGCTATGTAAATACAAGTATTTGTTTTACTGGTGTAACTCTGAAAAAAATGATGGGACTTTTCCACTGTCTCCCATCCCAAACAGCATAGTGACAAAACACATTGACACACCAATTCTTTCGGTCAGAGTGAACTAGGACATAATGGGTGCACAATTTTACCTGCAACATCGGGGAAAATGTAGTCCCCACAGCGGCCAACTCAATGGCAATAAAGGCATTCTTTTACCAACCCTCTCTCAAATAGTGTATATCACAGGGCAATGAGAATCAGATATACTGTTTTCCATTCTTAAGTCATTAATGCTATCCCTCTCTCCTATCCCACTTGTTCCTGCAGCTAGGGCATTCTGGGCTATGTTCCTCTCAATAGCCACTATCGATACCACACAGTATCAGTCCAGCAAAAGCCAGTAAACAAAGCCCACACCTCTTCCCCAGTTTTATAGACGACCGTTTACCGTAGCTCCTTAAGCACCACAAAACTCATTAACCCAGGAAGTTTGCAGTTACATGGTGATAAGTCCATTTCATTGTTTTGTTGTCCCCATTCCATTTCTAAAGTCAGCAGCAATGGGCCACAGTTTGATTCTTTAAATATTTTACTATGTGCAGGTCTAAGATTTATATTGTTAATAAAAGTTAATTTGAGTTTAATGTAATAAAACCACTATGGACTTGGGTATTAGTTTACTTATTATCAAATGGATAGTTTATCAACAGGGCTTATAGCAGAAAAGGTCTGGTCCAAAATTTTGGTGCCCTGGGACTACTGTGAGTTTCATCGCAAAACTTACCATTGCAGTTAGATGAGTGCAAATGTCATTGCCTGGGATTTAAATTGCACAGCTGTCTGGTGGAAGTCCAATTCTTTGTAACTAGAGCGACGAGGTCAAATATAAAGCTTTATGCCAACTGATCAATTTTAATCCCACTCCAAGACGAGCAAAGAATCTGCACAGCCTGCTAGCATAGTATCAGAGCACAGCCCAGGATTTCAAGCAATGGGGTAGAAAACAAAGTGTAGATTGCTGTAGGGAATAGCCTGCCTTTTCTGACATCCAGGGGATTTATTCTGAAATGCATTTACAATACTTTATCATTTGGCAGTGAAAATGTTGGATTCTCCAGAATGAAGAATTAATGAGGCAAAATACATATTTTTCATTCTACACCTCATTTCCTCGAGTTCTGCAGACTCAGCAGATGCCAATTTGCTACTGAAAAATGCAAACGCTGGTCTGATCAAGGTAAAATATAGTCAGTTAAAAAATACATTTGCACAATTTGTTAAAGCTGGAGTCAAAACTCAAGATAGTAAGATTGAGGCAAGAAAAAAAACTACAAAAATTCACTTCTAACAAATTTGCCAGTGTTCATCTGTTATTACTCACTCCAAACATAAACAATAATCATTTGGCTGCAAATGTTTTTAATACTTTTGACTCTTTGGTCCAAATATTTGAACTTTACTCTTGCACCAAGATGGCTTGACTGTAATGAGACAAACAAAAAGTTCATAATGACTGCAAGAATGTTTTTGGCAGGAACAGCTACAAAACTTAAAGCAACAGCAAAATGTAACTACAAAATTTATTAGACAATTTCTGGGGGATCTCTCTCAGGAGACATTAGAACACTTCAACAGTATCACTGTATATTCTTATTAATTGCACACTAATGAAATATTCTGCATTCTATTTTTACATTTGCCATACTAAACATGTGACTTCTTTAAACTCACTACAGTTCAAATCTTGCTAATAGCAATATGATTAGAGAACTTCACAACTACAGACGCCCTATTGCAGGATTGATTAAATTGTTGTCCAAGATCTAAATAGAGGCAAAGTTAACACAAGCAGCGTTCACTCATTTTTAGTGTGCATGCTTGAGATTTTAATTTCAATTTAGTAATCAAAACTTTCAAAAAGCTTAATTGTCAGATGGCTCTCTGCTATAGCTTTTATAGCTAGAGATAGCTGAACCAAATCTACGATCATGCGGCAAGTCTAAGGGAAGATTAAACTGGTCACATAACCAGCAACAGTAATCACACTGGACTGATTCAGCAAAAATCCAGCGCAGATCATAAAAGATAAGGACAAAAATAACCCTATTAATATTCTAAACCATCTGCAAAAACTGTTCCATAAACTATGAAAAGTTTAAATGTTTGCAATAGATTCCCCATTTCCGGAGAAATAATTATTCAAAGATCAATCAATCAACAGTACAAGGTTTTGTAAAATCTGTAGAAGTGCTATTTACTAATTAATATAATGTGATTATCATATTTGAATACAAGAATGCTTATAAGTGTAAGGTGCCATAGATTCAAGAGATCTGGCAGTGTATTTGGAGGATAGGAAAATAAACCATATGTTATGTAGCCAGTACAAGTACTATACTATGCCATCATTCTTCATTAAATTTAACAGTCCCACCATTATTCTTCATTCAAATTGTTAGCACTTACAAATAGTATGCAGGTCTAAAGGGGAAAAAAGTGAATTGCATTGCTGTAGGATTTGTTGAGAACAGATTGGTGCCATTAGATCTGTTACATTATTAATATGTCAGCCTTGGATCACCATAAATACACAGCTTTAAAGGTTTTACATAACCTTTGTAAAAAGGTTAACACCACCTCTAATAAAAAAGTGTCTATTTTTGTAGATAATTCTGTATCTGTAAAAGGCACCAGAAGCCATGAAATAAACATTTGAAGTTTTGTAGGGCATTACTGAGTCTTGTTATTTCAAAATTAGCCATCAAAATTTTGCCCATTTACATGCATTATTTTGTGCAATATTTATATTATCAAGCTCAATATTAGGTGCTTACATAAGGAATTCAGTAATATCTGTGCTATCTCTTTTGTCAAGTATGTGAGAGAATGGGAAACGGAGAGGTTTCGGTTTTTGGGACTAGCCAGATGGACTAGTGTCTTTTCTGGTCTTGCACGTTCCTATCATAATATCAAATGTTGCTTTGACACCCATCAGAGCCAGTTATGTTATATAAGGTAACTATCTATGCAATGTTGGCTTACGGTACAGCAAAACTATTTTAAAAGAAACATGGTTTGACTGCAGTATCTCTTTCCACTTTCAAAACTTGGGATGTATAATGCTTTGGAAAATCGAAGTGCATTACCATTGTGGTAAAGGGATGCACATTTTGAATCCTCACTACAGAATTCTCAATCTCAGCTGTCCTGTATTTGAGACACATCAGACAGTGGCCAGGACTGAGGTAAAAATCTCAAGATGTCAACTCCAGACTTCTCTTGCACATCGTTGGGCAGCAGTGGCATTGACAATAATCTATAAAGCAAGCTGCCATCCAATCTCTTAGCTGTTGGAGATGCATGGTCCAGAAGGGGATTCCAAGGGGAGGAGTAGGGTAAGGGGGGGGGGGGGGGGGGTGGGGGGGGTTGGCTACAATTTTTCTCAGCAACATCTCATTTTTAATTCAGAGATTGAGGTCTGCATCGACAGGAGGGGCTCTACTGTGATGCTCCACAGTCCAATAACTCAACCCTCATTGTCTAGACTCGCACACAAAGAATGGACACTCAGGCATGGCACTGGAGGGCTTGTATAGTCCAACATAAACCACCACCCTCCAGTAGGGGTGGGGTGTTAAGAGAAGAAAAGAATTGGGGAAGAAAGACTGTTTTCTACTCTTCTGATGGCAGCAACTCCTATTGAATTACCATTGATGGCAGCAGCTCTCTGGTGCCTTGCCCAAATATGCACTCTATCCATGCATACATACTATCCAGTAGATTAGTGGATAGCAAACCCTGACTCATTTTTCCCTTCCATCAAGGGGAACCAGAGGCCATCTGTAGCACCTCACCACCGCTCAGCTGAAATCAGCTAACTCAGCACAGGTCAGAGTTTGAACCTAGGATCTAAGTGTCTGGATTGTGCAGTACCACACCCTGCAATGTATTTACCCACTGAACTATCAGTGGAACTTAACACACACATAAATTGAAAGAATGATAGAATTACCTAATTATTCTATACCTCTGCATGACTTTGTAAAAATGCCACACTTCTATTAACCACATTTGAGCAGCAATTCTAGCTTGAAGGCAACCATTTTTGAAAATCAATAATAAAATTTTGTAGCAGTACACAGTGTGAGTGAGATTATAAAACTATAGTTTGTGCTCCTGACAAAAAGAAACCAAGGGATAAATGTTGGCCAGGACACTAGGAGACTCCCCCACTCTTCGAATCATGCCATAGAATCATTTACATCCATCTGGGAGGGCAGAATGGCCTCAATTTAACGTCTCATCCGAAAGACAGGGCAGCACTGCCTCAACACTGCAATGAAGTGTCAGCCTAGATTATGTGCTCAAATCCTGGAGTGAGGCTTTATGCCACGACCTTCTAACTCAGAGGCATGAGTGCCATCACTGAGCCTGTTCAGGCAGATGTAGAAGATCCCATTGCACTATTCCAACAAGGGCAGGGGAGTTCTCCCAGTGTCATGACCAACATTTACCCTTCAACCACCACCAAAAACAAATTAACTGGATATTTATCTCTCTGCTGTTTGTAGGAATTGCTCTATGCAAATTGGCTACTGTGTTTGCTTACAAAACAATGACTATACTTAATTGGCCGTAAAACACTTTGGAATGTCCTAAGGATGTAAAAGACGCTATATAAATGCAAGTTCTTTAACATTTTTATCCACCCAAATCAGTATACAGGATTATAAAGGCTGAATATTGACGCATTATAAAGGTTACATTTATACACTTCAATGATAACATGTAGTTTAACATCAATTAACTTTCAAAATATGCTTCAGTCATAACGATCTTATTCTCCAGGCAGCTGAGAAACTCTGCTGTGAAAAATCCCTATACATTTTGGGACCTTAGGTTATCAGCAGTATTAACTGACACTGCCACATACATCTTTCCTGTTCTTATTTTAAAAACCTAAGCAGCTGGACAATTTTCAGGATATTAAATATCATTTGTCAACTTTGATACACATTAAAATTATGCCACCAAATTGCTGATTGCAAAGGTAAAAGCAGTAATGATCGGATTTGCAAGAACAAAAATTGAAAAATACAATGCTGAAAATACCTCAAGGCACTATTTGATTCGCAACCTGCCACTATGAAATTATACAATGTTTTAGCTTGCTGAGGTGGCCATTCAATACAAAACCAAGATTGTTTATGGACAGAACTTTTATTGGGGTCAGAGTTCATCCCCTCAACTTTTCACATGATTTTTTCCCCCTCTTTCCCATTGTCATTTCAGCAATGGTACTGAAATTACAATTATTTTTTTACACTCAACGGAGCAGCACAAATGCAACATATGCAATAATTGTTGGGGAAGAAGGGCAACAAGATAGAGCATGGGAGGCATGAATAGAAGGCACTGGTGCAAGACAAATGTCTCCTAAAGGGGTAGATGGTCCTAGATATTTACTATTAGATTGTTTTTCATACACATTGCATTGGACAACAAAGGAAAATTATATTTGTAGTGGGCAGCACTTATAAATCACCAGAGATAATTTTTAAGGGTTGTGACAACAGCTGAAGCCTTTGTATCTTATTCCTGGTCATATACATATATAGGCACAGAATCTGATATGCATTGAAACAGTTAACAAGCACCCTCATTCAAATCTCACGGTTTGACAATCAGAATCTGCTGGCCATTGCTCCCATCAAGATACCCAGTCCTGAGAACCAAACAAACTGTAGCCCTTCCCCAACTCAGCCTGCTTGTATTATATGCTTTTTAATACAAATTAGAATATATTTTAAGGGAAAGGATTGAGACGATGTTGATGAATCACAAGAGAATGGTCACCCGATTAAGGAAGCCACCTTAACCCTTGAATTTCCTATCACTTTGTTACACATCCAGCCTACTATCCTTTTGGCTTGTTTCTTCAATGTTTGTCCCAACCACAAAATTGCCTGGCCGTTTGCATTATAGTTACATAATTTATCACACCTAAGCTGTGTTTCACTCCTTGGGCAACACATCATACACTGACAAAGGAGTTATGTGTTGCCAGGCAACATTTAGAAAGAGTTTCTGTACAGCACTTGAAAATAATGAAGCCATGATGAAGTGAATCCCTTTTATTAAAAGTAAAAGGCCTTATCTTGTCACAGCATACCGCAGTTCTAGTTCAAATTATCTTGGAGTATCTCATTCTGAAAAGGTCAAAAAACTCAATAGAAATCCTATATGCAACTTTCCTATTCATCAGTCTCTCAACTTTCTTTATGTCCTTCCCATTTCCCAGCAGCAGCTTTGTCTCTCACAGATTCAGACATTTAACTTATGTTGATGACTGTTTTGCAATCATCCATAGTAAATTGAAGATAGTAGGACCCTGGAGAAACCTATGCTGAACTCTATATGAAAATGGGGTAAAGAGCAGGGGAGTCACAATGTACAAAATCTCTTTCCCAAAGCTATTAACTGAAATGTCAGACAGCTCAGTCACTAACTTCAGAAAGAAAGCAGCCAATCTTCTGGGATGCTCACTTGTAATATTGAAGACATTCTGGAGTTATTTCACTTTGATACTTTCAGTACAAAAAGTTACCCAATATCTCCACGTTATAATTATTTTCCACAATCACAACCAAATTTTTTTATATTTAATTTTTAAAAATTAACCAATCTGATCAGGACTTTGTCAAGGAGACATTATTCTATGTATACAGTATAATTTATAAATTTGAAACAAGCACTTACAATATAGTACTCATCATACGGAACCTATAAACTAAATTACACCTGCTATACAGAGCTTACACAACATTATATATCTGGGTCTCTGAAAAGAACGTCTGACGAAGGAACTTGAACTGGGTGACAGAGTGGGTTAGCACAATCTCCTTTCATCTTTCAGGTCTGAAGTTGAATCCAGCTCAGACCGATTAATAAGTTTCTCTCTGCCAATTCAAAGGGTCCCATGTGAAACAAGTGCACAATTTAACCCCAGTTGGTAATGTGGGCGAGTATAAAATAACCATTTCCCCCCCAACTCACTAACTATTACCCTAGCCAGAAAAATGAACAAAATGTCAAAAAAATTAAGTCGCGTTTAATTTTTAAACAGTGGTGAATCTTCGTAACATTTTTATGTACAATACATGGTATATACTGTCAACAGCTTAATGCTAAATCTTTTGCACAGGCATTTCAGATTTCTTTATTCTGTACTTGAAGTTTGCTCGTCTGTGTCGAGGATAAGTTAGCCCCCATGGTTCCTTCTCCAATCCCTCATTCCCACTTTTCTTCCCCTTACTCTGGTCTCTCCAGGCCCTGCATTTTCTGCAGCTGAGAGGATGGGTGGTGCCTTGCTCCCAATCCTCCAATGATCTAGTGCCAGCTGCTTGAAGGCACATGTACCAGCAACCTGCCATGACTAACAATTTCCCTACACCCTGTGGAAAGACAACTGGTTTGCTGCTTGGCATTTCCTCATAGCAATATGGCTGGGGTCCAGAACTCTGCAGAGTGGCTGAACATGTCAGGGTACTGCAACTCCTCACACACACGCACACCCCCTCGCAACTCAGACATTGCATACTGTTTAAATCCCTTTCTCATGCTATTACCTATTCTAACAAAGGATAAATATATAGTTAGAAGTCTTACATCCATAACCAAACAGTTGTAAAAGGAATCACACCTCCACAGCATAAAACATCACGATTGGCTTAAATAACCTCAATTAATCCAGCTTGCTGATTGGGAGATTTCAGCTAATCAAAAACTAATTCCTTTCACAAATGAAAAGCTATCAATAAACAACAGCAAACATCACAAAAATCAACCAGTCAACTCCTTCATTTTTTTCCAAAAGCTACCATTCCTAATCCAAATCCAACAAGTACACAAAATCTTTATAAGCAGCCAAGGTACATAGCAACAATTCTTATCAGTTTACTCACATACATGTAAAAATTTAATTTCTTTCAATTACAAAATTCTGCAAGAGCAAAGCTTGTCCATAAAGTTAACGAGTCTATATTGGAAATGCTTCCAAGAAGTTTACCCCATACAGTTCTGCCCTGTTCCCAAAGCTTCGACTCTTCAACTGAAATAAGGCATTTTAGCTCCCACGCTGATAAATTGGGTGTGCGCATATGCACATGCATACATGTGATGGTGTTATTACAGATGAGAAGCTTTTTGTGTTGCTGAGTGGGGGACTGACGTTTGCATGAGGGCGTTAGTCGGGGGGTGGGGGGGGGCATTGTGTCTGAACATTTGTTCAAGGTTCTGATCAATGCAGACTTGACAGTGAGGGAAACCCACTGATTCTGTGCTGCACCAACAATAAGCTTCAGCACAATCTACAAATGCAATGTGGGAAGTATGGGGGAGAAAAAATAAATATATATAACTAATGCATTAAATAATGGAGATAAAAGGCTTTGGGGACGGAGGAGGGAAGGATTAAAAAAATAAAGCATTAGCATCTTAAGCAAATATTGTAAATGGGAGGTAGGGTAAAATATATTATTTTATAATGTAAAAAACTGAGAATGCAAGTTTTTTTTTAAAAAGGAAAAAATGCATGTGTGCCCTTTGTTCTATTCCTTTTTAAATGCTGATCATCTTCCAGTTCTGATGAAGGGTCCACATCTGAAATGTTAAATTGTCTGTTCTCTCCACAAATGTAAACATTGAACAGGTCAGTCAACATCATTTTCTGTCTTTGTTTCACATTTCCAGCATCTGCAATTTTTTTTGCTTCTTGTCTAACAACCTGCATTAGCTGTGCAAAAGTTTTCACAAAATCACATTTTTGTTCATCTAACACACTCATTTGCAGGAGAGAAATATCACTGGCATGCCACCATAATGAGAACAATCCTTCATTTGTTCAATTGGATTTTTTGGGGGGGTCAGGAACAGATATTTTATTCTGTGAAACAACACTTACAATGAATGCTAACAATCTCAGCATGCAGATTTTATAATAATTTTAAGCCCAAATCCAACAATACCCACAGAACAGAAAATAGCACTGCTAACAATGAGGTTCAAATGCTATTTTGCTTAAGGGAAACCATCCATAACCCACCCACACCAACAGCACTTGTAATTTATGGCTTTCACATATATGTGAACCATCAGTCACTTGGAAGAGGATTATGCTTGAGAGCAAACTTTCAAGATTTAAAATAAAAATGTAATCTAGATTTCCCTTTACACATTTCAGTACTATAGATGCACTGACTGATGTCCATTCTGAAATTCTTTTTCTCTCAAGGAAACCCCCTTCAAAATTGGTTCAACGTAAAACATACACTGGTGTATAACATGTCACCTTTAGCTCGAAAGGATATATTAGTTGTGACTAATCAGACCTTTAGGAACAGAGACTGGTCAAAGGGTCAGTTTAATTGTCAAGTCTTCTGATCATCTGGCCTGAGCTTTTCTCCCCCCAGCTCCTCTCCACACTATTTGGCAGGAAATTTGTGGGTAGTTAATATCATGCAGCTGCTTGTCTCCCCAGTGCTTTTGTGAGCCCACCCAATTTTTTAATCTATGGCTCTGGTTCCAAAACTGGAGGCAGTCAGCACCTCAGGAATTCCATCTAATCATTTTTCTGCACCATTTTAATGTTCTGGATTGTTCATTTTAGTGATTAAAAGATGACCTTCAGGCAGTTGATGTTCTAGCTTGCTGCACCAGAATATAAATTTTAAAAAACCCACACACTGTTTATGATCTCATTTTTTTTCAATTATACTGCAGTCTCTGCTATAACCTTTTCACATAGCTCCCAAAGACTTTTATACACAGTAGTATGTACCGTAGCTCGAAACAAAAATGTTAGAAGACACACAGTGTCCACATTAGCAGTAAAAAAAAACAGGTTCAGATTGGCCAAGCCCATTTCGCTTAGAACTCTGATAGTCATCAAAAAGAGAACTTTCCCCCAAGTTGGGTTAAGTTCCAACCGAGGTCTCAAAAAGTGAAAGGAGTGTTCAGCTTGATTCAGTGGAAGCACTCTTGCCTCAGAGTCAGAAGGTTGTGGGTTCAAGCCTTCAGGACATAACCAAGACTGACAATTCAACATTGCATTGTCAGAGAAACCATCTTTTGGACAAAACACTCAACTGATTTTTTCTGTGTGTCTGCCTGTGATGTTGAAGAGCAGAGGTATTTGGAGGTCAGGTTCAAAAAAATATTCAAAGCACCTCAAGTAGATACAGCCATAAAAAAGCTAATGGAATACTGGGTTTTACTGAAAGACGTATAGAATGTAAAAGTCGAGATGTAATAGAACAGGGGACACAGATGTGAGATTAAATGTAACAGATTTAGGACAGAGATCAGGAAAAACTTTTTTCTCCAGAGAGTTGTACGGCTATGGAATGCACTACCAGTTAGTGATTGAAGCAGTGACCATGTCAACATTTAAGACGAGATTACATAGGTGGTTAAAGGAAAAGGGAATAAAGGGATATGGGAACAAGGTAAGCACATGGGATTAAGACTACTGCTCATGTGGAGGATAAACACCAACACAGACTGGTTAGGCCAAACAACTTTTTTCCATGTTGTAATTTCTATGTAATTCTATGCACACATGTTGTATGATTTGTTCAAATAGGTATTGGCTTGGCAGCTTTTTGAATTTGACAGTTATAAATTCTGCTTGGCTCCAGTTACAGCATTCAAAGTGATTAGCCTAGCCTTTTCAAATTAATAAATCTACCTAGGGCAGTGTTGTCCGATAGAAATTGGTGACGAGCCACAGATGTTGCTATGATGACACCATTTTAGCCATATGTACTAATTCTAGTAAAAAAAACACCTTAATACACTCAATACAGGTAAACATACTTCACGTGTATATTTACTTAACAAATATTTACCACCATTCAGTAACCAAGAAAGTAACACACTCAATGACCAAAAACACTCGCACACTCTGCTTTTTGTCTTACTATTTTATCAACAAACGCATAAAAATGTTAATGGACTCATGCATGCTGTGTGCAAATATGAGTATTACAATCACATGCCCAAAGATGGCGTCTATTACTCATTTTTTAATTAATCAAAAATACAATTAGCCACATGTGGATTCCCAATTAGCCACATGTGGCTAATGATTAATGTATTGAACAATGACCTAGGGTTTCAAAAAGAGGCTGTTTGCAACCTTCAAAGTGAATTTGTCTGAAACATCCAGAGCATTAGTGAGCCAGATACCTCCATATTTAGTGGGAAGTAAAAAGAACTATGTATATAAAATAATTAACATTTAGTTTAGCATAGAAGTTGTGAATTATTTATTTTCTATTACAAGAAACTAGTTAAATTTATTACTGTAAAAATGTTACTGCTACAATCAGTTTGTTCAATTACTGTTTAATAAAATTTGTCAGTTAAAGCCTAAAATATGATCCAGTGAAGTGTTATTCTGCCACCCTTTAAAAACAAGAATTGAAAATTTTAAAATGAATTGCACAACTTACTTAAATACTTAGGTATTCTCAGACACTTCAATTTTACAACTTCAGTCAAAAACATCTACCCAACAGCTCACTGTCAAGATAACAATGAAAAGTTTGATATTATGAAAAACAATAACGGCATAGATTGATTACAAGGCAGTGATCTAACAGAAGGTCTAAGGAATATCAATCCTGAAGAACAAAGCTGCTATGTTTTGTAACGATCATGTGAACCACAAAATGAGACAGCCCTAAAATCACTCCAGGTACCTCATATATTTTGGAGCATTCACTTTGAAATTCATTAGCTTTTCTCCAGTTCATGCTCTGATATAGTATTTGATTGACAACAGCGACATAAAAAGGGAAAGAATTACTCTGGTCATTGTGTGCAACATCATAAATGCATTCAAAAAGAATGGCTTTATTATTTCACTATTCACAGATCAGACCAGTCTACTCTTGCTCATCCAAATTCAATTATTCAAATTGAGATTTTAAAAAACTTCCTTTGCCATTTTAATGCAATTGCTCAATTCCAATTACTGTGGAGGAGCAACTTGCCAGTTGATTACAACAAAAATTACACTCTTAATTCCTTGTAATTACATAGGATTACAAATTCTACTTTAGTACTGCAAAATAGCTCCTTTACATTCGCCTGTGCAACACATAATAAAACATATCAGGGATCCTTGGGTTACCAATGATACATTGACAAGTGTTGCCAGCCAAATAACCTATGAGCACGCGTGAATAAATGAGTTATGTCAACCACTATATATGTGGCTTATTCACTGTAAAACACTGGTCCCTGGTTACAAGTACAAATATACAACAGATGGTCACTTTTAAAATGAATTAAAATTTCCCCCCTTCGATTTCAGTACAATTTACTAGAATAAAGTTAGTCAAAAGCTGTGAAGCAACGAACATGATGTCACGTAAACCAGCTCGAAATTAACAATGATAGTTAACATTTTTGTTATGCAATAAATAGAAAATTGAGAAAACATAAAGGAGCGATTTGCTAAAAAACTTAACCCAACAAGGTTTTCTTTTCTCAGTGCCTTATGAAAAAAATAGAAGGATAGAAGGATGGTGCCACATAAAGGATTATTGCTCAAGATAAAGAATCACTGGATTGGGGGTAATATTCTGGCATGGGTGGAGGATTGGCTATCTAACAGGAAGCAGAGAGTTGGGATAAATGGTTCATTCTCAGACTGGCAACCAGTGGCCAGTGGTCGGTGCTGGGTTCCCAACTCTTTACAATCTATATTAACGATTTGGAGGAGGGGACCGAGTGTAACATATCAAAGTTTGCAGATGATACAAAGATGGGAGGGAAAGTAGAGAGTGAGGAGGGCATAAAACACCTACAGGGGGATATAGACAGGCTGAGTGAGTGGGCGGAGATTTGGCAGATGCAATACAATATTGGAAAATGTGAGGTTATACACTTTGGCAGGAAAAATCAGAGAGCAAGTTATTATCTTAATGGCGTGAAACTGGAAAGTACTGCAGTACAAAGGGATCTGGGGGTCCTAGTGCAAGAAAATCAAAAAGTTGGTATGCAGGTGCAGCAGGTGATCAAGAAGGCCAACGGAATGTTGGCTTTTATTGCTAGGGGGATAGAATATAAAAACAGGGAGGTATTGCTGCAGTTATATAAGGTATTGGTGAGACCGCACCTGGAATACTGCATACAGTTTTGGTCTCCATACTTAAGAAAAGACATACTTGCTCTCGAGGCAGTACAAAGAAGGTTCACTCGGTTAATCCCGGGGATGAGGGGGCGGACATATGAGGAGAGGTTGAGTAGATTGGGACTCTACTCATTGGAGTTCAGAAGAATGAGAGGCGATTTTATTGAAACATAAAAGATTGTGAAGGGGCTTGATCGGCTGGATGCGGTAAGGATGTTCCCAAGGATGGGTGATACTAGAACTAGGGGGCATAATCTTAGAATAAGGGGCTGCTCTTTCAAAACTGAGATGAGGAGAAACTTCTTCATTCAGAGGGTGGTAGGTCTGTGGAATTTGCTTCCCCAGGAAGCTGTGGCAGCTACATTATTAAATAAATTTTGAACAGAAATAGACAGTTTCCTAGAAATAAAGGGAATTAGGGGTTACGGGGAGCGGGCAGGAAATTGGACATGAATTTAGTTTTGAGGTTAGGATCAGATCAGCTATGATCTTATTGAATGGCGGAGAAGGCTCGAGGGGCCGATTGGCCTATTCCTGATCCTATTTCTTATGTTCTTTTGTAAGGATTAAACTGCTTTTAGTAGTCTCGTCAATAATATGAAGTGCTTAAAAAGATGCAAATTTCCCCCCAATTTTCATCTTTCCTCTCTCTCGAAGAATTCCATGGGTGGCAGCTGTCCTCCTGTAACCCATACGACATTCTTCATGTGTACCTAGACAGTGTATATTGGTAGACTATTCAACAACGATTGGGGGGGGGAGGGGGGGGATTGAAAACACAGCCGAACCCAATCCTGATCTCACCAAACAAGCACGTTTTTAATCAAGAGGCCAATGAATAGTGATCAAGAGTGAGAAACAGAGAATTTTACGGCAAAGCAGGAAACCATTCAGCCCATCAGACCAGTACCGTTCCCATGAAAGAACTATCCACTTAGTCTCATTCCTCTTCCCTTTCCTCGTGACCTTTTAACTTTTTTTCTTTAAATGTTTCTCTTAAATGTTATTGAAAGAGAAACACTTAAAGATTCTGCTTACACCATTGGGTCTGATAGGGACATTCCATGTCTTAACAACCTTCTCCATTTAAAAACATTCCCCTAACTTCTCCCTCATTCTTTTGATGATCTTAAATTTATGCCCTCTTATCAACTAATTAACCAATGAAAACAGTTTTTCCTTTTTTACCTCATGAAAACCCTTCATAATTTTGAACATTTGTATAATCGCCCCATATCCTTCTCTGTTCTAATGAAGTCCCTCTGTTTCTCTACTTTCTCCTCATAACTAAAGCTTCTCATCGCTAGGATCATGTTAGTGAATCTTTTCTGCATCTTCTCCATGGCCTTGACATCCTTCTTAAAGTAGGGTGCTCAAAACTGGACAGTATTGTAACTGCAGCCAAACTCAGGATTTATATACCTTTTCGCTTTTGTACTCAATGCCCCATTCATAAAAACCAGCATCACCTTGCCCTCATACTTGTAGGGATTTGTGTTTCATAACCCCTAAGTATCTATGCTCTGCTTTTAAATTTTTACCATTTAGTGTATATTTCCTCTCCTTATTATTCCTCCCAAAATGAGTTGCCTTAGATTTTGCTGCAATAAATTTCACCCGACATCTATCTTCCCAATATACTAATCCGTCTATTTCCTCCTGATCTAACTTATGGTCCTCTTCACAACTAACCGCACTCCCTACCCATGTGTCTGCAAATTTTAATATTGTGCCCCCATACCAGAGTACAGATCATGATTGACTCAATGTTCTTGAAGTGACCTAGCAAGCCACCTACACAATCGCTAGAAATTTCAATATGAAAAATCCGACAAACCTATCGTCAATGACTCCGACAACTTATCAGGACAAGACTATGGCAATCTCAGTGCAGTCAACACTGCAAAGTCCTCCTCACCAACATCTGGGAGCAGGTGCCCAAATTGGAAGAGACCCACAGACTAGTTAAGCACCAGCCTGACACAGATATGATGCTGTGAGTACAGCTATCAATCAACATCCCAGACTTCTCCATCACCATCTCTGGTTATGCCTTTTCCCATCAGCAGGACAGACCCACCAAAGGGTGGGGCAGAGTGATATACAGGCAGGTGGGATTGACCCTGGGTAGTAGCTTCAGTAGGTCCATACTTGATTCCTCAACTTTGACTCGAGGCCTGATGAAGCCTCATGGTTTCAGGTCAAAAAATGTCAAGGAAACCTTCAGCTGATCACCATCTACCGCCTATCTTCAATCGACGTCCATATTGAACATCATTTGGAGGGAACAAGGGCACAGAACATACTCTGTGTAGGGGAACTTCAATATCCACCACCAAAAGCAGCTCAGTAGTACCACCACTGACCAAGCTGGCATTGTTCTAAAGGACATAACTGTCAGACTGGGCCAGCATCAAGTGGCAAGGAAACAGACACAAAGTTTGTTGACCTCATACCCACCAACCTATCCTTTGCAGATACGTCTGTCCACGAAAGCACTGGTAGAACTGGCAACTGCACAGTGCTTGTGAAGACAAAGTTTCATCTCCACCATGAGTTCATCCTCCAATATGTAGTGTGGTAGGACTACCATGCTAAATGGGAAAGACTAAGGTCAGATCTAGCAGCCTAAAACTGGGCATCCATTACACACTGTGGGCCATTAGCAACATAATTGTAACCACCACAATCTGCAACTTCATGGCCCAGAATATCCTCACTCTTTGATCACCATCAAGCCAGGAGACTGACCCTTGTTTCAATGTGGAGTGTAGAAGGGCATGCCAGAAGCAGCACCATGGATACCTTAGAATCAGGTAGAAACTTAGTGAAGCTACTACACAAAGTTACTTGCATATTAAATACTAAAAGTAGCAAAATACAGATAGCATAGCAGCTCCACAACCAACATATCAGAGAAAAGCTCTATATCCCAAGAGATCCAGCCGATAATGGTGGTGGACAACCAGGCACCTAATAGGGAAGCAGTTCAATGAGTTTCCCCAACCTCAACCATGGAGAATCCCAGCCCACGAGTACAAGAGACAAGGCTGAAGTGTTTGTAAGTCTCTTAAGCCAAAACTGTCATGTGGATGATCCTACTTAGCCTCCTCCCAAAGTTCCCACCATAATAGTTACCAGTGTACAGCCAATTTGGTTTTCTTCACGTGACATTTAGAAACATTAGGCCACTGGACATAAAAAAGGCTGTAGCCCTAACATCATCCTGGTTGTAGTGCTGAAAACCTAGCTGCTCCTCTAACCATGCTGTTCCAATACAGCTATGACTCTGGCATCTACCCAATATGGGAAATGGCTCAGGTGTGTCCAAGCCACAAAAAAAAGGATAAATCTAATCCAGCCAATTACCACCCATTCAGCCTCCTCCTAATTATCAGCATGCTATCAAGGCCTGGTGCCTTTTCCACTTTGAGTTCCACCATTTTTTTTCATTACTACCTTCTTTATAGCTATCTTTTAATTGCTCCACGTTGTCCTCTTGTACCCTTTCATTTCCATTATCACACTCTTCTGTGAAAAATTAGGCAAAATACTAATTTATCTTTCAGCCTCGAATAGGGTTTCCTTTTTCATTTCTAATTGGCCCTACCCTTTTTTTTTAAAAACAATTCTTACACTGTTTTTATAAAAATCCTTTATTATGCTGGATGTTGCCTTCCAGTCTTTCTTCAAACGGTCTCTTAGCCTATTTAATCTTTATTGCTTCAATTTCTGTCCACAGCCATAAACAAGAAATACCATTAAATATTAAAACAGTACAATACAGTTGTTACCAGTTTTTTTTAATCTCACCGTTATATCTTCAGTCCTTATTAAGGTGGAGGAAATAAAGGGCAGAATAGGTGGATTCTTTTCTACCGTATCTTATTTACCTCATTCTTCCCATTATTCTATTCAAAGATGTAGAATTTAAAACACAACACAAACAAGCGGACCATACATTGGCTTTTGTTTTGAAATCACTTTGGCTTTAACTGGTCATCTGAAATTCTAGGATTAGGCATTAAACAAGTGCAATAGAGTTTTTACATAATCAAACTTACTATCCTGAATTATCCATGATCTTAGTTACAATGACCTGCTCCTGTACCTACTACAAAATTATTTATTAACAGAATATTAAGGTCAGGACATTGAAACTACTTCTGAGTAGGAGAGCACCAGAGCATTTTAAGGAACTCAAGATAAAAAATGTACACAGGCAAGCGCACAGAAACATTTTCCATTTTTAAAGTCAGTAATAAATGTGTGAAAAATGCAACAAAAAAACTCAACAGTTAAAATAATCTAATGTAGACAGCAAAAGTGTCTTGCAAATTACTATTCTTTTACTTTTCCAATCTTTAACAGATTTCACTATGCATTTCAAAAGCAGCCAACAGTTAATTGACTTACAAATGGAGGAGGTCCTTTCCTATTCTTGAAGTATCAAAGGGGCGTGAAATACGGAAATGATCAAACCACCTGTCATCTATAATAAACAGCATTCTAACAAGCTCAAAGCTTAGCAGTTCATACTTTTTTTTCTAACCAGATATTGCAAAAAGTGACCAAAAAAAAAGTCCAGGGAATTCAGTCAAAAAAGAAAGATAGAATTACGTAATCAGTATAGTCATCTTTATTTTGCAAATGATATGTTAGACAGAGTATTAATCAAGAAATAAGAGGAGCTTGTAACAAAGGTAATGCAATAATTGTAGGGGTCTTTAATCTTCATAAAATCTGGACAAATCAAATTGGCAAAAGTAGTTTGGAGGACAAGTTCATGGAATGTATCAGAGACAGATTCCTAGAGCAATACATTATGGAAACATCCAGGGGACATGTTATTTTAGATCTAGTCTCGTGTAATGAGACAGAGTTAATTGGTAATCTCATAGTAAGGGATCCTCTGGGGCAGAGTGATCATAATATGGTAGAATTTCACTGAGTTTGAGTGACATACTTAAGTCTGAAACTACAGTCTTAAAACTTAAACAAAGCCAATTACATAGGTATGAGGGGAGAGTTGGCTACGGTTGATTGAGAAATTAGATTAAAATATATGACGGTAGACAAGCAATGACGAACATTTAAAGAAATATTTCATAATTTTCAACAAATATACATTCCATTGAGGAATAAAAACTCATGGGGAAAAGTGATCCATCTGTGGCTAACTAAAGTAGTCAAGAATAGTATTAGATTAAAAGTAGAGGCTTATAATGTTGCCAAGAAGAGTTGTAAGCCTGAGGATTGGGAGAGTTTAAGAAACTAGCAAAGGATGACCAAAAATTGATAACGAGGGAGAAAATAGAATGAGAGTAAACTAGCAAGAAATATAAAGAGAGATTGTAAGAGCTTCTACAATTATGTAAAAAGGAACAGAGTAGCAAAAGTAAACATGGATCCCTTAGAGGCTGAGGCAGGGGAAATTATAATGGGGAATAAGGAAATGGCAGACACGTTAAACAAATATTTTTTATCTGACTTCACAGTAGAAGACACAAAAAATATACCAGAAATAGTGGAGAACCAAGGGTCTAATGAGAGTGAGGAACTTAAGAGTAATTAATTAGTAAAGAAAAGGTACTGGAGAAATTAATGCGACTAAAAGCTGACAAATCCCCTGGACCTGACGGCCTACATCCTAGGGTTCTAAAAGAGGTGGCTGCAGAGATAGTAGATGCATTGGTTGTGATCTTCCAAACTTCCCTAGATTCTAGAACGGTCCCAGTGGATAGGAAGGTAGCAAATGTAACACTGCTATTCAAGAAAGGAGGGAGAGAGAAAACAGGGAACTACGGGCCAGATAGCCTGACATCAGTAGTCAGGAAAATGCTGGAATCTATTATTAAGGACATGGTGACGGGGCACTTAGAAAATGGTTAGGCGGAGTCAACATGGTTTTATAAAAAGGGAAATCGGGTTTGACAAATCTATTCAAGTTTTTTGAGGATGTAACTGGCAGGGTAGATTAAGGGCAGTGGATGTAGTATATTTGGATTTTCAAAAGGCATTCGATAAGGTGCCACACAAAAGGTTGTTACGCAAGATAAGGGCTCATGGTCTTGGGGGTAATATATTAGAATGGATAGAGGATTGGTTAACGGACAGAAAACAGAGAGTAGGGATAAACAGGTCATTTTCAGGTTGGCAGGCTGTAAATAATGGGGTGCTGTAAGGATCAGTGGTTGGGCCTCAGCTATTTACAATCTATATTAATGACGTAGATGAAGGGACCAAGAGTAATGTATCCAAGTTTGCTGACGATACAAAGGTAGATGGGAAAGTTAGCTGTGAGGAGGACACAAAATGTCTGCAAAGGGATTATAGAGAGGTTAATTGAGTGGGCAAGAAGGTGGAAGATGGAGTATAATGTGGAGAAATGTGAGGTTATTCACTTTGGTAGGAAGAATAGAAAAACAGAATTTTTTTTTTAAAAAAGGGTGAGAAACTATTAATGTTGGTGTTCAGAGGAATTTTGGTGTCCTTGCACACGAAACTCAAAGTGAACATGCAGGTACAGCAAGCAATTAGGAAGGCAAATAGTATTTTGCCTTTATTGCAAGGGGGTTGGAGCACAAGAGTAAGGTAGTCTTGCTACAATTGTACAGGGCTTTGGTGAGACCACACCTGCAGTACTTTGTACAGTTTTGGTCTCCTTATCCAAGGAAGGATAAACTTGCCTTAGAGGCGGTGCAACAAAGTTTCACTAGATTGATTCCTGGGATGAGAGGGTTGTCCTGTGAGGATTGAGTAGAATGGGCTCTCTGGAGTTCAGAAGAATGAGAGGTAATCTCATTGAAACATAAGATTCTGAGATGGCTTGACAGGGTAGATACTGAGAGGCTGCTTCCCCTGGCTGGAGAGTCTAGAACTAGGGGGCATAGTCTCAGGGTAAGGAGTCAGCCATTTGGGACTGAGATGAGAAGAAATTTATTCACTCAGAGGGTTGTGAATCTTTGGAATTCTCTATCCCAGAGGACTGTGGATGCTCTCAGTCGTTGAATAGATTCAAGGCTGAGGTTGATAGATTTTTGGACTCTAAGGGAATCAAGGGATATGGGGATCGGGTGGGAAAATGGAGTTGAGGTAGGAGATCAGCCATGACTATACTGAATAGCGGAGCAGGCTCGAGGGGCCGTATGGCATACTCCTGCTCCTATTTCTTGTGTTCTTATGTATCCTCCACACACGGGTACGGTAGCATAGTGGTTATGTTACTGGACTAGTAATCCAGAGGCCTGGACTAAAATCCGGAGTCAACAGTTCAAATCCCGCCACGGCAGCTGGCGAATTTAAATTCAATTAATTAAATAAAAATCTGGAATTAAAATACTAGTATCAGTAATGATGGCCATGAAACTACCGTATTGTCATAAACACCCATCTGGTTCACTAATGTCCTTTAGGGAAGGAAACCTGCCGTCCTTACCCGGTCTGGCCAAAATGTGACTCCAGACCCACAGCAATGTGGTTGATTCTTAATTGCCCTCTGAAATGGCCTAGCAAGCCACTCAGTTGTAAAATCTCGCTACGAAAAGTCATAACAAGAATAAAACCGGACGGACCACTCGGCACTGGACACGACAACGGCAAACCAAGCCCAGTCGACCCTGCAAAGTCCTCCTCACTAACATCTGGGGACTTGTGCCAAAATTGGGAGAGCTGTCCCACAGACTAGTCAAGCAACAGCCTGACATAGCCATACTCACAGAATCATACCTTTCAGCCAACGTCCCAGACTCTTCCATCACCATCCCTGGGTATGTCCTGTCCCACCGGCAAGATAGACCCACCAGAGGTGGCGGTACAGCGATATACAGTCAGGAGGGGAGTGGCCCTGGGAGTCTTTAACATTGACTCTGGACCCCATGACATCTCATGGCATCAGGTCAAACATGGGCAAGGAAACCTCCTGCTGATTACCACCTACCGTCCTCCCTCAGCTGACGAATCAGTCCTCCTCCATGTTGAGCACCACTTGGAGGAAGCACTGAGGGTAGCAAGAGCACAAAATGTACTCTGGGTGGGGGACTTCAATGTCCATCACCAAGAGCGGCTCGGTAGCACCACTACTGACCGAGCTGGGCGAGGCCTGAAGGACATAGCTGCCAGACTGGGCCTGCGGCAGGTGGTGAGCGAACCAACACGAGGGAAAAACTTGCTTGACCTCGTCCTCACCAATCTACCTGTCGCAAATGCATCTGTCCATGACAGTATTGGTAGGAGTGACCATCGCACAGTCCTCGTGGAGACGAAGTCCCGTCTTCACACTGAGGACACCATCCAACGTGTTGTGTGGCACTACCACCGTGCTAAATGGGATAGAGTCAGAACAGATCTAGCAGCTCAAAACTGGGCATCCATGAGGCATTGTGGGCCATCAGTAGCAGCAGAATTGTATTCCAGCACAATCTGTAACCTCATGGCCCGGCATATTCCTCACTCTACCATTACCAACAAGCCAGGGGATCAACCCTGGTTCAATGAGGAGTGTAGAAGAGCATGCCAGGAACAGCACCAGGCGCACCTAAAAATGAGGTGCCAACCTGGTGAAGCTACAACTCAGGACTACATGCATGCTAAACAGCAGAAGCAGCATGCTATAGACAGAGCTAAGCGATTCCAACGGATCAGATCAAAGTTCTGCAGTCCTGCCACATCCAGTCTTGAATGGTGGTGGACAATTAAACAACTAACGGGAGGAGGAGGCTCTGTAAACATCCCCATCCTCAATGATGGCGGAGTCCAGCACGTGAGTGCAAAAGACAAGGCTGAAGCGTTTGCAACCATCTTCAGCCAGAAGTGCCGAGTGGATGATCCATCTCGGCCTCCTCCCGATATCCCCACCATCACAGAAGCCAGTCTTCAGCCAATTCGATTCACTCCACATGATATCAAGAAACTGCTGAGTGCACTGGATACTGCAAAGGCTATGGGCCCCGACAACATCCCAGCTGTAGTGCTGAAGACTTGTGCTCCAGAACTAGCTGCGCCTCTAGCCAAGCTGTTCCAGTACAGCTACAACACTGGCATCTACCCGATAATGTGGAAAATTGCCCAGGTATGTCCTGTCCACAAAAAGCAGGACAAATCCAATCCAGCCAATTATCGCCCCATCAGTCTACTCTCAATCATCAGCAAAGTGATGGAAGGTGTAGTCGACAGTGCTATCAAGCGGCACTTACTCACCAATAACCTGCTCACCGATGCTCGGTTTGGGTTCCGCCAGGACCACTCGACTCCAGACCTCATTACAGCCTTGGTCCAAACATGGACAAAAGAGCTGAATTCCAGAGGTGACAGTGACTGCCCTTGACATCAAGGCAGCATTTGACCGAGTGTGGCACCAAGGAGCCCTAGTAATATTGAAGTCAATGGGAATCAGGGGCAAAACTCTCCAGTGGCTGGAGTCATACCTAGCACAAAGGAAGATGGTAGTGGTTGTTGGAGGCCAATCATCTCAGCCCCAGGACATTGCTGCAGGAGTTCCTCAGGGCAGTGTCAGAGGCCCAACCATCTTCAGCTGCTTCATCAATGACCTTCCCTCCATCATAAGGTCAGAAATGGGGATGTTCGGTGATGATTTCACAGTGTTCAGTTCCATTCGCAACCCCTCAAATAATGAAGCAGTCCGAGCCCGCATGCAGCAAGACCTGGACAACATCCAGGCTTGGGCTCATAAGTGGCAAGTAACATTCGCGTCAGATAAGTGCCAGGCAATGACCACCTCCCCTTGACATTCAATGGCATTTCCATCGCCGAATCCCCCACCATCAACATCCTGGGGTCACCATTGACCAGAAACTTAACTGGACCAGCCAGATAAATACTGTGGCTACGAGAGCAGGTCAGAGGCTGGGTATTCTGCGGCGAGTGACTCACCTCCTGACTCCCCAAAGCCTTTCCACCATCTACAAGGCACAAGTCAGGAGTGTGATGGAATACTCTCCACTTGCCTGGATGAGTGCAGCTCCAACACTCAATAAGCTCAACACCATCCAAGATAAAGCAGCCTGCTTGATTGGCACCCCATCCACCACCCTAAACATTCACTCCCTTCACCACCGGCGCACAGTGGCTGCAGTGTGTACCATCCACAGGATGCACTGCAGCAACTCGCCAAGGCTTCTTCGACAGCACCTCCCAAACCAGTGACCTCTACCACCTAGAAGGACAAGGGCAGCAGGCACATGGGAACAACACCACCTGCACGTTCCCCTCCAAGTCACACACCATCCCGACTTGAAAATATATCGCCGTTCCTTCATCGTCGCTGGGTCAAAATCCTGGAACTCCCTTCCTAACAGCACTGTGGGAGAACAGTCACCACACGGACTGCAGCGGTTCAAGGCGGCTCACCACCACCTTCTCAAGGGCAATTAGGGATGGGCAATAAATGTCGGCCTCGCCAGCGACGCCCACATCCCAATGAACGAATAAATTTTTTAAAAAACTGTCCGACTATATCCTAGCTATATCTGAGGAAACCACTTGCGAAGCATGGACATAAAAATGTCATGGCTTTGCAGATATGTATTGGTGCACATGATCTCCTACTCCCACATCATATAAAACACAGATCCTGTGCTATTGCAACAATTTGTTTGAACCAGAAGCTAATCCCCATCCCTAAAACTTTTCTCCCGTAAGGTCTGCAGGGACAGATGGGTAGGATCATGGGGTATGGAGGATGTACATAATCAGATGAAACAAAAGTTTACACAGATAATCTACCTTTCTTTTTCATTCTGCATCCTCCACACACACAGCATCATACCAAATCAGCAGGAATTTAGGTGGCAGATGCTTCTGCATCAGAACCATGACACCAACTGACAGCAGATTCTAAGTCATAATTCTGCCTGATCCAAAGCTATTTTAAATATACATTGGCCTACTAGTTGTGACACATAGATCCATGTTGGCCACCCATTATAAGCTATACTAGTGGCTGCTATGTGGGATCTAATCAAAGTATATACCTTCAGGGATGGAAGACTCTTGTATCCGTCAACTATTGTCTATCAATAAACGGATCCAGCAAATGGAATATCTCCATGTTCAGGCACAATATTTGACTGACCCAACGGCGGAATCTTTCTTTAATGTCCATGAACCATTCTCTAACCAATAATGGGTTACCAGTATAACCTTTGCTCTGTGTGCATACATCATTCAGCCTAGTCAGGACAAATGAAGGAAATATACAGAAAACTCTGTCGAGAAAAAGACAGTCCAAGCTCCAGTCTGACAGCTTCTATTCTTAAGCAGAAATGCAGGAGCTTATGGTTGTCAGGAGAGGCAAATAGGTTTATCTGCTGACATGCCAACTCCTGAAAATATCCTGAACCATCTCTATGTGGACCTTGCCCTCACAAAGATGAGCTGTGAAACGACACCACATCTCCTGTTATGTTGTCTACCAGGGCTAAACGCTGAGGTAAGCATATACTTAAAAAAAAGTTTCCATCTGATAATGGAGCAGCAGGCCACTGTGCTGTTGTCTGAATAGACACACACCGATTTGCTCTGTACCATAATTGGAAGCATTCCAGAGCTAGCCTTATTACTCCTAATACCAATTAATTCATGTGGCAGGAGCTCAATCGTTCATTTGCCCAGAGCCCACTATTCCCTTGCACCCAATCCTCTTGGGGATTGGTCTGTTACCATTGTTAATTTTAGGGAGGCTGTTGCAAGGAATTGCCCTTCGGTACTTTGTCCTCCTGTAACCATGACATCCAGGGCAAAGGCCGTACCAACCCTTATTCATTGGAAAAGCAAGACTCCACTGTCGCTCACAGGGACATGATACTCACAGGGACTGTAGGTCAGGAAGGAAAATTGATGTGACTGATTTTTCCTTGACTCCATTGATAGCACTCTTACCACTGAGTCAGTTCACTGGATTAAGTCTCACTCCAAGACTAGGGTGTATAATCTAGGCTAATATTTCAACACAGTACTGAGAAAGTACTACATTTTCTGAGATGCAACGACAATAACTTGCAATTATATAGCGCATTTAACGTAGTAAAACATCCTAAGGCACTGCCACAGGAGCGTTATCAAACAAAATTTGACACCAAGCCACATTAGCAGATATTAAGACTGGTGACCAAAAGCTGGGTCAAAGAGTTAGGTTTTAAAGGAGGGTCTTAAAGAGGAGAGAGAGGCGCAGAGATTTAGGGAGGGAATTCCAGAGCTGAGGGCCGAGGCAGCTGAAGGCACGGCCGCCAATGGTGGAGCAAAAGGAAAGAATTGGAGGAGCACAGAGATCTCGGAGGGTTGTAAGGCTGGAGGAGGTTACAGAGATAGGGTGGGGTGAGGCCATGGAGGGATTTGAAAACAAGGATAAGAACCGGGAGCCAATGTAAGTCAGCAAGCACAACAGTGATAGGAGCCAGGAAGGGAAGTTGGGTGGTGGGAATAGGGTCGAGGGAGCAGAAGGTGCGTCTCATGGACAAGATGAGCTCGGAGAGGGCATGAGGGGAGATAGGAGAGAAACTAAAGAAAGATGCAGCTTTCAGGTAAGATATTAAACCAAGGTCCTATCTGTTCTTTCCTATAGTCCTGGTGGACATTAAAAATACCATGGCACTAATCAAAGAAAAATAAGTTCTCCCAGTATCCTAGTCACATTTCACCCTCAACCAACTCCAACATAGAATAATGGGTCATTCATTCATTCAACTGCTGTTTGTGGGATCTTGCTGTATACAAAATGATTGCCAACTCTGCCTACATAACACTGACTCTACTTCAAAGTAATTCATGTATGCAACTTACTTTGCCACATTTCTGAGACATATGATAAGGCACTATATAAATGTCATTTTTTAAAAAATTATATTTAAGAGGGTTTTCGTTTATGAACCTACAGCACACTACATGGAGATTTATTTTTATGTAACTTGTATATGAGAAACAAATTTATTTATCTACCTGAAAAGCATGAGGAAAACACTATTTATGCAAGAAACAAACAACATTTATGAAACACCTTTCACAACCTCAGCACATCCAAAGTATTCCGCAGCCATTGAATTACTTTTGAAATAATCACTGTTTTGCAGGCAAACGTGGCACCCAATGTGCACACATCAAGGTCCCATAAACAGGAAATGAAATGAATGGTCAGATAGTCTTTTTTTGATTGTGGAAGGGGGGGGGGGGGAAGCAGAAAGAGGCAGTGGGAGAAAGGTACAAGTTTTCAAGGAAAACAGGGCTAGGGGAAGGAGAATGAAGGAAAATGAATTCCCTTCACTCCCCAGAAGTATATAAAAAAAGGGTTGCCATAACACTGCTGAACATGTATTTTAATTAGAAGTTTCCCCAACACTTGGGGCAGTCTATTACACTTACAATATATCCTTAGCAGTATCTATTTTAAACAGGTGTCACCAGGCCAGTGCTGGGGAAACCCTTTTGGAATCCCACCCCCTGCCCGACAGTGACAAATGCAGTGTTCCTGGCCATTGCGGGGTGCTGGCTTAAAAGTTCTTTAAGTGCATTTACAGCTGTATTATCAAGTCTGAGTTTAGAAGCTGAAAGATGGATAGTGCTGTAGATAACTGTGCTGCCTACGTTGGAGACAGAACTGGGAGATCTCAGGGGAAGCATACTATATCGTCACCTATCTTGGAGACAAAGGTAAATAAAATGAGTAGGTCAGCTGAAGTACGACGGGTGGGCCGACAAAAATGGTACAACAGGAAAATGTTACATGAACTAAGTGCGACACTTATACCAAGAAAGCACTCAGTCTCGAACTGCCCTCAGGATGTGCCCAAGCAGGATATACTCAAAGTTACCATAAGAACATAGGAACAGGAGTAGGCCATTCAGCCCCTTGTGCCTGCTCCGCCATTTGATAATATCATGGCTGATCTGTGATCTAACTCCATATACCCGCCTTTGGCCCATATCCATTAATACCTTTGATTGCCAAAAAGCTATCTCTCAGATTTAAATTTAGCTACTGAGCTAGTATCAAATGCAGTTTGTGGAACAGAGTTCCAAACTTCTACCACCCTTTGTGTTTAGAAATGTTTTCTAATCTCGCTCCTGAAAGGTCTGGCTCTAATTTTTAGACTGTGCCCCCTACTCCTAGAATCCCCAACCAGCGGAAATAGTTTCTCTCTATCCACCCTATCCGTTCCCCTTAATATCTTATAAACTTCGATCAGATCACCCCTTAACCTTTGAAACTCCAGAGAATACAACCCCAATTTGTGTAATCTCTCCTCGTAACTTAACCCACAAATTCCGGGTATCATTCTAGTAAACCTACACTGCACTCCCTCCAAGGCCAATATGTCCTTCCGAAGGTGCGGTGCCCAGAACTGCTCACAGTACTCCAGGTGCGGTCTAACCAGGGTTTTGTATAGCTGCAGCATAACTTCTGCCCCCTTGTACTCTAGTCCTCTCGATATAAAGGCCAGCATTCCATTAGCCTTATTGATTATTTTCTGCACCCGTTCTTGACACTTCAATGATCTATGTACCTGAACCCCTAGGTCCCTTTGGACATCCACTGTTTTTAACTTTTTACCATTTAGAAAGTACCCTGTTCTATCCTTTTTTGATCCAAAGTGGATGACCTCACATTTGTCTACATTCAATTCCATTTGCCACAGTTTTGCCCATTCACCTAATCTATCAATATCCCTTTGTAATTTTATGTTTTCATCTACACTGCTCACAATGCCACCAATCTTTGTGTCATCGGCAAACTTAGATATGAGACTTTCTATGCTTTCATCTAAGTCGTTAATAAATATTGTGAATAATTGAGGCCCCAAGACAGATCCCTGCGGGACTCCACTAGTCACATCCTGCCAATGTGAGTACCTACCCATTATCCCTACTCTCTGTCGCCTTTCGCTCAGCCAACATCCTAACCAAGTCCGTACTTTTCCCTCGATTCCATGGGCTTCTATCTTAGCTAACAGTCTCTTATGTGGGACTTTATCAAATGCCTTCTGGAAGTCCATATAAATAACATCCATTGATATTCCCCTGTCCACTACTTTAGTCACCTCTTCAAAAAATTCAATCAGGTTTGTCAGGCACGACCCACCTTTCACAAATCCATGCTGGCTCTCTCTGATTAACTGAAAATTCTCGAGGTGTTCAGTCACCCTATCCTTAATTATAGACTCCAGCATTTTCCCCACAACAGATGTTAGGCTAACTGGTCTATAATTCCCTGGTTTCCCTCTCTCTCCTTTCTTAAAAAGCAGAGTGACATGTGCAATTTTCCAATCCAGAGGGACAATGTGCTCACCTACTTCCTTTAAAACCCTGGGATGGAAACCATCTGGTCCTGGGGATTTGTCACTCTTTAGTGCTAATATTTTCTTCATTACTGTTGCTTTATTTATGTTGATTTTAATCGAGTCCCTGTCCCCGATTCAATATTAGTTTTCTTGGGATTTTCGGCATGCTATCCTCTTTTTCTACTGTAAATACTGACGCAAAGTAATCGTTCAACATGTCCGCCATTTCCCCATTGTCAATGACAATATCCCCACTTTCAGTTTTTAATGGGCCAACACTGCTCCTGACCACCCTCTTTTTCCTAATGTAACTATAAAAGTTCTTCGTATTGGTTTTGATATCCCTTGCAAGTTTCTTTTCATACTCTCTTTTTGTAGCTCTTACTATCTGTTTTGTGTCCCTTTGTTGATCTTTGTATCTTTCCCATTCGCCAGGATCTGTGCCAATTTTTGCCTTTTTGTATGCCCTTCCCTTATGTCTTATACTGTCCCATACCTCTAGTTGTCCATGGCTGTTTTTTTTGGCAAGGAGAGTTCTTGCCCATCAGGGGTTTAAACCGATTCTGTATCAAGTTAAATGTTTCTTTAAACATTTCCCACTGATCATCAGTCATTTTACCCATTAACAGATTTGCCCAGTTTACTGTGGACAGTCTCTGTCATCCCATTGAAGTCGGCCTTACCCAAGTCTAGAATCTTAGCAGCTGACTCACTTTTTTTCCCTTTCAAACACTACATTGGACTCGATCATGTTATGATCGCTATTGGATAGATGCTCGCGTACAGTTAAGCCGTTAACTAAATCTAGTATGGCTTGCCCCCTTGTTGCCTCTAGGACATACTGTTGTAGAAAACTCTCTCGAACACACAAGAAATTCGCTACCTTTCTGACAGTTGCTAGTCTGCTTTCCCCAATCTATGTGAAGGTTAAAGTCCCCCATTAAGACCACTATGCCTTTCTTACACGCTTGTCTAATCTCTGCATTTATACAATCTCGTACTTCAGAGCTGCTGCCAGGGGTCCTATACACAATTCCCACTATAGTCTTAGATTCTTTCCTATTTCTTAATTCAACCCATAAGGTCTCTGTTGGCTGCTTACCTCTCGTTATATCCTCCTTTATCATTGAAGTGATTTCATCTCTAATCATTAAGGCTACTCCTCCCCCTCTTCCATTTTCCCTGTCTCTCCTATAGATCTTATAACATGGTATATTTGGTTCCCTAGATTGTATAAATGCAGAGATTAGACAAGCTTGTAAGAAAGGCATTGTGGTCTTAATGGGGGACTTTAACCTTCACACAGATTGGGAAAAGCAGACTAGCAACTGTCAGAAAGGTGGTGAATTTCTTGTGTGTTTGGGATAGTTTTCTATAGCAGTATGTCCTAGAGGCAACAAGGGGGCAAGCCATACTAGATTTAGTAATGAGCAACACCATGGGCTGTAGAAAAGTTTTCAACATTCAGTACTATAACAATGTATCATGGAGCAATCAGCAACTCAGCATGGGCAAAATTAATTTATAGTAAAAATCATTTACAAGAATTTGATTCCTAGCTTAAAGAACCTCAGCTACTCATACGCTCAAGGGCCTATTTACTTAGAACAGCATAGACTTAGAGGTGACCTGATAGAGGTCTATAAAATAAAGGGCTAGTTAGCACCGCTATTGATAGATTATTCCACTTTAACAGATTGGGAGGACCCAGGAGCATGAGTTTAAACTATGGAAGAGTAGGAATAGACTGGATGTTTGGACATTCTTCTTTTCCTAAAGAACTGAGAGCCTCTGGAATACATTGCCGGCTGGTGTGGTGGGTGCTGACTCTCTGCATGCCTTCAAGGGGGAGCTGGACAGGTTCTTGACTGGAGCAGAAATCACATCATATAGGTGAGCGTCTTTATGGATAATACTCAGTCCATGCGATCGCCTGGATCACTTTCAAATGCTTGGGGGCGGGGAGTCGGAGAGGAATTTGAGAGAGTACTTTTTCCCTTATTGGCCCTGAGTTTTTTCAGTTTTTTGCCTCTCCCAGATTACATGGCCGCGGGGATGGATGTGAGAGAGGGAGGTCGGGGGAGGAAAGCAGTGTTTAGCCATGATGGTCCGGCCATCATGGTGTGGGGCAGGATTCATGGACTAGCTGGTCTTTTCCTGTCTGTCAATTTCGTATGTTCGTATAACCAAGAGGGTTAAATGAATAAAAATCATAAAATCAATCATGCAGCACCAGATATGCACACATAGCCATCTTGTCCAGGTACTCACTGGTCACTAGGATGCACTGGGTCACAGCATTTCAGTCATACAACCACAATGTTGTGATCAGATTTAACTTAATCAGTGTGGAGTCAATTCCACAGCCTCACAACACACCAAAGCTCACTACTCCTAGAGTAACTTTTTAAATAATCCCAGATCAATAATTTCAGATCTGCTATGACAATGGTGCAGAGCAAGCGATTTCCGAATAACAGTGCTCAGTCCAGTGATACCCATAGTAAAATCTCCGCAATAACTTGCTTTTTTTTATCCCCCCAGACAGAGAAATAAGTTCTCTATAATTCAAGTCAATAAAATCCTTCAAACCATATAAAACACTTTAAAACCTTATACAACACTATTAGAATCCTGGTCCACAGCTCCATTTATTCAATAGGCAAACTGTAGGACAAAGCTACAGGCTTACACTGCAATTTTTTTTTAAACTATCAATCTTTTATATCCGCAATAGATGGCCTGCTGCTCTTTAAATGTGTTGCTAATATTTGATTAATGTGCAAATGTTATTGTTCCTGATGTATAGTAGAAGGAAGCATTCAATGGAATGTAAACTTCCAGCTGGACGAGGTTTGTTTTATTGAGTTTGTCACAGAAAGCAGTGTTGCAGATATGGTATAGTGTTTTAGATTTCTCCAATGGCTTCATTGCCAGCCTCCACAAATTCCAAAACTCAATTGCCTGTCCCACATTAAGTTCCGCTTGCCCATCGCCCCCAACCTTACCGACCTACAGTCATCCTGTCTCCTAATTATTCTTAAATCTTCACCCTCATATTCAAATAACTCAAAAGCCTCACCTCACCGTATCTCTGCAACCTCCTACAGCCTTACACACCCTCTCTCCTTCCTTTCTTTCTTTCAGTCCTCCAACTCTGTCCACACACCAACCCTCCCCAACTCACTTGACCAGCTCTCTGGAACACAGTGCAGTGACTAATGTGTAGACAAACGTGATAACCATTTTCGAGACAGAAAAATCTCAAAATAGCAACGAGTGAATGACCATTTTCTTTTTCGGTGTTGGTTGAGGGAGGTGCATCAGTTGTTTTTATGTCGTGGGTTTTCTCTTTTGTAGCCTGTTTATACGTTCTTCACAGCAAATTAAAACAGCAGTCAAGAATGGGATTCAAACCCAGATCCTCAGTATGGGAGTCTAGCATATTATCTCTAAAGTGGACCAATAGTGGACACATTTTTAATTAAAGTTCAGGTAGGCCAATATCATTGTTTATATGTATAAATCATTTAATTTATTCCTTTATGTAATATGCCTGGTCCAAAACTTAAGAATTAGATAATTGCAACAGTTTCCCCAATTCTACTTTAAATAACTAAACATTGGAAACATACAAAAAAGGCCAGTACTTCTGATAGTGCATGGTAGAAGAAAATGTGTTATTTTGAAAGTTGGCATGAGCATTCTGTACACATAGTTAGAAAGAGGCTCAAAAACATTTTATATCCATCACCTCAAGTCAGAGCGACAGATAGACAGCATGACTAAGTGCGTGCTGACAGGTTTCCCAGTCAGAGTTCACTTTTATTGGAGGCAAATAGCATAAAATTATTTGATGTTCAAATTACCTGAGAAGGTATTTCAAAAATGAAGAAATGTCTGAGTACACCCCTGCTTTTTTTTTTAAAAAAGCCTTCTCTCTTTAATTTGGAGACAGTCCTATTAAACAACGTGTGAGAATTTACAATTCATTTTGGTTACTGCAAATGCCAGTCCATTCTACCCAATGTACATATATTCTATGCCCTCAACAGTCCTTAAAATTACTGTGAACATAAACTCTTAATTTGTGTACAATGGCATACCTTACAGCTAGCCATTAGTGTATATTAAGCACGCTTGGGGAAAGAAGTTACAGAGGGCAAATTCAGCTTCAAAATCTATTTGTTTTATTTACACTAAAATAAGGGTCAACCAAATTGGTCTTCATTTAGTACCAAGGCTAAAACTCAGAAGTTAGCTAGCTAACTGCACTAACATGGAGGTACTGAGATAGTATGCAGATAATCCTATAAAAATCAAACACATTTCCCATTACCTACTTTATGAGTTTATTTATTCAATATGTAAGAAATGCTCAGCATCTTATTTTAATAGTACTCTTATGAGCCTCCTTCTGTGCTGTAACATATTACGAGAATGTTTATCTTTTTTGACAGGGCTGGGAGTGCAATAGGAACAAGCTTTAAATGAACAATTCATAAAAATATTTTAAAACTAGTTTCTCAGTCCAATCTATCAATTTTTAAGCTACCTATCCCCTATTTTTCAATGTGCAGCACTAATTGTATGAATGCAAAGATTGTATTAAATTAGATTAAAGCCAGTGAAGATTATTCTTAGAGTACTTATCTGCTGGGTATTTTTTGCTACTTCACCCAATAAGTGCAAACATGAATTTCAAAAAATATATGATCCATAGCTATCCTAATGTGTGCAATGTAGCCATTCATAGAAATAGCATAATTAAAACAATGAGTTTTATTACAGAACTAGCCACGATGCTTTCAAAGGAAAAGGGTGACAATGTTAGTCACATTCCTTGATGATAAATCAGTACTCTCTCAATGTTGACTAGGAAACAAAAACACAAATACAGCTCTTCAAAAAAAAATTAACATTTTAATATTCCTACTCACCTGGATACCACCTAAATCCTTCTTGTCAACTCACTTGACCAGGACGCTAACTAATGATTCATTTCCCAACCCACCCTCCAACCCCAAAAGAAAATCAGGAGAGTTGCACAAGGAAATGTATTTTCTACTTTGTTGAACACCTTGTATGTTCAAATAGAAGTAACTTATACTCCATAATTTTCAGGGCAAAACATGGAAGAAATGTTCAAAATGGCAAACAGCACAGACAACATGCATTCTTCAGTACAGTTCTGACAAACTCTTAGCACGTGCAGAAATCTTCCTTAGCTAGTTAAACAGTGATTTTCTTTAACAGAATGCTAACTCAATTCTTGTACATTAGTACAAAGACACATGAGAGTACTAAATGCTCGAGTTTCCCCACCCTCCCCCACAATCCAAGAGCAAAATTTTACTTGGTACAAAATATTTCCGTCATAACCAGCCTTTTTAAAAAGGAGGAAACAAAAAAAAACATTTGCTTGTATTATTCTATCGAGATAATTTATTGTGTTGAATGTACCGAGTTTTAGCTCATAAACTCAGCCCATCAGTGCCCAAGATTTCAATAACACACTCTTGCTGGGCCCATTTAATCTATGTTGACTCAAGGAAATCACAGTGACTTGCTGTCACATGGAATCCATCCCATTACTCTCCGGCAGCACCCCCAGGCAACTGTCAAGAGCACTCACATATCTCAGTTTCTAAAAAAAAAGTTTTTGTTGAGGCCAAATTCTATATAAAAAAAAAATCACCCATTTTAATTATTTTTTGTTCATACCCTTTCTAAACTCCAATTTCCCAAGCAAGTAATCTGCTCCTAGTCCTCTGCTAATGCTAGCCTAGGGTGACTCATACTTCAATCAGCCTTTACTCCATACTGTCCGACACCATGACTGAAATCAGAAACTCAAAATGGTCTGGTCAAAAAGCTCACTCCTTGCTAGGTCCTTTCCTTGCAACGAACTGGATATTGTACATTTCTTTCGCAGTACAAGTCTGCTGCTAAGAATTGATTGATTGTGGGAAAGTCCGTGATAACACTATGAAGTAAAAATCAAGCTAAAACAGAAGCACTATGCTTTTATCTTTACCCTGAAATATAAAACTTGAATCCACATATGGTTAGAGCAACCAGAATAAAGGGTAAAAATGAGTGCGCAGGGTTATAGACACCTTCACATAACCATAGCTAGCAGATGCACAATCTTCTAGCCAAAGCCTCTGGTAGTACCGATTTGAGGTAACGGTTAATTCAGTAACTGGTTTACATAATCCACATTTACCCCAATACAAAATTAAATCAAAACAAAAGACTTTGTAATATTTGACAATTATTTCTGCAATCATTTTTTCACCTTCCATGTGCTACAAACCAGTGGATGGTGGGAGAGTAATCTGCTTGCAGGCCTTTGCTTCCCCACAGCACGAGATGGAGGGATCAAGAACTTGCCAGCGGGACAGGGTACAAACCAGTTATCCAGCACCCCATGCTGCACCACTGCTATAATTGTGGAGATTTATACAGTATAAGAAAGAATGATAGGAATACCTCCCATCAGGATTTCAGCTGGGGAGCAGGAAAAAAAAATGGACACACATAATAGCACATTGAAGTAGATTCATCATGTGTGAATAAGTTATTTCGGGGGCCAAGCACCTTAAAATCCTGCCATATATCATGTTTACTTACTTCTGTATGAAATGATGTTGCAGAATTCAGAAAAGACAATCTTAGCCCAACATGTAAAATCGCAGCTGGCTGAAAAATTAGTTTGTAATTTACAGTTTATGACAAAGCCCAATCATCTGCACTTATATATTTTTAATGACAAAATGAAAAAAATGCAAAATCACACACTTAAAAGCCCTTCTTTACAGCAAAGACCTAATCTTGTAGCCATCATAAAATAAAATTTCAATGACTGGCTTCCCAACCAGAACTATCACCTTTGTCCCAAATGGTACAATCAACACTGCATTTTGGTGGTTAGCCTCAGCAACACTCACTATTCCATCTAAAGCAATGAGCAGTAAAAGATCCCAGGAGTTCAAGCTAAGGGCTGAAACATGATTAGAAAATCAAGCTAGTTATATGTTTTGTTTTTAAATTTTTGATTTAAATACAAGGAATATTTTATAGTCAAATACTTGAGGAAAAGATCATTCAAGGGCCTTATCAAAGGAAATTCCTTTAAACTGTTGTACTGTGTATGAGATGCGTATTGTACTGGGACATGAACTATGCATCAGCTTTAGTATTTAAACTGTTGAATGTGATAGATCATCCCAAATTTAGTACTGTACCCAACATTCTTGCCAAAACAATGTGTAAAGATAGGGGATGTCATGCTGACAACAGTGATTAGAATACTACATTCTATTAAGCCATGTCAGAAATAGATCTGAACAGCTTGTTTCTTTGTCTAGAAACCGCCAAGATTGAATAGCAGGAAACAGAAGTCTAGGTAATTCAGTTAGTGTATGGACTTTATTCGCGGCAGACAAGTGCCAGGCAATGACCATCTCCAACATGATGTGGAGATGCCGGTGATGGACTGGGGTTGACAATTGTAAACAATTTTACAACACCAAGTTATAGTCCAGCAATTTTATTTTAAATTCACAAGCTTTCGGAGACTTCCTCCTTCATCAGGTAAATGTTTCAGGAGCTCCTTGAAGCCTACGCATTTATACATATAGAACAATACATGGTGTTTACAGACTGCCCCTGCAACTGCCCGTTGCCAAGGCAATCACCGTGTTCAGACAGAGAGGTGTCACCTGCAGAACCCCCGAATACACATTCAACAAAAAAACAAACAGGGAAAAAAAAGAGAAAAAAAACAGAGAGAGGCAGAAACATCCGGAAGGCAGAGAGAGCCAGCAAATGACCCATTATATTAAAAACAGATAACATTTGTTCGCTGGTGGGGTAACGTGTAGCGTGACATGAACCCAAGATCCCGGTTGAGGCCGTCCTCATGGGTGCGGAACTTGGCTATCAATTTCTGCTCGACGATTTTGCGTTGTCGTGTGTCTCGAAGGCCGCCTTGGAGTACGCTTACCCGAAGGTCGGTGGATGAATGTCCATGACTGCTGAAGTGTTCCCCGACTGGGAGGGAACCCTCCTGTTTGGCGATTGTTGCGCGGTGTCCGTTCATCCGTTGTCGCAGCGTCTGCATGGTCTCGCCAATGTACCATGCTCTGGGGCATCCTTTCCTGCAACGTATGAGGTAGACAACGTTGGCCGAGTCACAGGAGTATGAACCATGCACCTGGTGGGTGGTGTCCTCTCGTGTGATGGTGGTATCTGTGTCGATGATCTGGCATGTCTTGCAGAGGTTACCGTGGCAGGGTTGTGTGGCGTCGTGGACGCTGTTCTCTTGAAAGCTAGGTAATTTGCTGCGAACGATGGTCTGTTTGAGGTTGGCTGGCTGTTTAAAGGCGAGTAGTGGAGGTGTGGGGATGGCCATAGCGAGGTGTTTGTCCTCATTGATGACATGTTGAAGGCTGCGGAGAACATGGCGTAGTTTCTCCGCTCCGGGGAAGTACTGGACGACAAAGGGTACTCTGTTGGTTGCGTCCCGTGTTAGTCTCCTGAGGAGGTCTATGCGATTTTTTGCTGTGGCCCGTCGGAACTGTCGATCGATGAGTCGAGCGTCATATCCCGTTCTTACGAGGGCGTCTTTCAGCGTCTGTAGGTGTCCATCGCGTTCCTCCTCGTCTGAGCAGACCCCGTGTATTCGCAGGGCCTGTCCATAGGGGATAGCCTCTTTGACGTGGTTAGGGTGGAAGCTGGAAAAGTGGAGCATCGTGAGGTTGTCCGTGGGCTTGCGGTAGAGTGAGGTGCTGAGGTGCCCGTCTTTGATGGAGATTCGTGTGTCCAAGAAAGAAACTGATTCTGAGGAGTAGTCCATGGTGAGCTTGATGGTGGGATGGAACTTGTTGATGTTATCGTGTAGTCTCTTTAGTGATTCCTTGCCGTGGGTCCATAGAAAGAAAATGTCGTCGATGTATCTGGTGTATAGTGTTGGTTGGAGGTCTTGTGCAGTGAAGAAGTCCTGCTCGAACTTGTGCATGAAAATGTTGGCGTATTGGGGTGCGAATTTGGTCCCCATGGCTGTTCCGTGTGTTTGGGTAAAGAACTGGTTATCGAAGGTGAAGACATTGTGATCCAGGATGAAGCGGATGAGTTGTAGGATGGCTTCCGGAGATTGGCTGTTGTTGGTGTTGAGTATTGATGCTGTCGCAGCGATGCCGTCATCGTGGGGGATACTGGTGTATAGTGCCGAGACGTCCATCGTGGTGAGAAGTGTTCCTGGTTCAACTGGTCCGTGGGTACTGAGTTTTTGTAGGAAGTCTGTAGTGTCGCGACAGAAGCTGGGGGTTCCCTGTACGATGGGTTTCAGGATGCCCTCGATGTATCCAGAGAGGTTCTCACACAGGGTTCCTTTGCCTGATACGATGGGACGTCCGGGTGTGTTGGCTTTGTGTATCTTTGGGAGGCAGTAGAAGTCTCCCACGCGGGGATTACGTGGGATGAGAGTGCGTAGGATGCTTTGAAGGTGCTGCGACAACGGATGAACGGACACCGCGCAACAATCGCCAAACAGGAGGGTTCCCTCCCAGTCGGGGAACACTTCAGCAGTCATGGACATTCATCCACCGACCTTCGGGTAAGCGTACTCCAAGGCGGCCTTCGAGACACACGACAACGCAAAATCGTCGAGCAGAAATTGATAGCCAAGTTCCGCACCCATGAGGACGGCCTCAACCGGGATCTTGGGTTCATGTCACGCTACACGTTACCCCACCAGCGAACAAATGTTATCTGTTTTTAATATAATGGGTCATTTGCTGGCTCTCTCTGCCTTCCGGATGTTTCTGCCTCTCTCTGTTTTTTTTATCTGTTTTTTTTCCCTGTTTGTTTTTTTGTTGAATGTGTATTCGGGGGTTCTGCAGGTGACACCTCTCTGTCTGAACACGGTGATTGCCTTGGCAACGGGCAGTTGCAGGGGCAGTCTGTAAACACCATGTATTGTTCTATATGTATAAATGCGTAGGCTTCAAGGAGCTCCTGAAACATTTACCTGAGGAAGGAGGAAGTCTCCGAAAGCTTGTGAATTTAAAATAAAATTGCTGGACTATAACTTGGTGTTGTAAAATTGTTTACATCTCCAACAAGAGAGAGTCTAATCACCTCCCCTTGACATTCAACGGCATTACCATCACCGAATGCCCCATCAACATCCTGGGGGTCAACATTGACCAGAAACTTAACTGGAACCAGCCACATAAATACTGTGGCTACAAGAGTAGGTCAGAGGCTGGGTATTCTGTGGCGAGTGACTCACCTCCTGACTCCCGAAAGCCTTTCCACCATCTACAAGGCATAAGTCAGGAGTGTGATGGAATACTCTCCACTTGCCTGGACGAGTGCAGCTCCAACAACACTCAAAAAGCTCGACACCATCCAGGACGCTTGATTGGCACCCCATCCACCACCCTAAACATTCACCCCCTTCACCATCAGCGCACAGTGCTTTAGATGGAATAGTGAGAGTTGCTGAGGCTAACCACTAAAATCCAGTATGTACCATCCACAGGATGCACTGCAGCAACTCGCCAAGGCTTCTTCGACAGCACCTCCCAAACCAGTGACCTCTACCACCTAGAAGGACAAGGGCAGCAGGCACATGGGAACAACACCACCTGCACGTTCCCCTCCAAGTCACACCATCCAGACTTGGAAATATATCGCCGTTCCTTCATCATTGCTGGGTCAAAATCCTGGAACTCCCTACCGAACAACACAGTGGCAGAACCGTCACCACACGGACTGCAGCGGTTCAAGAAAGCGGCTCACCACCACCTTCTCAAGGGCAATTAGGGATGGGCAATAAATGCTGGCCTTGCTAGCGACGCCCACATCCCATGAACAAATTTTTAAAAAATTCCTTCAACTTGTAGGAGAAAGGGAAGATCGAAGAAATTAAAGTTTGACAGTTGTGAGGCCCTGAGAAAGAATAAGTTACAGTTAAGAGATAATGTTTTCACACATGCAGTAAAATATCAGGTGCACATCCAGGTATTTTTTTTTAAATGAGGACCAGTCGGTTTCTCCACCACCACCCCCCACCCCTCACAACCTCAAAAAAACCTCAGCTTTTATTTATGCAGAATCTCTTTAATTCAAGCTTCAGGCCTGTTCTTTTGTCCCTGTCACTTCACCCATGTTGAATACACAGACAGACAGCTCAGAGGTAGTGTGGTGAGCCTTGAGAGAGTTGGTGAAAAGGTAGCTGACTGACTTCTGAAGATGATGTTGCCAAGGAACAACATGTAGATGAGGAAGAGTAGGGAGCCAAGGACAGATCCTTGGGGGACTCTGAAGTTGATTGTGTGGGAGTGGGAAGAGAAACCATTCATAGAATCATAGAAAATTTACAGCACAGGAGGCGGCCATTCGGCCCATCGTGTCCGTGCCGGCTGAGAAACGAGCCACCCAGCCTAATCCCACTTTCCCGCATTTGGTCCGTAGGCCAGCAGGTCACGGCTCTTCAGGTGCACATCCAGGTTTTTTTTTAAATGAGTTGAGGGCTTCTGCCTCTACCACCCTCTCAGGCAGTGAGTTCCAGACCCCCACCACCCTCTGGGTGAAAAATATTTTCCTCATTTCCTCTCTAATCCTTCTACCAATCACTTTAAATCTATGCCCCCTGGTTACTGACCCCTCCGCTAAGGGAAATAGGTCCTTCCTATCCACTCTATCTAGGCCCCTCATCATTTTGTACACCTCAATCAAATCACCCCTCAGCCTCCTCTGTTCCAAGGAAAACAACCCCAGCCTATCCAATCTGTCATCATAGCTAAAATTCTCCAGTCCTGGCAACATCCTCGTAAATCTCCTCTGCATCCTCTCTACTGCAATTACGTCCTTCCTGTAATGGTGGTGACCAGAACTGTGCGCAGTACTCAAGCTGTGGCCTAACCAATGTTTTATACAGTTCCAGCATAACCTTCCTGCTTTTATATTCTATTCCTCGGCTAAGGAAAGCATTCCTTATGCCTTCTTAACCACCTTATCTACCTGTGCTGCTACCTTCAGGGATCTGTGGACATGCACTCCAAGGTCCCTCACTTCCTCTACGCCTCAGTATCCTCCCATTTATTGTGTATTCCCTTGCCTTGTTTGCTCTCCCCAAATGCATTACACCTCACACTTCTCCAGATTGGACTCCATTTGACACTTTTCTGCCCATCTGACCAGTCCATTGATATCTTCCTGCAGTCTACGGCTTTCCTCCTCACTATCAACCACACAGCCTATCTTTGGGTCATCCGCAAATTTCTCAATCATGCCCTCTACGTTTAAGTCCAAATCATTAATATATACCACTAAAAGCAAAGGACCTAGTACCGAGCCCTGCGGCACCCCACTGGAAACAGCCTTCCAGTCGCAAAAACACCCGTCGACCATTACCCTTTGCTTCTTGCCACTGAGCCAATTTTGAATCCAATTTGCCACATTCCCTTGGATCCCATGGGCCTTTACTTTTTTGACCAATCTGCCATGTGGGTCCTTGTCAAAAGCCTTGCTAAAATCAATGTAGACTACATCAACTACATCGATCCTCCTTGTCACCTCCTCGAAAAATTCAATCAAGTTAGTCAGACACGACCTCCCCTTAACAAATCCATGCTGACTGTCCTTGATTAGTCCGTGCCTTTCTAAGTGACAGTTTATCCTGTCCCTCAGAATAGATTCCAATAATTTGCCCATCACCGAGGTTAGGCTGACTGGCCTGTAATTACTCAGTCTATCCATCGCTCCCTTTTTAAACAACGGTACAACGTTAGCAGTCCTCCAATCCTCCGACACTAGGCCTGTATCCAGTGAAGTTTGGAAAATGATTGCTAAAGCCTCCGCTATTTCCTCCCTGGCTTCTTTTAACAGCCTGGGATACATTTCATCCGGCCCTGGTGATTTATCCACTTTCAAAGTTGCTAATCCGCTTAATACTTCCTCTCTCACTATGTTTATCTTATCCAATATTTCACTCTCATCCTCCTTAACTTCAATCCCTGCATCATCCCTCTCCTTTGTGAAGACAGATGCAAAGTATTCATTAAGAACCATACCCACATCTTCCGCCTCCACACATAATTTACCTTTCTGGTCTCTAATAGGCCTTCCTCTTTCCTTAGTTATCCTCTTGCTCTTAATGTATTTATAAAACATCTTTGGGTTTTCTTTGATTTTATCTGCTGATATTTTTTCATGCCCTCTCTTTGCTTTCCTAATTTCCTTTTTAACTTCACCCCTGCACTTTGTATACTCATCTAAACTTTCTGTAGTATTGAGTTCCCGGTGTCTATAATAGGCTTTCTTTTTCTGCCTTATCTTACCCTGAATGCTTCTTGACATCCAGGGGCTCTAGATTTGGCAGCCCCTCCCTTTACCATTGCTAGAAATTTTACAATTGGACAGCCAAGAATTGAACAAAGCAAGGGCGGTCCCACTGAGGACAATGGGGGAAGAGGTGTCAGAGGAGGATGATGGGGTTGATCATGTAGAAAGCTAGAGAGGTCGAGGAGGGATAATGCAGCACGGTCAGTCACAGAAAATGCCATTGGTAACATTGGATACTTTTGTGTTGTGTTGTGGGGCTGAAGCTGAATTTGAAGGGTTCAAAGAGAGCTGTGGGACAGATGGACAAGACGACCTGGGAGGTGGACCTTGGAAAGGAAATGGAGTTTGGAGATGGAGCAGTAATTTGCAAGGACAGAGGAGTCGATAACGACGGTTTTTAAAGTGTATGGGACAGTGCCTGAGAAGACAGAACTATTTACAATGTCAGTTAGCACAGTGGCTAGGAAAGGAAGTTGGGTGGTTAGGAGTTTAGTGGAAATAAGGTCAAGGGAGCAGGATGAGCTGAGCTTTGACAGGGCCTGAGGGTGGAGGGGGAAGAAAGAGATGCTGAAGGTACTAGGGGGAGATACATGTGTTCAGGTACAGAGTAGAAGGAGGACTGGCTTCTGGGACAAGGGGAAGCAGTGGAGGCAGCTGAATTGATTGCCTTGACAAAGAAAATCATGAACTCCTAAAATTTATTGTTAGAGATGAAAGTGGAGTCGGCAGGTAAGAGACAGTCAGTAGTAGAGAAAGGCTTGACCACATCAGGTGTGGATACCTAAGTTAGTTATGCACCAGGTACATTCATTTGTGTACCTCAGACTTGAGGCAGTAAAAATAGATGGGGGTCAAAACAGGAGGAACAATGGGGATGGAGGATAGTGTAGGTTTTGCTGAGGGCAAGGGCATACATGCACTGAAGCGGCCTTCATCTTTTGATATATTTTAAATATTTCTTAACGTTAGAAAAGTTAGTTTGCTTCCTCTATGCACTAATAGGCTCATTTCAGAATGAAATTCATTAAACAAATGGAACTTGACTAACACAACATTTTATAGTTGAAAAGTTAGTGCAGCTGTCACAGAAAAGTCCGTTCCCATACAGCAACTGGCACCTGCGATACAGTAGTCCTGCAAGGAATCAACACCTTCGGGAGAGGAAGAGAAAGTTGATGAGATAAAGACTTTCTAAAAAAGACCTGCTCTTTAAGGAATTTGTTTACTTAACATACACTCTACTTAAATACCAGAGACACAATATAATTAATTGCACTAAACAAAGGCAATAGGAATGCAAAGTGATATACAGGCTTATGCTGTCAAAGACCCACATTCTATAAAATGCAAAATGAGAAAACGTTTATGTCAGCCTGGAGCTCATCAAAACATTTCTGCATTTTACTTTGTGAACTCTGGGAACTCTATTGAAATATGCTGAATTTACCTGAACAAATCATTGGAGGCAAGTTGCAATTTACCACATTATTGCAAAGTTTTGACAAAAAATACTACTTGACATATCAAATGGCAAAGACCAGATGTGGGTCACAGATGTTTTTCAGCATCAAAACCAGGAAGGGGTGTGAAACTTAACAGTGCCTAGAAGGTCAGAATACATATAAATTCTGAATTCCAAAATGACAGGGAAATAGAAATTTAAACTAGCTGCTGTTGAGTTAAAACCTAAAGTTCTGGACGTACCCATTATTTGTAACTTTAATCTTAGCTAATGGGATTTTCAATGCAGATAAAATCTAGAGAGAGATGAATGTCATTTTACCTAAAGACACGGGAAGTATTAAAGCATCTTGCGCTTGCAGCTGTGCAGGATACAGTAATTAAACACTGTGTTCTCATTTTACACGAAATATAAATAGAACATATATCTCAAATGAAAGCAGTTGAATACAAAATTTATTCCAGGAGGGATCTGTGCAGTTCGTCCTCAGTTGTGGAATAAATTGAGAGAACCAGCACTCCATTGGAAAATACTGAACTATCAAACTATTTACTGAAGGTAAAAAAGGTAAATGGCCACAAAACCATCTTGCAGTAATAGTAAACATAAATCATTTCTCAAATAGACAAATCACTTCAGAACATTTAATACTAACTATGACAAGTATAATAAAAAACAGATCAAAGCAATTCACTGTCTTTAGAGATTGTGCTTTAAGTGACTCCAGCCAGTGCCAGTTCTATGAATAGTGTTTTCCTTCTCTAAAAGTTAGCTTTTCATTCAAGATAACATTGGTAGTTCAGAACAGAAGTTCAAAAAGTAATTCAAAAGCAACTTCAAAATAAGCAGTGAGCTGGTCAAAGGGACAGTTAACAGCTGCAACATGTCCCAACAAAGGATCACTAAAGTCAATTTTATTGACAATTTTAAACCAGTGAGTGTGTGTTTTTTCAGGTTTTATTTTTAGCGTAAGATCAGTTGGAAAAAAATTGGACCGCAAAGTACCCAGGTAAACTTGGAGAAAAATCAGTCATTTTTAAAAAGTTATTTTTAACATCGCTAAAACTCGAACTGTTGTTGAGGCTCACCATCAGACTCTCCCTTAAACTATAGATATTTTTTAATTAAAAAAGTGAAATTACATCGAGTCTACTGAAGAACTAATGATAATTGTTGTGGTACCTGCCACTATGATGATGGGATAACAATAATTGGAGATTATGCACAGGGAAACAGTTGCAATCTTGCTTTTAGTAAACAATTGTAAACAATTTTACAACACCAAGTTATAGTCCAACAAATTTATTTTAAATTCCACAAGCTTTCGGAGGCTTCCTCCTTCGTCAGGTGAACAGTGTGGAAATTTCACACCGTTCACCTGAGGAAGGAGGAAGCCTCCGAAATTGTTTAATTGTTTACAATTATCAACCCCAGTCCATCACCGGCATCTCCACATCATTTAGTAAACAATGTCTTGATGTGTGACCCAAGTCAGCTTTTCATTCATGACTTCAGTAATTCTTCAGGGAATCTGTATGGAACTGTGTCAATGTATTGTTGTCCTTGCTCCATGCCTAACTATGAAAGAAAGACTGGCATTTGTTGTCATACAAAGAATATAGTCTGCACAACAGTACCTAAAGATGAACCAGCTATCCTTCAAAAAAATACAAATTGACTACCTTGGTTTCTTTTCTTGCCAAAAATCAGGTTCAGAATTGTTTGCGTATCACATCTGTAATCACAGCGCAGCACATAACACATGCAACTTTCATGGGTGTGATGTATGCACATCTAGGGGCCTCATTTGTAGTTTTGAAAAAAGGTTTTTTTTAAAACCAATTCATCTCCAGAAAAAAAAAATCCAGGAATTGATTGGTAGAAATCAGTAAAATATATTATGGATCCAGTCACCACACAAGGGAAGGACACGCACACACACACCTTTCAAGCTCACCAAAACTGAAAAATAGTTTGATGCCAGATAGTTGCAGTGTTGTCACTAGGCATTTTTAAATGTATTGGTACCAAAATGCCAGAGCATTTAAAAAAAGTGCCAGTAAACCACATGTAAATCTTTTAATTCATCACCACAAATTGCTTGCACTACTACCACCAGTAGCGATAGACCTGTAACAACTAGTACTTCATTCTGGCGTTATATGGCTCAAAATGTTGTTACCAAGTAACCCAAATTTGAATGGACAATATAGA